>NW_006408537.1:11664334-11688648 GCF_000296735.1 Chrysochloris asiatica
TGAACCTCTGGAAGTTCTCTGTCAATTTATGCTTGCAGCCATTTCTGTACTACCTTTAGTAAAACTTTACTCACATGGGATATCAAAGATATTGTCTGATGATTGCCGCATTCCGTTGGGTCACCTCTCTTTGGAATGGGCACAAATACGCATCTCTTCCAATCAGTCAGCCAGATAGTTGTCTTCCAAATTTCTTCGCAGAGATGAGTGAGTGTCTCCTGTGCCACCTCATTTCCTTGAAAGATTTCTACTATTTTTATTCCATCAATTCCTGGTGCCTTGTTCTTTGCTAATTCCTTCAAATCACCTTGAACTTTTTCCTCAGTATCATTGGCTTTTGATCATATGCTACCTCTTGAAATGGCTGAACAGCAACAATTTCCTTTTGCTACAGTGTATTCCTTCCATCTTCTCTTGATGCTTCCTGCATCACTCAATAATTTTCCCAGAGAATCTTTCAATAATGAAAGTCGAGGCTTGAATTTTTTCTACAGTTCCTTCAGTTTGAGAAATGCTGAACGTGTTCTTCCTTTTTGGTTTTCTGATTCCAGATCTTTGTACATTTTGTTGTAATAATTGGCTTTATCTTCTCAAGCTGATCTTGGAAATTTTCTGTTCAGCTAGCATCTCTACACTGGATAGCAAGTTTCAGTGTCTCTTCTGACATCCATTTTGACCTTTTCCTTCTTGTTTTCTTAATGACTTTTTGCTTTCTTCATGTATGATGTTCTTGATGTCATCCACAACTCTTGTGGTCTTCGGTCTTTAGTGTTTAATGTATCAAATTTGTTCTTCAGCTGATCTCTAAATTCAGGT
Organism: Chrysochloris asiatica; assembly: GCF_000296735.1. NCBI lineage: Eukaryota > Metazoa > Chordata > Mammalia > Afrosoricida > Chrysochloridae > Chrysochloris > Chrysochloris asiatica. Next base: position 11,665,151 of record NW_006408537.1, read on the forward strand.
GGGATATAATCAAAGTCATATTTTGCCTCTCATGGACTTGTTTTCATTGTCTTCAGCTTCAGTTTGAATTTGCATATGAGTAATTGATGGTCTGGTCTACAGTCTGCCCCTGGCCTTGTTTTGACTGATGATATGGAGCTTTTCCATTGTCTCTTTCCGAAGATGTAGTCAATTTGATTTCTATGTATTCCATCTGGTGAGGTCCATGTGTAGAGTCATCTCTTATGCTATCTAAAGCAGGTATTTGAAATGAACAAATCATTAATTTTGCAGAATTCTATCATGTGATCCCCAGCATCATTTCTATCACCAAGGCCATATTTTCCAACTACTGATCCTTCCTCTTTGCTCCTAACCTTTGCATTCCAATCACCAGTAATGATCAAGACATCTTAATTGCATGTTTGATCAATTTTAGATTGAAACAGTTGTTAGAATTTTTCTATTTCTCCCTCACTGGCTTTAGTGGTTGGTACGTAAATTTGAATAATACTCATCTGTCATTTCATTGTACTGTGGTGGCTTGTGAGTTGCTGTGATTCTGAAAGCTATGCTATCGGTAGACAGGTTTCACCCATGGTAGACAGGTTTCAGATGAGCTTCCAGATGAAGACAGACTAGGAAGAAGGAGTGACAAACTACTTCCAAAAATTTAGTCACCGAAAACCTTATAAATAGCAGAGAAACACTGTCAGATATAGTGCCAGAAAATGAGCCCCTCAGGTTGGAAGGTACTCAAAATGTGACTGGGGAAGAGCTACCTCCTCAAAGTAGAGTAGACCATTATGAAGCAAATGGAGTAAAGCCCATAGGAAAAAAACCTGTGGGACCTTCGTTTTCTGATGGGGCACAACTCAAAATGAAGAGAAAAAGCTGTAGACATCCACTGAAAATCGGATCATGGAATGTACAAAGTATGAATCTTGGAAAATTGGATGTTGTAAAAAAGGAAATGTAATGCATAATGCATAAACATAGATATCTTAGGCATTAGTAAGCTGCAATGGACTGATATTGGCCATTTTTAATCTGATGACCACGTGGTTTACTATGCAGGAAATGACAAATTGAAAAGGAATGGTGTTGCATTCATTGTCAAAAAGAACATATCCAGATCAGTCATGAGGTACAATGCTGTCTGTGATAGGGTAATATCCATGCACCTACAGGGAAGAGCAGTTAATACCACTATTATTTAAATTTATGCACCAAGGCTCCATAAAACAGTTTTATTCTGCTCACATGGGGTCATCTTGAGTTAGAATAGTCTCAAAGGCAAGTTACAAAAATCTTCATAAAGATCGAATCATTTTATTTATTTAAACACTAAAGTACCTTCAGAAAATTGGAAATGCTTTGTGATAATCTTGAAAAAATACGCAAATGAAACTATGATTTGAATTTCAGGTCAGGTAATTTTTTATAGAGGAGTCCTGGTGTGGCACTGTGGGTTAATGAGTCAGACTGCAAAACTGTTTGAACTGCAAGGATCAGTGGTTCAAGCTCACCAGCTGCTCCTTGGAAACCCTATTTATTCAAGGTCACTATGGGTCAGAATCGACTCGACAGCACTTAACAAGAGCAACAATTTTTATAGTATTTACATAATTAATTACTGTTACCCAGTCATTTTTATTTATGTCTATTTTTTCTGTCCCAACTTTCTGGGATAAACTGTCTGTCTCGTGGTAAATTATGTAGATGCAGACAGTAATGATGACTCATCTGGAGAATATATGAAGAAAAGAGCTAGTGGGACACTAAAGAAGGTGCTATGTTTTCAGTGCCTGAGACCAAGAATAACATTTGACTTTATTGATAATGTTACTACAATGTTTTAACTTACAATTTAATTCCTACTGAGTAAGTCTCAAGAATAAAAATGGTCTTATCCTCTTTATTCAAGCTTACATGTACAAGCATGCATGCACGCAGACACACACAGAGACTGCAGTATACGATATAAAAAGAACACTGGATTTCAATCTCATATGCTTGGATAGCCAACTCAGTTGTGCCATTTTTTACCTTTGAGATTTTTATTTTTAATAAATCTTGCTCAACCTCTAAGTGTCTCAGTAATAAAACAAAATCATGCCTTTGCCATCAAAATCCAAGGAGAAAAGGTTTCAAAAGAATTTACACACCATAAAACCTTGTGCAAAAATTAGAGTATCACATAAAAACATAACCATACTAAAAACATCAAATTTAATCATTTAAAAGGGTCTTATTTGACATTTAGCTATGTACTTCAAGATGTGTTACCAAAGTCATGCCTTCTGCTTTATCTACAAACTTGAAGGTCGATTTCTTTCACTTGATTAATAAGACTTCTGGCTCTAAGAGCTTTAGAGAACTGAGATTTAAGAAAGAAGTTAAAGCCAGGATCCTCACATTACAAAACTGGACACCTATTAGCCCTGAAAGTGAGTGTGGAAAAAATTTACCAATATCTTACAAATTGCCTAAAAGCCAAAGTGAAAATCCCATGTGAAAGAAGATTTTAAATTCAAAGGAAGCTTTGTGGAAAAATAAAAGATGCACAAGATAAAAATACAAGGAATCATAAAAGAAAACCTCAAAGCTCTTTATTGTTATCTAAACATTATTATATAAGGGTAAGCTGTCTTTGACATCTGTCATTCCCATTTGTCACATAGCTAAGCATAACGCCATCTCTTTTGTTTTGAAGAGCATTCATGCAAACCTTGTTTTGAAAGATACTGGATTTTTGACAGGATGAAGTAGTAAGTGATTCCTTAGAAAAGCCAAGTAGTAAGAGCAATAAAGTACTTTTCAATACTTCTTCCCCCTTCCAACCTCCTTCTTGGTATGTTGTAAACATAAGTCTAAGGGAATGAGATTTGATGCAAAGAATCAGGTAAAATAATACCGAGGCAAACCATAGTATTTTGTGAAAGTGCACTTTTGGTGTTCTAGCACTGTGAGGTAATGCACTGGACCGCAAGGTTGGTTTGAACTGCGAAGTTCGTGGTTCACATTCATCAGCTGCTCCTTGGAAACCCAGTACAGTATCTCTATGAGTCAGAACTGACTGGATGACACATAACAACAACTATCTATTTAACACAGTACTGCATAAGTTCTTACATGCCATGTATGTATATAGATGTATTTTAGGGCCCATCACAAGCATACACATGTTCACCAGCATACTATCATTATAAGTGTAGGACACTACAGAAAATACCATTTAATAATAATACTGTCTCCTAAACAAGAAAAACTGAAAAATAACTGGGATTTTATTTCTCTAGTAAAGAAATTTATCATAAAAAATGCTATATGTATCGGGTTGTTGTTTTTGTTAAGTGCCTTCAAGTTGATTCCGATCCATAGACACACCATATAGGGTTTCCAAGAAGTGGATGGTGAGCTTGAACCACTGACCATGTAATTCAAGCCAACTTTGCAGTCCAGCATGTTATCCCACAGCGCCATACCAGGTAATTGTTGTTAGGTGCCAGTGAGTCTGTTCTGATTCTGACTAAAGGTGCAATACCAGAAAACCCTCTAGTTAAAACATTCTAGTCTCTCTGGGAAAACAGACATAATATCTTGTTTGTCTTGAAATCACCAGAAAATAGAGTATATCACTTTTCTAAAAAATGTCATGTTTCTTTGTGTCTTCAATTAAGAGTTATTCATTGAATGCACTGTATCAAGAAACATGACTATGAATATTTTAATACTCTGATTTAATACAAAAAAACACACAATTACAATAAAACATTGAAAATTATATGTCAATTATTTCAAAGATGAGGTTAAGAAACTCTTCCAGAGTTATTCACTAAAATATAGATGAGAAAGTAAGGCCCTACTATACACCACCATGCCAGTGAGCTCTCCTTAATAGTCGTCTAATATATTACAAATTTCTATGTATAATAAATATTTTTAAGTAAAACTTTAAATTGTGATATAAATTCTCAAATCCAACCTAAATTCAACCTTTTTGTCCCTAATTATACCATTTGAGCAAACACTCATACACATTCCAGAGGGTCTCCTTCAAAGCTCTTGAAGCGTAGTGGTTACGAATCGGGCTGCGAACTGCAAGGTCAGCAGTTCAAAACAACCAGCTGCTTCACGGGAGAAAGATGAGGCTTTCTGCTCCCGTAAAGATTTACAGCCTCGGAAACCCTGCTCAGGGTCGCTACGGGTCGGAACCGACTCGACGGCACTTAACAACAACAATTATGATATATAGGGAAACACAGGAAGAAATCAAAATCATATAATAAAGCATCTGAACTCTTGAAAATATCAATTCATCCATTCTAAAATAGATCATGTATTCTTATAAAATAACATCTTAGAATGGTAAAGTCTTTTTTTTAAATAAAATGCTGCATAAAATTATCAAATCTAATATTTAGAAACTTGCCTACATTTCAGGATTTAGTTTCCAGTGAAATACGGAAACATTTTATACAAAATTATAATTTTTAAATATGCAAAGAATGCATTAGTAAATATCTACATAAAGTCACAATTATTTGGAAAATATATATTTATCATAGTGAACCACATTTTTCTTGGTACCATGATTAATGAAAAAAAAACAAGGAAATAGTTTACTTTACTGATTAAGTACTAAGTATTTTGGAGTACTGGTGTGGCGCTGTGGGTTAATGTGCCAGACTGCAAAGCCATTTGAACTGCAAGGTTAGTGGTTCAAGCTCACCAGCTGCCTCTCAGAAACCCTACACAGGGTTGCTATGGGTAGGGATCAACTGGATGGCACTTAACAACAACAACAACATCTGGATATTTATCTTGTCAGTTGAGTAGTGCTAGCATTATATAGGATTCCTGGTGCAGAGCTTCAGGATCAGTACTGGACTGCAAACCACAGATTGGCAGTTCAAACTCACAAGCTGCTCCTTGGGAAACCCTATGCAGGGTTGTTGTGAGTCGGAATAACAACAACAGCAGCAGCATCCTATGACAAATGACTAACAGAGGTCTTAAATTATAAAATAATTGCTTAATGATGATATTTATAATGTCTAATACTCATAATTCTTCCAATTCTGTATCACTGTATGTTAATTTGCTGTAGACAAAATTTAAATCTAATTCAATGTGGGTAGTCATAATACTGATTGTAGTGATCTCCACACATGCATACATACAGAGAGAGAGATAACTTCATATCTAAAAGGAATTGTATTAGAAAATCCATTACACCTACACAATTTTAGGTATATAAAGTGATTAAATATTATAGTAAAATGGAAAACTTGAAGACATGGATGTCTATAAGAAAGTCTATACAGATATTAATACATTAGTCCAGCAAAGACAAGTACTGCTACTTTGCTTATCCAATAAAGTATATGCAGCAAGTTTTAAATTCCAAATTAATTGTTGTTGTTAAGTGCCTTTGAGTGATTCTGACCTATAGTGATCCCATATAGAGTTTCCAAGGAGTAGCTGGTGAGCTTGAACCACCAACCCTGTAGTTCAACTTTGCAGCCTAGCACATTAACCCACAGTGCCACACCAGAACTCCAAAAATAATTAGGAGGTACATATTTTTGACAATAGTAATCACTAGAATTTTGTGAGTAGAGAATGGGTGTATAGGATTTGTCTTTTCTCAATTTGTCTTTTTTGCCTTTGGGGAGCATGTATTTCTAAGATAGAAAATGAGACAGAAGCAAGTTTTGGTGAAAAGATGTTAAAGTCAGTTTCTCATATCCTGAGTTTGAGGTCGTTGTGGCATAGAAAGAAAAATCTCTGAATTTATAGTTCTGTTGAATCCAATCTAACATATGAAGCCAGTAAAAGAAGAAGGGTTCATAAAGACTAATGAAAAGACAAAAATCTTAGAAAGAAAAGGAAAAGGAGAAATGCCAAGGTAGGGAAGATTTTCAGGAGGTAAAGAACATTAGACCTGACCATGGATAGAACAAGTTTAGAAGCAACATGAGGATAGAAAAATTCAGATTGTAGTCATGTCCAAGATGAAAGGAGTTTAGGAAATGACATCCTTGTTGAAAAAGAGAATTAAAAATCTTAAAACATCTTATACCAATAACAATGTTTGTATTCTTAAGTAGGTCCTCTATCAAGAAAAACACATGATGATAAAATGCTTTGGCATTTCATTTAAGAATAAAATGTGTTAACAAAATTATCAAAGTGCAAGACTTTGTTCAAAGCAACTAGGACAGCTTTGTCGTCTATCTCTGAATTCTCAAATTAGTTCTATGACTTTTTATGCTTTGCTTGTTTACTCTGATTTGATTTAAATAGCAGCAAATGCACCTATGGAAAAATTTCCTTGTATAAAATACATTATTGTTGCTGATAGTGCTCTTTATTTTTCAACTCTACTAGGAACCCTGTGGCACAATGGTTAAAGCACTTGACTTAAAATTTGGGCTGCTAGCCACAAGGTCAGTGGTTCAAACCCACCAGCTGCTCTTCCAGAGAAAGATGAGGCTGTCCTGCTTCTGTAAATATTTGCTGTCTCGAAAACTTTAATACGCAATTCTATTTTGTCCATAGTAGGAAACAACCTGATGGTAGTGAGTTAGTAAACTATTTAAAATTATTTTAAAAGTTACCTTGTGATATACAAGAGTGAATAATTGTTGTCAGGACTGATTGTGAGGGTTGGAAATGTAAAGGTAGACGTTTTGTAGCAAGGAGGGGAGTGATTAACTTTGCAGTCTAGGAGCGGAGGTCGCTGGGACCATCAAGGGAGAAGAGCGGAGAGTGAGACCCTACCCAGAGAAGCAGCGATGCCTGAGATGGAGGCAGAGATGATGACCTGGAGCGATGGAGCAGCTGGGGACTTTAGACACAGAGAGGGAGAGGGCTGTGTGCTGACGACTGGGGTGCAGGCTTGTAGTGTATACCCTTTGGTTGGTTGATGATGCATGGAGGGGACTGTAACCATGGCAATGAATGTAACCATGGCAATACATGATAGGATGAATGTAAAACTAATGTTCTCCCATGTAAACTATCACATAATTCACAATAAAACATTAAAAAAAAAGTTACCTTGTGATAGTGGCTGATTAAGGTCTTACAAACGCTTACAAGATAAGAGGAGGAAATTCTGAGCATTATTTAAAAAGTTAAATGAAGACTTTAAAAATGAAACAGAAAAGGGCCTGAAAACAATATAACTTTTTTCTAGTATTTCTATGGTCAAGATTCATTCATAAGATCTCAACATCTCTCTAAAGGAGACATAAAAAAGTAATTTTTTCTAAGTGTCCAGAAAGAGAAATTAGGTTTAATAACACCTACCAACTCCTGGTGTGGTGCTGTAGAATAAAGCAATGTACTGCAAAGTTGGTTTGAAATGCAAGGCCAGTGGTTCAAACCCACCAGTCGCTCCTTGGAAACCCTATACAGGGTCACTATGAGTTGGAATCGACTCAACAGCACTTAACAACAACAACAACAACATCTACCACTTAATATACTTTACTCACAGCAGCAAGCCTAAGCTGGACAACAGGTACACGTATCTTTCCTTCTCCTAATGTTGTTGTTGTTGTTGAGTGCTGTTGAGTTGATTCTGACTCATAACGACATTGTACAGGCTTTCTAACAAGCGGCTAGTGAGTTTGAACCACCAACTTTATGGTTCAAACTGAACTTGTAGTCCAGTGGTTTATCCCTCAGCGCCATACCAGGACTCCCTAATAGACCCACAGTTAATCAATCTTAATTCCAAGCTCCCAAATTTGCACAGATGAAAGCTACCATTTCTTTCATGAACAATCAATAGTCTATGGTTTTTAATCCAATATTGACTATTTTTATTCATTCCGTTAATTTAAGGAAAAGAGGTAGACAAATAAATTAAGACACTAATGAAAGTTTAAAAAAAATTTTTTTTAAATTAGAAATAGCAATTTTGAATCTCTAACTGTTCTCTTAGAAAGTTAGCAGTGATATTTTAAAAGACCCAATCATATCAGTTTTCCCTCAGGGAATTCAGAAGAAGTTGAGATAAAAATAAAATGAAACATTATTACTGATAAAAACTGTAACTAAAAAAAGATAACCTACACAGAAACATGAGTTTTCCAACACTGAATTTAGAATTCAAACACCTCACCTAGAATACCTCCTCACTCATGTTGGAGACTATTGTCTACTAAAATCTGAGACATGGAGAAATAGAACAAAATGTATATTTCTTACAGAAAAGAAGCTCTCTGGAGAAGGAAAACAGCAAGTATTAGGCAACTATTGCTCTGTTGTAATTATTAAGTGCCGTCGAGTCAGTTATGACCCATAGCGACCCTGTATAGGGTTTCCAAGGAGCAGTTGTTGAGTTTGAACCACCAACTTTGTGGATCAAACTCCCCTTGTGGTCCAGAGCATTATCCTGCAGCACCACACCAGAACTCCAAGTACACTATATAAGTTAGAGAAAACATTCTTAGATTATTTACACCATTCTGAATTTATGTAAGTGTTTATTATACTTCTTCAGTTTTGTTTTTTTAACTTAAATATTTGAGTGATCAATCCTAGATTTTGAAATAAATTTATTAAATAATCTTGAGGTTTTTATTTCATGAAAAGCAGCTACACATATCAAGATTGAGTTCTTCTTCAAAGCTCATACAATATATAAATACATCACTCAAGATTTTCAGCTGATGCGTATTTAAACATAATTATGGTAGAAAAGGAGCTCTGGTAGCGTAGTGGTTACGAATTGGGCTGTGAACCTTAAGGTCAGCAGTTCGAAACTACCAGCTGCTCCACGGGAGAAAGATGAGGCTTTCTACTCCCGTAAAGATTTACACTCTCGGAAACCCTGTACAGGGTCGCTATGGGTCGGAACTGACTCGACGGCACTTAACAACAACAACAACAATGAAAGTATAAGATGGTTTATATGCAAGAAAGATATTTTTACATCATATCTCACTCATAAATAATACTAAAAAAAATCATTGTATAACTTAAGAACAGAAAAATAACATTTGGACATCAAAACTATGTTAATAGATATTGAGTTGATCAAGTGCTTATAGGACTTAAAATTTTTCTCTTTGTCTTGCTGTTGTTGATAAGTGCTGTCAAGTCAGTTTTACCTCATATTAGCCTTTGGATTTAAACGGACCTTGCAGTCCAGAGCTTATCCTAGAGCACCACACCAGGTCTTAACCTATATAAATTGCTTCTTCATGTTGTTTAGTGCCATTGAGTGAGTTCTAATTCAAAGAGACCCTTTATAGGTTTCCAAGGCTGTAAATCTTTAAAGGAGCAGAAAGCTTCAACTTTCTCCCATGGAGTGGCTGGAGATTTGAACTGCTAACCTTTGAGTTAGCAGACCAATGCATAACCCACTATACCACTGGGGCTTCTTACATGAATTGCGTGACTTGTGAGAATTTGTAAATCTCTTTGGGATTATTAATTGAAATTTCCAATATATTTACTAAAGTTGACATTAAAGTACTTGGATCACTGTACATACAAACTTTCACACTGTAACATAAAATATTCAATGACAATTTGGAATCATTAAAAAAAGGTCAATATTATGATCAAGAATATGGTTGCATGATACTTCTCAATAATACTCATGACAAAATGATTTATTTTGTTGACCTTTAAAATCTCTTAGCAGAGCATATCTAATCTATTTGTCTTAAACATGGAATTTAAGCATCCTTATATAATACAAAGAAATGTTTACTATGCCATAAAAGCAATAGACCATTTAAAGGTTAAGGGCCTAAAAGGACTAAATAGGAGAATCACAGCATTTAAAATGCATGCATTCTAAAGGTCTCTAACAGACTGAATTTCCACAGGTTTTATTATAATGATGAAATGAAATGATGTTGGCCTTAGGAAGCAAAGGAAAAAAAGTAACTTGATTAAGGTTTGATCCACTTATACTAAGCATCTGAACTTATTTTCATTTTTTTCTTATTTTAGAAGAAACAATTTTCATTCCCAAATTTTCATTTTGGCTGGTCAAGCTTCAAGCAGAACAGTGTTGGCAAATGCTGTTGAAGCGTAGATTCTTAAAATTGACATGGACATGAGGATGATGTAATTTGTACCAGGATATATTTTGTCCAGGAAAAAGCCCTGGTGACTCTGTAGGATAAGTACCACACTGCTAACCAAAGGTCAGTACTTCAAGCCCACCAGCAAGTCCACAGGAGTAAGATGAGGCTTTCTACTCCCATACACTCCCATATAACCTCGGAAACCCGACATATGGTAATAACGGTACTGTCTTGATGGCAGTGAGTGTGAGTGAAATATTTGCCTAGATACCTTTAATTTTCTTTGCAGAGTCATGTACTATTATTGAAATCAGAAGTCAGGACCTTTAACAATGACTATAAGAATTAATTTCAATACTAGGTAGACTAACAGACTATAAAAATTGCATGGCCTGAATGTTTTCAAATTTCCTCTGAAAGAGAGGATATGATTTTAAAATAAGGTGTCAAAGTACAAAATTTATGATTATATTCTTGCTATCTCAGATATCTCTAGTATTTACATTATTTATTGCCAACTATTGAATCAATTCCATGAGGTTAATGCTTTGTACTTAAATAATGCAGTAGAAATGTCTGTATGTATTTTCCAATAGAAAGTTGAGTGTCTCCAAAACCTAAAATCACACTATTAAAACCAGATCCATTCTGATCAATCAACCCTTCATACAAAAGTACAATGAGCAGAAGGAAATACAGGTAAACATAAAAGGAACCCATAACAACTGGTTTGCATGAAAGGATAAGCATTCTATATCATGTTCTTAATTCATATTACTGATTTACAAGCAACAGTTAGACTTTCAAGTTTATTTAAATATTTTTTTGTGCAATTACTAAATTCCAGATGGTGCTTTGAGGATACAAATGTTAATATTTAATTTTTATTATTGAGAATTTGTTTTCCAAACATAATTAGTACTAAAATATAGTGAGTGTCATAAGAAGAATTAGCAAAATACTAAGGGAACAGAGAATAAAAAATGCTTAACTAAAGTATTTGGAGATAGACTTATAGAAAAAATGACAATTACGATACATTTTCTATAAAAGTAACAGAATGATGTGTTGATTCAGCAGGCTAACAGTGAAAGAATATGCCAAATTGTCTTAAATATGTAGCATGAAAACATAACTTGCTTTTTATGATCACTTAGACTTATACTGAAAGCTAAAGGGGAAAATATAGTAACAGAGAACCTTGTTGTTGTTATTAAGTGCCATAGCGTTGGTTCTGACTCAGCAATCCCGTAAAGGGTACCTAAGAAGTGACTGGTAGACATGTACCACCAGCCTTGTGGTTAGCAGTTCCATGCTGACTCTACAGTGCCACACCAAGACTAAAGTATCAAGGTATATATAAGAAACTGAAAGAAAAAGGTTGAATGAAAGATGTTCCATGAAAATAGTAAAGACAATTGGAGTTGTTGCTAAGTGTCATCGAGTCGTTTCTGATTCATAATGACCCTGTATAAGATTTCCAAAGAGTGGCTGATGAGCTTGAGCTGCCCTTGTGGTTCAAACTGACCTTGCAGTCCAGTGTATGAACCCACAGCATCATAACAGGACTCAGGAGTTTGTTGTTAACTGCTGTCCATTGGTTCTAACTCACAGCAACCTTATGACCAACAGAGCTAAATAATGCCCATTCCTGCACCAATCTGATAATTGTTGTCATGTTTCAGTCCATTGTCAATTCATCTCCTTGCAGGTTTTTCTCTTTTTCGCTAACCCTCCATTTCTCCAAGCATGATGTCTTTCTCCTGGGGCTGGTTCCTCCTAATTACATGTCCCAAATAAGAGATGCAAAGTGTAACAATTCTAATTTCTAAGGAGCATTCTGGGCTTATTATTTGCTGCCAGGACAGATTTGTTTGTTCTTCTGGCAGTCTATGGAATTTTCAATATTTTTCTTCCGCACTGTAATTCAAATGAATCTATTTTTCTGCTTTATTCCTTATTCATTGTCCAGCTATCTCAAGCATATGAGGAGATTCAAAGTACCATGGGTCGTGTCAGGTGCACCTTTGTCCTCAGAGTAACATCTTTGTCTATAGCAATATATCATTTAATTTCTTGACTGCAGCTTGCATGAGTATTTATTTTCTTGTTTGTTAGGTGCCATCAAGTTGGTACCGACTCATAGTAACCCTACGCACAACAGAATGAAAAACTTTGGAGCCTGAGCCAATCTCACAATCTTTGCTACATTTGAACCCATTGCTGCTGCCAATCCATCTCATTGGGGGTCTTTTTCTTTTACTTTGACCCTCTATTTTACAAAATTTGCAATCCTTCTCCAGTGGCTGGTTACTCCTGATAATATGTCTGAAAGATGAAAGGCAAAGTCTGGCCATCCTGTTGGCATTCCACAGCACTTTTACTATTCTCCTCTAACACCGTCATTCAAATGTATCAAATCTTGCATGGTCTTCCTTATTAACTGTCCAACTTTCACATACATATGAGGTTACGGAAATGCCATGGCTTGGGTCAGGAGCACTTTAGTCCTCAAACAAACAGCTTTGCTATTGAACACTTTAAAGAGGTCTTGTGCAGCACATTTGCCCAATACAATACAGTGTTTAATTTTCTGACTGCTGATTCCATGAATGTTGATGACTGACCCAAGCAAAATATATCTTTGACAACTTCAAATCTTTTCTCCATTTATCGTTATTTATTGTCCAGTTGTGAAGATGCTTGTTTTCTTTGCACTGAGGTACTATATATACTAAAAGTTGTAGTCTTTGACCTTCATCAGTTAAGTATTTCAAATCCTCTAGGCTTCCAGCAAGCAAGGCTGTGTTATCTTACAAATCCCAGGTCGTTAATAAACCTTCCTTTAATCTTGATGCCATGCTCTTCATGTAATCCAGCTTCTCAGATTATTTGCTCTGCATACAGATTGAATAGATATAGAGAAAGAATACAACCCTGACATATCTCTTTACTGATTTCAGAAAATTCAGTATCTCCTTATTACATTTGAAGGATTGACTCTTATTCTAGATACAAGTTCCATATAAGCATATTAAGTGTCCTGGAATATTTGTTCTTCAAATACCCATAGTTTGTTATGGTCCACACAGTCCAATACCTTTGAGCTGTTAATAAAGATAACCATAACTAACTTCTGGTAGTCTCTGTTTTTAGTGAAGATCCACCTGACATCAGATATGGTATCCCTAGTTGATGACATCATCTGAATCTGGTTTGAATTTCTGGCAACTCCACGTCTATGTACTGCTGCAACCATTTTAAATTATCTTTCACAAAGTGTTAGTTGCATGTGCTATCAATGATAATGGTTTAACAATTTCCACAATCTTTTGGGTCATCTTTCTTTGGAATGGGCACAAATATGGACCTCTTGCACTCAGCTGACCAGGTAGATGTCTTCCAAATTTCTTGGCATAGATGAGTAAAAGCCTCCAGTACTGCATCAGTTTCTTGAAATACATCAAATTGTATTCCCTTAATTCTTGGAACCTTGTTTTTTCACAAATGTCTTCAGTAACATTGGTTCTTGATCATATGGTACAACTTGAAATGACTGAACATTGATCAATTATTTTTGGTGCAATGACTCTGTGCACTCCTTCCATCTTCTTTTGATGCTTCCTGCATCATTCAATATTTTGTCCATTGTTGTTAGGTGCCATTGGGTCACTTCTGCGTATCTTGCAGTGCCACACCAGGACTTTCATAGTATCCTTCAATATTGCCAAGTTGAAGCTTGATTTTTTTCTTCAGTTCTTTCAACTTGAGAAATGCTGAACGTGCTCTTGGTTTTCTAACTTCAGGTCTTTACACATTTCATTATAATACTTCACTATGTCTTCTTGACACATCCTTTTAAATTTTCTTATCAGTTCTTTTATTTCTTCATTTTTTTGAATTCGCTTTAGTTTCTCTATGTTCAAGTGTAAGTTTCAGAGTCTCTTCTGAAATTGTTTTACTCTTTTCTTTCTTTCTTCATCAATGATATTCCTGATGCCATCCCACAAGTCTTCTGGTCAGATAAAATAAACATTTTAAAAGTGTTGCAAAAAAACAAAAAGAGCATTACCAAATGATAAAAATAATCAGTTGACTATAAAGATTTATACAATTATAAATCTATATGTACCTAACAGTGGGACCTCAGAATATCTGAGGTAAGCAGTGACAGATTTGTAGGGAGAAATGGTTCTACAATCATATTGATTCACTAAACTACTTTCAAAAATGGACAGAAACTCTATATGGACAATCAATAGAGGACTTGGCACAACATAAGCTAACTAGACCAAGTAGACATTTATAGAACACTCGAACCAACAATAGCAAAATGTACATTCTTCTCCACTGCACATGAATCATCTTCCAAGTTATACTATCAGTTCACAAAACAAGTTTTTTGTGTAAAAAAAACTGAAATACCATGCAAAGTATCTCATTAAACACCAATGAAATGAAACTAGAAGTAAATAATAGAAGAAAACTGGTTATTTTACAAACGTTTGAAAATTAAACATTCTATTGAACAAGTAATTAGTTAAATTAGAAACACAAGGGATATTGAAAAAACTTCAAGATGAATGAAAATGAAAGCACAACATAATAAAACTTATGGGATGCAGTGAAAGTAGTGCTCAAAGGAAAATTTACAGCTGTAATTACCTACATTAAAATAGATTTCAAATCAATAACCTACTTTATATCTTAAAGAAATAGAAAAGATGAGCAAGCTAAGAACAAAACTAATAGAAGGAAGGAAATAATAAAGGTTAGAGAAAAGACAAATGAAATAGAGACTGGAAAAGGAGTACAGCAAACCAACAAGCTCAAAATGTGATCCTTTGAAAGTATCAACAAAATTGAAAAATTTTTAATTAGGCAGAAAAACAAACAAGCATCAGACAACTAAAATCTGAAAGGAAAATGGGGTACTAAATAAGACAGTCTTATAGAAACAAAAAGGATTTTGACAGACTACTGTGAACAACTACAACTGTATACTGGCCAATTGGATAACCAAGTTGAAATGAATAAATTCCTAGAAACACACAAACTACCTGTAAAAACATGTGACAACCAACCAACTATTCCTCCCACAGCTCTCTCTACGCAACTGGTTTCAACAATTCATTGCAGTGGCCACAGAGATCGCAGACAACATATTCATTGTTGTTGTTCTTGTTAGGTGGCATTGACTCAGTGCCCGATCCTGGGCCAACTTCAATACTGTTGCCACATTTGAATCCATTGATGCTGCCACTTGGCCAATCCATCTCGTTGGGGATCCTCCTCTTTTTCTCTGACCCTCCATCTTACCAAACATGAGATCCTTCTCCAGTGACTGGTCCCTCCTGACAACAGGTCCAAAGTATGAGAGATGAAGTTCGGCCATCTTGGTCTCCAAGGAGCACTCTGGCTGCACTTCTTCCAAAACAGATTTATTGTTTCTTTTGTCAGCCCATGGCACTTTCAATATTCTCCTGCAACACCATAACTCAAAAGCATCAATTCTTCTATGGTCTTCCTTATTCACTGTCCAGCGTTATCATGCATATGAGGTTATTGAAAATACCATGGCTTGGGTCAGGTACACCTTAGTCCTCAAGCTGACATCTTTGCTCTTCAACACTTTAAAAAGGTCTTGTGCAGCAGATTTGCCTAATGCAATACGTCATTTGATTTCTTGACTGCTGCTTCCATGAGTGTTGATAGTTGATCCAAGAAGGTTCAATTTTTTTCTCCGCTGATAAAGATTTTTGTTTTCTTTTCATTGAGATGTAATCCATACCGAAGACTGTGCTCTTTGATCTTCATCAGTAAATGTTTTAAGTCCTCTTACTTTTAGCAAGTAAGCTTGTATCATCTGCATACCGCAGGCTGTTAATGAGTCTTCCTCCAATCTTGATGCCACGTGCTCTCGGATTACTTGCTCAGCATACAGGTTGAATAAGTATGGTGAAAGAATACAACCTTGTCACACACCTTTTTAAATTTTAAACCATTCAGTGTTTCATTGTTCTGTTCGAACAACTGCTTCTTGGTCCATATAGATTCCTCATGAGCACAATTAAGTGTTCCGGAATACTCATACTTCTCAATGTTGTTCATAGCTGGAGAACACATGATAGAATTCTGCAGAACAAATGATTTTCTCATTTCAAATACCTTCTTTAGACAACATAAGAGATGACTATACACATGGACCACACCAGATGGAATACACAGAAATCAAATTGACTACATCTGTGGAAAGAGAAGATGGAAAAGCTCCATATCATCAGTGAAAACAAGGCCAGGGGCAGACAGTGGAACAGACCATCAATTACTCATATGCAACTTCAAACTGAAGTTAAAGAAAATGAAAACAAGTCCACGAGAGCCAAAATATAACCTTGAATATATCCCACCTGAATTTAGAGATCATCTGAAGAACAGATTTGATACCTTAAACACTAAAAACCGAAGACCAGAAGAGTTGTAGGATGACATCAAGAACATCATACATGAAGAAAACAAAGAAACAAAACATATTCATAGTGTGCACTTTATTAGGGAATTCAACGGGTTATAATGCTCAAGGCACAGTTGTTCTAACCAGCTGCTGATAACCACTCCACCATAAACCTCATCCTGAAGGCACTCAGCTGTAATTCTGAGTCAGCAAACCTAGCTACCTCCACTGAAGTGACTGGAGTCACCCTAGTCTATAAGTAAGCTTCCTGCCCAAAATCCTGTAATTGCTCCACCAGGTGGAAGGAAGTCCACTACTCTATCTAGTGCCCTGGATCTTGGTTCTGCTGCTGTGGTTCCTCCTCTGTCACACTTCCAATGTCACAGCTTTAAACCCTGGGTTGAGAAGGATAAATGTGCAGGGATTTGGGGACTGAAATGCACACTTCATTCCTGGCTCTTCTTTTTTGAAAGTAGTGAGATCCCCCACTTATGCTTCTGAGCTGATTCATTTTAAATACAAGCTAAAGTTCCAAGTTTTACAATTACAGTTAACTCTGCTAACATTCAAAGCTAAATCATGTCATCCTCTCAGTATCTTCTCCCACATGCTCTTACCCATATCTATCAGGGCAGAAATGTTGTTGGGTGGGAGGTATAGACTACGGCTGGAAAACACCTAAGAGAATTCACTACACCACAAGCCACACTCTGGCTCTTTTAGCCATTGTCCCTTTCCATATATGATGGCTTAACTTTCCCCATATTATTTAACTGTAAGCACACCCACTTAAATTTTGTAAGCCAGCCACTTCATGCCTTTATCTCCCACCATTTCTAAACTGCCAATTCCTGTCAACCCAGTTCTCGGAGTCTTCTGTTCTTTTTTTTTTCCTTAAGGTTTTATTGTGGATTGAGTGAAAGTTTACAGGGCAGATCATCAGTTTTACATTCAACAAATCACACACCTTGTGTCATTACAATGATTACAATCCCCTCCATGTACCATCAGTTATCAGTATTTCTCTCCATCCACTTTAGCTTTTTTTTTTTAACACTCAGGCATTTTTAAATATTTACACCACCAAAGGGCACATTCTGCAAGTCTGTCTCCTGGCCACCAGCTCTTAGTCCCTCTCTTCCCTCAGCTGCTCCCTCTCTCCATGTCCCCATCTCTGCCTCCATCTCTGGTATCACTGCTTCTCTGGATAAGGTCTCCCATTCCACTTGTGCTCTTCTCCCTTAATGATCCTAGGGTCCTTTGTTTCTGGACTGTAAGATTAACTACTCCTCTGTTTTTATTCCCAAACTTCTATCTTTACAATTGTGACAGCGCAATTAGTCATGATAACAATTATTCACTATTGAATCCTAAGAATCTTATCCCCATTTCTTTTAACCAGACTAATCTAGATAAGATGAAAACTATTCAGTGGGGACACTTTCTTCCCCCACACACTATTAAACTAAACTCCCCCTTGAAACCTTGTAAGCCAGTCACTTTGTGCCTTTATTGCTCCCTCATTTTAGTTACCCAGTGTCGAAGTTGCCTATCCTTATCTGCCCTGTGAACAGAGGGGATAGTACTGGTACTTAATACAAAGACTCCTTCCCTCTCTGTTGGTATTTATAGTTACTACTTCCATGACTATAAGGTCAAGTTCATCAAACTGTAGTAATTTACCCTCATTTCCTTTTACCAAAAATTGTTTTGTTCCTTTATTTTATCTTCCTCTTGTCTAGTTCTGATTATCAAGCCACGGATAGGGTACTATCTGCAACTTTGGGTGTTCTTGTGAACCTCCTCTCACTCCGTATCAGCTGGATGCTTCACTCCCAGCTCTAGTCCTCTGTGGTTATGTCTTTGTCCACAAGCTCAGGTGTCCCCAGGTCTCACCACACTTTGGACCAACCAGCCCTTCATCTTCTCTGTCACATCTTCAGGTCAACTGGAGTCTATGGAATGTGGTTGAACTCAGCCCATTTCTTCACTGCTGCCTTTCCCCCTCTTTCACACACCAGTAGACCAATGTGGTTGTCAGCAAGCTCACATAACTGCTCATGTGTTCCCTTTGAGTTTCAGTCTTAGAAGGGGGGTTTTCCTGAAGGAACTTGCTTTGATGGCTTCCCAGAGAACAACCTGCTTATTCTTGTAGTAGCCAGTCATTCTGCCAATTTTGTTTGGGTTTTTCCTGAAGATTTTTCTTTGAAGATGTATCTTCTGTCGCTCTGGCTTTTCCAAGCTGATCTGCCTATCCTTTCTAGTGGGAATATCCCACATCAGAAGGTTCTGTATGGGGCTAAGGATTCCACCTAAGGTTCTATACACTCCAAGGGCGCCGCAAGAGGCTTATTTCACTGTGCAAGTTCCAGAACCCCTTTAAGGTATTCCAATCAGGAATAGGCTGAAGACAGGCTTATAAGCTTTCTGTAATATTTCCCAACATTCCTTTCTATCCAACTAAATTGTCTATTTTACAATAGCAGGCAAGGGGAAACCAATATACATAAGACAGTCAAGCATCTTAGTATGATTTCCCCTCTTGAAACTATGCCTTGATCCTTGTATCACAGAGCCCTGTTGTTCCAAGGCTGAGCATGCATCACTATTTACCTCTGTTGCATTTAGCCCATACAAATCTGTCTCAGTGTTCCCCTAGCTAACTTGTTCTTCCACCTTCTTGTGTACTGCCCTCCCCAACACCTGAACTATGATGTGTCTGCCCCTACCCTGTGTTATACCACCACCTCCCTCCACCTCCCCCAACACCCTCACTCCACCCCACTGGTAACCAACAAAGGATTT
This sequence comes from Chrysochloris asiatica, assembly GCF_000296735.1. Classification (NCBI taxonomy): domain Eukaryota; kingdom Metazoa; phylum Chordata; class Mammalia; order Afrosoricida; family Chrysochloridae; genus Chrysochloris; species Chrysochloris asiatica. The sequence continues at coordinate 11,684,450 of NW_006408537.1, forward strand.
TTTTTTTTTCCATTTTAGCATGGGTATCTTATCTTTTAAAATAAAAGTCGTATGCAATATTTGTCCTTTTGTGAGTGACTCATTTCACTCAGCATAATGTCCTTGAGGTTCATCCATGTTATTTGGTGGCTTGCAGCTTCCTTGTTATTCTTCAAGGTAGCATAATATTCCATTGTGTATACAAACCAAAGTTTGTTTATTCATTCTTCCATTGAAGGGCACTTAGGCTGTGTCCATCTTTTTGCTATTGTTAATAGTGCTGCTATGAACATTGGTATGCATATATCTACTCATGTTCTGGTTTGTGGATATATCTTGTGGATAAATACCGAATAGGAAATTGCTGGATCATATGGTATCTTTATTTCCAATTTTTTGAGGAAGTGCCATACTGTTTTCCAGAGTGGTTGGATTTTGCATTTTGCATTCCCAACAGCAATGTAGGAGGGTCCCAATCTCTCCACATCCTCGCCAACATTTATGATCCTCTGCATTTTTGAACTTTGCTGTTTTTGTTGGTGTAAGATGATATCTCATTGCTTTTGGTTTTTTTTTTTTTTTTTTTGCATCTCTCTTTTACCATATTTATTCAACCTGTATGCTGAGAAAATAATCCAAGAAGCTGGGTTATATGGAAAAACATGGCATCAGGATTGGAGGAAGACTCATTAGCCACCTGCAATATGCAGAGATACAACCTTGCTTGCTGAAAGTGAAGAAAACTTAAAATATTTACTGATGAAAATAAAAGAGCACAGCCTTTGGTATGACTATATCTCAATGTAATGAAAACAATAATTCTCACCACTGGGCCAATATACAACACTCTTACCAACGGAGAAAAGATTGAAGTTGTCAAGGACTTCATTCTTCTTGGATCAACTATCAACGCTCACTGTCAAGAGATCAAAGGACATACTGCATTAGCCAAATCTGCTGCACAAGACCTTTTTAAAGTGTTGAAGAGCAAAGATGTCAGCTTGAGGACTAAGGTGCACCTGACCCAAGCTATGGTATTTTCACTAACCTCATGCATGAGAAAGCTGGACAGTGAATAAGGAAGACCATAGAAGAATTGATGCTTTTGAGTTATGGTGTTGGAGGAGACTATTGAAAGTGCCATGGGCTGCCAAAAGAACCAATAGATCCATGTTGGATGAAGTGCAGCCAGAGAGCTCCTTGGAGGCCAAGATGGCCAAACTTCATCTCTCATACTTTGGACATATTGTCAGGAAGGACCAGTTGCTGGAGAAGGACATCATGTTTGGTAAGGTGGAGGGTCAGAGAAAAAGAGGAAGACCCCCAACGAGATGGACTGGCCAAGTGGTATCATTGATGGATTCAAGCGTGGCAATAGTAGTGAGGCTGGCCCAGGATTGGGCAGTGTTTTGTTCTGTTGTGTATAAGGTCACTATAAGTTTGTACCAAGTCGATGACATCTAACAACAACAACAATGGCTAATGATCATGAACCTTTCTTCATATGTTGTTGGCTGCCTAAATGTCTTCTTTGGTGAAGTGTCTGTTCTTGTCCTGTGCCCATTTTTTAATTGGGTTACCTGTCTTTTTCCTGTAGCGGTTTTGTAGCTTCCTATAGAGTTTAGAAATTAGTCCCTTTTCTGATATGTCATTGCAAAAGATTTTCGCCTTTCTGTGGGCTCCCTTTTACTCTTTTGGTGAAATCCTTTGATGCACACAAATTTCTAATTTTTAGAATGTCTCAATCATCTATTGTGTCTTTTTTTTTTTTTTTAATTTTCACAGTGTTTTGTAGTCTGTGTGTGCCCAGGATTAAAGCCCTTAAATTTGGCCCTACTTTTTCATTGATGACCTTTATAATTCTGGGATTTACTTTTAGGTCTTTAATCCATGCTGAGTTGGTCTTTGTATATGGTGTTAGGTAAAGGTCTTGTTTCAATCTTTTGCATGTCAATTTCCAGTTCTGCCATCACCATCTGTTGAAAAGACTATGTCTTCCCCATTCAATGTATTTTATTCCTTTGTCAAAGATCAGTTGGTTGTATGTGGATGGGTTAATTTGTGGATTCTTAATTCTTTACATTGATCTATGTATCTTTCATTGTACCAGTACCAGGCTGTTTTGACCACTGTAGCCATGTAACAAATTTTGAAATCAGGGAGTAAGAGATCTCCAACTTTGTTCTTCTTCTTAAGCAGTGCTTTGCTTATCCTGGACCTGAGTCTTTTGTTCTTGTTGGAACTTTAGGCATCTGCATTCATTAAAAAAAAAGTCCAGTCTACACCATTTCATCAAAGTTGCAGCAATTTACACTAGTTCATACATCTCCTTCTTTATTTAGTTGAATTCCGGTCAGTTCAACTCTAGACATCCTCACTAGGTCAAATGGGTAACAGCTGCAAGCTTGGAAGTCCACACACTCCTCCCTGCACTCTCTCAGCCCTAACCCCCATAGACTAAATCGATATCTTTGACTCAGGAGTCCACAAAATTCCCTAAACTTCAGACCAGTCAGATCTCTCTCTTCCCTCGATCAACTCATTTCTTCATTGCTGCATTCTCCCAACTTCCACTCATCAAGTGTACCCAGGGGGTCACCAGTGAGCATACCAAGCTGTCTGCTTGCCAGCTCCCTTTAACTTTCAGCTCTAGAATGGGGTTTTCACTGATGAGCACAGATTTTGTTCCTACCTCACTACAACCAATGGCAAACTCCTTGCTCAAAATTCAAAATGCCAGTCATTTCTTTCTGCCTGTCTTTCCTTCACAGGTAAATCTCCAATTCTCTCAGAAGTTCCGGGTGGGACTCAGGTTTCCACCTAATCCACTTACTCTATACACAGGCTACTACTTCTGAGCAATTCCTAACTCCCCTTTTAGTGTATCCAATCAAGTATAGGCTGAAGGCAGGTTTATAATCTCTCTGTAGTCAAGATAACCATATTCATTCTCATCAAACAAAGAGCTCTATTTTACAATACTAGGAAAGGGAAATAGTCAATATCCAGTTCAGTATCCATACAGCAGTCATATAAACACATAACTCTTAACCCTTTTTAAAACACCCAAGTATAATCTTTCTTCAACCTTGGAATGTATTCTCCATTTTTGTGAATATGGCCTGGGGCTTCTGGCAGTATAGATCCACTAGGCTGTGGTCCCCTATCAGCTATCTTGTTTACATGACATTTTGCACCAGGTGACTCCAATTACAATTTTCCTCTAAGCTGCAGCATAGCATTCCTTACATTTATTTTACCCATTACAAGTAACAATAAGCAAACTTATCATTTAAGAATCACAAGTTTCACTTCCCATGTTACTTCATTCTTTCTCTTAACATACTTCCATGAGTCTAGAGCTTTGCAATGAACCATGCTTCTGACACCAAACTACAAAAAAAAAAAAAAAAAAGAGAAAGATACCAACTATTCCTCCCACAGTACTCTCTACTCAACTATGTTCAATAATTCATTATAATGGCTGCACAGAACCCAAACATATTAACAGTTATGAAGATTACTATAGAAGGTAACAGATTACACTTTAGGGTAAAAAATGCTCAGGATCAGCTTCTGATAAATGCTAATAGAACATATAACTTCACCATAAGCTTCAACCAGCAGACACTTGGTTCTAGTTCCATGGGTCAGCCTGGAGAAACCCACTCTACAAGCAAGCTTCCTGCCCAAGCACTCCGCTTTACTTGCTCCATTGGCTGGGAAGCCCATGCTCTGTTTTGGACTCTGGGTCTTGGTTCTGCTGCTGTTCTTTCAGTGTCACAGCTCTCTGTTTCGGGAGGAAACCTGAAGACGTTCAATGTGCAGAAGGCCTGAAAAAAGACCTTCACCTCATGCCTCATACAAAAACCAACTCAACATGGATTAAGGACCTAAATGGGAATCCTAGAATTATGAAGGTCATCAATGAAAAATTCGGGACAAATGTGAAGGCACTAACTAATGATGGGAATACATGGACTACAAAGCATTTTGAAAACCACACAAACAAAAATAGATAAACTAGATGAGTGGGACATACTAAAAATTAAAAACTTATGTACATCAAAAGACTTCACCAGAACAGTAAAAAGGGAACCCACAGAACGGGAAAAAATCTTGTGCAATGACATATCAGACAAGGGACTCATTTCCAGAATATACAGAAAACTGCAACACCTCTACAAGAAAAAGACAAATAACCCAATTAAAAAGTGGGC
>NW_006408537.1:11690215-11694137 GCF_000296735.1 Chrysochloris asiatica
CCACACACAGAGTGGACGGAGATGGGCAACTTGGACATTGGATACTCAAATGGGGAGGCGGGGGGACTGCAAAGACAAGAAGTGACTGGCTTACAAGCTTTCAAGAGGGAGCATGGAGTGCTAGGGAGCATGGAGGAAGGCAGAATCTCCAGTGGGTAATATTCAATCTGTCTGGGCGGAGCTGATGAAAAGAAATAGAGATGGGTAACTCGTGATGCTGTAGTGAATAATGCTTATCAGGATGGATTATGAGGGTTGGAAATACAAAGGTAGACATTTTGTAACAAGGAAGGGAGTGATTAATTCTACAGGCTAGAAGCAGAGGTCTCTGGGACCATCAACGGAGAAGAGCCGAGAGCGGGGACCCTACCCAGAGAAACAGAGATGCCTAAGATAGAGACAGAGATGATAACATGGAGTAATGAAGCGGCTGGGGACTTTGGATCCAAAAAGGGAAAGGGACTGTGGTCTGAAAACTCGGGGGGGTGGGGGGGGAAGTATAGGGGGCGGGTTTCTAGGATATACCCTTTGGTTGGTTGATGATGCATGGAGGGGATTGGAACCATGGCAATGAGATGATATACGATGGAATGAATGTAAAACTAAAGTTCTCTCTTGTAAACTATCATATAATTCACAACAAAACATTAAAAAAAGACCATGATATTCTTTTCTAGTGATTGATCTTTATGACCTACCCCCCAAAAAGTGAGCTTTTTATTTTCATTACTCTCAAAATTGTACTACATACCCTTACATCTCCAGAGTATGTTTTTAAAAAGTTTTTATTATGAATTGAGTAATAGTTTACATGGGAGAACATCAGCTTTACATTCATCCTGTTGTATTTCATTTTGTTGCAATGATTACAATCCTCTCCATGCATCATCATTCAACAGCATTTGCTACCATTCCCTCTGTTTTTAGGTTGGTTGTTTGCTTTGGGATGCACACGGAAGTACTCAGGAATACATAACCATTCAAACAACCAAACAGAGTATGTTTTATAATATTTATCAAAAATTCCTGATGAAATGGGAATATCGCTCCCTAAACATGACTCGGATCCTGTGTTGTGTTCCGATTAAAAACTGATAAAACATTTCAAGTTTTAGTGGAAAAACAGGCTATTTATAGAAGTTACAAAAGGACTGATTGTCATTTTTCAACCTGACATCACTCTATTGATACCAATAATTATTTGAACATACACAATTTTTTCCTTACATGCTTACTTTATTATGTATCTCTTTATAATAATTAACAGATATCAGTCAAATCTACCTCTGAAATTTTATATAAAATGGTAAAGAGTGGGAAATATGACTTGAACTCCTACTAAAAATTAACTAAATATTTTACTAAAAATATTCCACTGCTAGTAAAAATATTTTATGTAACTTTAGATGACTGTCTTGTTAAGGTGTCATGGAATAATATGAATGCAATAACATACTATTCAAATATCAACAGAATAAAAAGTTTCCTGCCTACTCATATCCATACTTGACATACACATATGAAAAAAAAATTTTTTTTTTACATATTTTTTTGCTCATTCCCACAGACTTAGACTGCTGTTGGCTTTGACATTCATTCCCTCTAATGCCATCTTCATCATCCATCTCTCAGTGTGTCATACTGTGGTGGTGGTTTGTATGTTGCTGTGATGCTAAAAGCAATAGTACTAGAATTTCAAATATTAGCAGAACCATCAGTAGTAGACAGGTGTTACCAGGGCTTCCACATTAAAACAGAATAAGAAGAAAGGTACAGTGAGATACTTCCAAAAATTATCCATGGAAAACCTTATGGATTACAACAGAATATTGTACAATAGAGCTCTGAATGATGAGCCCCAAGGATGGAAGTTACTCAAGGTGCATAGTGTTCACAAAAATGAACTTGAGCACACCAATGATGAAAATAAAGATGGTGACACACCAGGCAATGTTTTATTCTGTTTTACATCATGTTATTATGAGTTGAAGCTAACTCAAAGGCAACTAGCAACAACTAATCCCATCTAATCCAGCAGTTCTCAATTGGCGCATTATTACTAGCAGAGGACATATGTTACTGTCTGGAGATATTTTTATTTTTGTAACCGATGGCAATGCTTCCAGCATCTAGTGGGTAGAAGCCATCAATGTTGCCAAATTTTCCACAATGAATATGGTGCAGTCCACCTCAAGATGGAATTTTTTCCCCAAAATAACAATAGGACCAAATTTTAAAACTCTGGTCTAATCTGATCCGTTCCAGAATGTTTTAATGCCCCGGTAATCTTTGTGTGGCAAGACCCTTATGTAACATTCCTTCATGTTTTCTGGCTTGGTCAGAGATTGTATTTAAAATATGGAATTAAAAGTTGAAATCATTCAGAAGTCTAAGGAATAAAAATTAGGAAATTTTTAATATCATCATCTATAGGTTTAATATAATTTGAATAACTACTCACATTTTCATGAAAAATATTTTATTTGTATGTCTGACAAGTGGAAGACATATAATTACTATATCAATGTATTCATTTAAATAGAATGTATTCATTTAAATAGAAATGTAGGCGTTAAAATTATTGCGTAATTTACATATTAACATGAGAAACCTAACAGTCTTTGTGAAACCTAGAGATTTCCTTAATGCATCTTTAGAGACTATCCCTCTGAAATTAACACAGTAGTGGAGGACAAATACATTACGGTTGAAACTCCAATGCAATATGCTGACCAGTTCCGCAGGAGAAAGATGAGGCTTTCTGCTGCTTCCGTCAAGATTTACAGCCTCGGAAAACCCTATACAGAGTTGTTATGAGTTAGAACTGACTCCATGGCACACAATCACGACCACCATTTGAAAACTTATGGATATGTGTTATATTGATATGGCTAAGTACTAAATATGAAAGTTTTTATATTTTTACTTTTAAATACACTTAGTAAAGATTATCAATATAAAGATTTTTAGCTCAATAATGCTAGAAATGTCTCTTTTTTCTTATTTGTAGCTGACACATAGTTCAATCACCATTTGAGAGGTCTGCATGTAAGCACAAATGTAAATTTCTCCAGCAACCTAACACACGCAAAGAATATTCAGGAGTGAGGAATATAAAATTTACTATAGTATTATTACGAACCGCAAGGTTAGCAGTTCGAAACTACCATCTGTTCCGCAGAAGAAAGATGAGGCTTTCTGTTCCTGTAAAGATTTACAGCCTCAGAAACCCTGTACAAGGTTGCTATGAGTTGGAACTGACTCGACGGCACATAACCACCACTACTATAGTACTAAGGTGTGCCTGACCCAGGCCATGGTATTTTCAGTAACCTCGTATGCATGTGAAAGTTGGATAGTGAATAAGGAAGATTGTAGAATTGATGCATTTGAGTTATGGTGTTGGAGGAGAATATTAAAAGTATCCTGGACTTAAAAAAAAAAAAAAAAAAATCAATCTATGTTGGAAGAAGTACAGCAGAATGCTCCTCGGAAGCCAGGATGGCTAGACTTCATCTCTCATCCCTTGGACATATTGTCACAAGGGACCAGTCTCTGGAGAAAGGTACCATGTTTGCTAAAGTAGAGAACTGGCAAAAAAGAGGAAGACCACCAACGAAATGGACTGGCAAATCAGCAGCAGCAGAGGACTCAAACATAGCAGTGATTGTGAGGTTGGAGCAAGACCAGGCAGTGTTTCCTTGTTTTGTGCATAGGGTCGCTATGAGTCAATACCAACTCAATGGAACCTAACAATAGTAACTTAGTACTGTGGTGGTGGTTATGTGCCATGGGGTTGGTTCCAACTAACAGCAACCGTCTATAGGATTTCTGAGGCTGTAAATATTTATGGGAGAAGAAAACCTCATCTTTCTCCCATGAAATGGCTGGTGGTTTTGAACTGCTTATCTTGAGGTTAGCA
>NW_006408537.1:11694237-11696888 GCF_000296735.1 Chrysochloris asiatica
ACAAGTTTTGCATAGCTAGGTTCAGCTGAAAGTCAATTTGGGAAAAATTATAGAATATTGTTTCTACAACATTTTAATTTCCAGAGAACATTTTTAATACCTTTCATTGTTTTTTGCTTTCACTCTCTGGAAGCATTTTCTCTCTGTGTTTACTTAAGATAAGGTAGAATAAATGGTGTAACTATTTATGATATACTGCTCAAGACACCAATCTGTCTTGATTGCCTTCTGACGAATTCTTATAAAGCACTGTTAAAATAGTTCTTATAAACATTAATTTAACATGTTTCATAAGAATAAATTGGTACAGGGTTTTCTAGATTAATATGTTTTGAAATAATTTGCCTTTCTAATGTTTTCATTTGCTGTATTCTCTGAGGGAAGTATTGAATTCTGGTTACACTATCATTTTTAGTCATGAGAAAAAGAAGTTACTGGAAATTATCATTCTAAGAAAGGAACGAAAGAACATTTTGCTTCTTATGCAAATGTCAAACTTGTGCAGATGCCTTATCATTGTAATATGAGAAAATTTGTATATATCTAGATTATAAACTCCATTAAGAATAGAACTGTATTTTTTTTGTTAAGATCCATAGTCCCAGTGCTCAGAATACTATCTGTTATATAATAGCACTTAATAAATAACTATTGAAAGAACAAGTGTCAGATAATAAGCCTAATTATCCTCTTATATAATTAAGGATGTTTTTATTAAATATAAACTCAATATACATGAAATGAAAATTATTGTATCCTTTTGACTAAACCATTGCTCAAATTTTCCTATTAGGAAGGTAAAAACAGTAAAAGGAATCATTTTTCCTTTAAAACAAAAGGCATTTCTAAAACACACACATACCTGAATTACATATACACACAATTTGAAGTGTTCACATTTACCTGAAATAACATACGTACATAAAAGCCACACACCTGAAACTCACATGACTATAATGTGTTTAATACTTTAAACCCATTACAATAGACTGAGCCAGGTAAACAGATTTCTTTCTCCTTTTCCTCACTGTTACCTACTGTGAATCTCCTTCTCTGAAAATGCATTCACATTTAGATTTCTTTTAGCTGCTAGTAACTGAAAACAAACTCAGGTGGACATTAATAAGGAAATTCATTATTTGGCATATCAAGAAGCCTAGAAATATAGCAAGTCTACAGGGAACTAAAAGCCACCAACAAACTAGAAGGTTACAGATCATTAGAGTTCCTTCTCTGTCAACCACCTGAAGAGAAGCACTTGTAGCTGTGACTCCTTAGCATATCTTACAAGAAGAGAAAGAAATGCATCCTGGAACAAGGACCATAGGCCATCCTTTCACTCTCACTGAACCAGACATTCCAAGAATATATCATGAGGTAACTGATTTAGAGTAATGGAGACCCACCCTGGAAGCTAGAAAGAGGTGCAGTTTCCTCAGAAGCACAGTGTGTGAAGGAGGAACAGAAAAACAGCAAAATCTGGCATATATAAGCCACAAAAACAGAAGGTATAATGCATAAGTAGGCAACATACATATCTACAAAATACTACTCCCTTATTACTGTCTCAATGTAACTAGACATTGTATCTAGACAATGTAGCTAGATATATGTGTGAAACAGAAATTTAATCACTTCTTCTAAAAGCTATCTATACTTCATTCAGTTCATAGAAACTAAAGATTAAACATTTCATATCCAATCAACACAGTTGTTGGGCTTCTAACATTTTTAGGATGCCGATATTATATGTCTCTTTAAGAATAGCACAATAGTCAAAAGCCAAGTCAATAAAGGAAATATATGACCTCAAATTAGGTAACTGTCATGGATAAATACAGATTCAAATATTTTTAGGGTTTCCACAGGCATCTTTGAAATAGCACTGCTCTTTAATTCTAAGTTATGATAAAATGAAAACTAAAAAACTCTAACACACCTTTATTATTGAAGTTTATGTTTGCCAGCCTTCAAGAAGCACAAGAAGGCTTATCCTAAAGAAGTAAACTTGAATTCTGCTCTTTGCTGATACTCTACCCTCCTAGGATGAAGAAGCAAAGTGGAGTGATATCAGATTTATGAATAAGATATGTCTGTTCATTTCCACTGGACTGCAGTATGCAAAGAAGAGAGAGACTAAGGCTTACACCAATAGACTGCTATGACAAAGAAGTAAATTCCAAGCTTGAGGTACTATTGTCATGTAAAAGTCTTCAGGATAAAGTAATTTAGAAATAAATGTCCTAGATGAATGCAACTCACCTTTAATTTAGAATTGTTGTTAAGTGCCATAGAGTCAGTTTCAACCCATAGTGACCCTAGGATGAAAAATGTCTGGCCCAAATATGTTGTTGTTGTTGTTGTTAAGTACCATGGAGTCAGTTCCGACTCATAGTGACCCTGCACAGGGTTTCCACGGCTGTAAATCTTTACAGGAGCAAAAAGCCTCATCTTTCTCCCAAGGAACGGCTGGTAGTTTTGAACTGCCAACCTTGAGGTTAGCAGCCCGATTCGTAACCACTAAGCTACCAGAACTCCTTATGTTTAGGAGACTAGATGTCCTGAATTTAGAACTCAGGGTATTGACTCTGAGTGAAGGTCTTTTTCCCTTTTCAGCTTCTGCTTCTGGCTTCCTTGGTGTGTCAGGTCAG
>NW_006408537.1:11697143-11697962 GCF_000296735.1 Chrysochloris asiatica
GCTATGAGTCAGAGCTGACTTGAGGACACTTAACAACAATCATGCTATGGAGGTCAGATGCATTCTACAGGATTAGGTTGTGTCTTGAACCAATCATTTTTTTAATTGTGAACTGAGTTAAAGTCTAAAGAGCAGATCTTCAGTTTTACATTCAACAAAGTACTCACTTTGTTTCATCTCAATGATTGCTATACCCTCCATGTAACAACAGTTTTTTCACTCCCTCCCTGTGGTTCTTATTTCCATTCCACCTTCCTTCCCTACCCTTCTAAACTTTGTGCTTAAGTAGGTGTTACCCTTTTGATCTTGAATGGTTGACCATTCCACAGTGAGCTTACCTTAGGAGTGTTGCTCTCCCTCCTGTATACCCATCTACTGCTTGTTGAAGCAATCTCTTTTGAGTTATAAAAAGAGAGAAAAGTGAGCAGAGAAAGAGGGACCTACTACAACCAAAAAAGAGCCAGGAGAGGAATGTGTCCTTTGGAACTGGGTCCTTGGTGATGTCCAGACACATGGGTATCTCCAAAGAATGCTGGGCTTACATATGCTTAAAGAAGGAAACCCTATATAAGGTCGCTATGAATTGGAACCAACTCGAGGGCACTTAACAGTAACAATTATGTTTAAAAGACTCCTAATGTAGCACTGTAGGATAAGTTGTTGTTGTTGTCAGCTGCCATCGAGTAGGAACCGACTCATAGCGACCCCATGCACAGCAGAACGAAACAATGTCCAATCCTGGGCCACCTCACTACCGCTGCCACAATTGACGCCATCAATGATGCCACCTGGCTGATCCATCTCGTTGGGGGTCTTCCT
>NW_006408537.1:11699957-11702331 GCF_000296735.1 Chrysochloris asiatica
ACAGATGTAGACAATTTGATAAGGATAAGTACTGGAGTGTTAACTGTGCAGGGTCTGCAGTTCAAACTCACTAGCTGCTCTTGGAAACCCTATAAAGAGTTGCTATGAGTTGGAACCTACTTGATGACACACAACAACAAAATTCTGTTAATACATCTCTGAGTGGTACAAAAATTTAACTTGTTCAACTTCTAAGTGAATGGTTGAAGGTTCAAGTTCACTCAGACACACCTAGAAAGAAAGCCCTAGTTCTACTTCTGACAAACCAACCATTGAAAACCATATAAAGCAAGCACATTTCTACTCTAACATACATGGGTTAACCATGAGTCCAAATTACCTCCATAGCAACTGGCTAATGATGTGAAAACCATGTACCCATTTATTTTTGATTATCTGACTTCAGTTAGCTCAAAATAAATCACTGGACAGATAATCAGATGGTCTACTTCTAGGTTGCTAGATTAAAAACAACTGCATACTTTATACATTGGTATAAATGCTACCTTGTCTTTCTTTTGGAAAAATGCTACCTTGTAACTCCCAGGCATCTTTCATTTCTAATTTACATTTATCTTTCCACTGCTTCTAGCTATTTTTATGTTGTCCTGAAGTGGTGTCAAGTCGGTTTCAACTCATAGTGACCCTGTATAGTGTGTCTCCGAGACTTTAAAACTTCATGGGAACAGAAACCCTCATCCTTCCCCCACAGAGTGGTTGGTACGCTCAAACCACAAACACAGTAGTTCACAGTCCAGTGCTTATCCTATGGAGCCAGTGTTAGCTTTAAAACTTTCTTCTACACCAGACCATACCTCTGTTTCAACCATCTTAAAACTGAAAATCTGATCTTTCTCAAGATGATTACTACATAGGGGTTTTTTGTTGTTGTTGTCGTTTGCTTTTTAGTTTGGTCCCAAAGTTATATTTGTTTCCTCTGCAAACAGATATTATGTGTACTTATTTTGGGCTTTCTCACTCATGGAATATTTCTAACGACTATACCAGGGCAGCAATGGAAATGCAGTATTTCCCCTGAGAACTTGATGGCATATTATAACGACTTCAGTAACGCTCATTTAAAGGATGAAAATAGAAAACCATTCTTAACTCATTTAAAATTTAGCAAATTTAATAGTGAGATCAGCAAATTATTTTCATCCCTCATTACCACCTAACTCCTAAAAAGGAACAACATGCCTCAACTCTTGAATGGTGTAATTTAGAGATTTATAAGATGTGAAAAACACATTAATTTTAAAATAATTTGTGAGCCTATAGAAATAGCAACTAAAATACTTTGATTTTGTATTAACTAACACTATGCTGTTGTTGTGAAGTACCATCAAATCAATCAAGTGCCATCAATCAATTTTGACTCATAGCAACACTGTACAGGGTTTCCAAGGAGCGGCTGGTGGGTTTGAACCACTAACCTTGTGGTTAGAAGCCCAGTGCTTATCCTACAGTGCCATGCCAGGACTCCAGCTAGCATTACAATCACAAGTAAATTGCATAACCTGTCTAAGTTAGCATTGTCATGGAGGAGGAATATTTTTAAATTATTTTAAAGGCCTTCCTATAGAACTGGTGTGGCACTGTGGGTTAATGCATTGGACTGCATAGTTGGCTTGAACAGCAAGGTCAGTGGTTCAAACTCATCAGCTGCTCTTTGAAAACCCTATAAAGGTTTGCTATGGTTGGAACCAACTCAATGGCACTTAACAAGGAGTCCTTGTGTGGGCAGCAGAATAATGCACTGGACTGCAAGGTCAGTTTGAACAACACGGTTGTCAGTTCAAACCTCAGGAGTCACTCCTTGGAACCCTATACAGGGTCACTATGAGTCGCAACAGACTCAATGGCACTTAACAACAATAGTTTCTAGTGGTTTATCTAATTTGCTTAATGAAAATAATCATCAAAATTGCTCATTGCTTGACACAGAGCACTGACTCATTTTCAAAAGAATGGCCCATTACTAATTAGTGTAGTGGTTACAAGCCAGGCTGCTAACCTCAGCGTCAACAGTTTGAAACTACCAGCAATTACGTAGGAGAAAGATGAGGCGTTCTGTTCCTGTACAGATTTACAGCCTCAGAAACCATATGCAGGTTCACAGTGATTTGGAACTGACTCTATGACACACCACCACCACAAATAAAAACATATCACATAAAGAGCATTAGAATTCTTCATGAATTGGTTATTGTACAGCACTTTCTAACCCCAAACCAAAACCAAGTCTACTATCATCAAGTCAATTCTGACTCATAGCATCCCCATATAGGGTTTCCAAGGCTTTAAATCCTCACAGGAGCAGGAAGACTCATTTTTTTCACTGCCGACCTTCAGGTTAAGAGTTCAGTGCTTA
>NW_006408537.1:11702942-11703969 GCF_000296735.1 Chrysochloris asiatica
GACAACTTCAATCTTTCCTCTGTTGATAAGAATGTTGCTTATTGGTCCAGTGGTGAGGATATTTGTTTTCTTGACATTGAGATATAATCCATACCGAAGGCTGTGCTCTTTGATCTTCATCAGTAAATGTTTTAAGTCCTCTTCACTTTCAGCAATCAAGGTTGTATCACAGGCTGTTTAATGAGTCTTCCCCCAATCCTGATGCCACGTTTTTCTTCATATAACCCAGTTTCTTGGATTATTTGCTCAGCATACAGGATGCATAACTATGATTCTATAACACACAAAATAGAGGATTTTTATTTTCATTTTTTGAAAACTGCATTACTATTACATTCTTGACACATACTCAGTCTTCATGGAGAAAGAGCAGTTTTCAGATAAATCAATAAACATTCATTGCTTGATCTGAAAGTGTATCTGTCAAGTGTACAAAAAATTAGAGGAGTTTTAAAAACCGTGGAAAATTTCTTTTTGAGATTTAAGATTTACAATACAAATTCTAATCAGCGTATAAAGGGATTTTAGATATATGATTACAAAGAGGCCTGATGGTGCTGTGGATTAGACGTTGTGCTGCTCACTGCTAAGTCAGCAGTTCAAACCCAGAAGTCACTTTGAGATAAAAAGATGAGGCTGTCTGTACTCATTAAGATTGACAGGCTCAGATACCCTACATTAGGTCACTCTGAGTTGGAATAAACTTGGTGACAGTGGGTTTGGTTTTAGATTTGGAAGGATGACTAGAAAACTGCTTCACATCTTTTTGAGAATAGAGGTGGATGAATACCTCAATACACCACACTGGAAAAACAAAATATTTTTAAATGATAAGACTATTTCTTATAAAAATATTTTTTATGAGAGTTGTAATACTGGCCTTTATTAGCTTTGTGCTTTCTGTGCCTTAGTTTCTTCATTAGTTATATGAAGATAATATTGTTGTTGTTGTTATGTGCCGTGGAGTCGGTTCCGACTCATAGCGACCCTGCACAGGGTTTCCGAGGCTGTTAATCTTTACGGGAGC
>NW_006408537.1:11704744-11730561 GCF_000296735.1 Chrysochloris asiatica
ATATATATGATAAGCACTGGACTGGTAACTACAGGTTTGTGATTTGAACCTACTAGCCACTCCTAGGAAATTTCTTCATACAAGGTCACGATGAGGTAAGTCACTATGAAATGTTAATAACTGAAAATAATGCCACCACAGAATAAGTACCTATTATATTGTTGCTGATTTATTGGTCATGTGCTGAGGAGTCAGTTCCCACTCATAGTGACCCTGTATAGGGTTTCCGAGGCTGTATATCTTTACAGAAGTAAAACGCCTCATCTTTCTCCTGCGTTACAGCTGGTAGCTTCAAACTGCTGACCTTGAGGTTAGCAGCCCAACTTGTAACCACTATGCTACCAGAGCTCCTTGTTATATTGTTATAAACATATGCTACCAGAGCTCCTTGTTATAAACATACTAATAATATATTTATAAGGAGTTCTGGTGTAGCACTGTGGGTTAATGCGCCAGACTGCAAAGCCATTTGAACTGTAAGGTCAGTGGTTCAGGCTCACCAGCTGATCCTTGGAAACCCTAAACACGGTTGCTATGGGTCGGAATAGACTTGGCGGCACTTGGCAACAACAAGAAGTATATTATTATATTGATAACATTGCCGAAAGCAAACAGAAAATCCCACTGCCATGGAGTTGATTGTGACTCATATGGCCTTTCTATGTTTCAGAGTACAACTGTACTCTACAGGGTGTTCGGTGACTGACATCTTACAGTTCACCAGCTCTTTCTACACAGTAGTGGCTGGGTGGATTTTACTTTAACATCCTGATAATATTTAATGATGCTAAATAAGTGTTTATTGTAATTTATAGTAAAAGTAGAATTCTAGAATTGTAAGTCTTCAAGAAATTCATCATGGCGGTCAGGAGGCAGGCTTGCAAAATGTGCCCTTTGATTGTTTAAATGGTTATATATTCATGAATGTTTGTGTACATCCCTACCAATCTTCCCAAAAAGAAACATAAAACAGAGGGAATAGAAGCAAAAATACAGTTGAATGATGATGCACGTAGGAGACTGTAATTATTGCAATGAAACAATAAGTGTAAAACCAATGTTCTCCTATGTAAACTAGCACTCCATTCACAATAAAAACTTTTAAAAAAAGAAATTAATCATGATGATTTTTGAACACAAAAGAGAGGGGAGTGGGGAAGAGAATTATCATCTGACTGCCTTACACACAAGGTATTTCACCTGTGAAACAAATTAACAACCTAAAAGATCATAAAATTTACGTTTCACTCCTAATATGAGAAACAATTACATTTGTGGCCGTTATGGGGGAAATGCTTACTACTTCCAGATGTGAACACTCTTCCATCATTAATTACCTTCTCTCCCATAAAACTGTTAGTATAAAACGCCAAAATATATCAATCAGGACTTCATAAACATCAGAACTTTAGAAATACAAACAGAAAAAAATACCAAAAAATTAATTTTTTTTTCATTTCTAAGAATTTGGCCTATAAATATGTTGTTGTTGTTGTTGTTGTTGTTAAGTGCTGTTGAATCCGTTCCAACTCATAGAAACCCTGTATAAGATTTCCAAGGAGTAGTTGGTGGGTTTGAGCCACTAGCCTTGTGGTTAGCAGTCTAGTGCTTATGGTGGACATAAAATGTATGCGCAGGAAAGGCAGTGATTTAAGCAGAACACAAAGAGAAGTATTTAAATGATCTTTAAATTCTAACAAACATAAATATCATCTAAGACTGGAAAATGTGAGGAATATGATCAAAGAATGTATATATACTTTGGCTGAAATTTTACTAGTGCAACCTATTTCCCATTTTGCTTAATACTAGGGGGTTTTGTTGTTGTTGTTTACTAAAACAAAGTGTTATTTTCAGAATTTAAAAAATAAATAAACATTTTTATAAATAAAAATTATTTGATTCTTGCTCTTATAACTTCTGTAAAACTTTGAGAGCCTCTGTCTTTGTCCTAGATGTGGCACTCTAGGATAAGTGCTGGAATGCTAACTTCAAGCTCAAAGAAACCAGCTACTCCTCAGAAACCCTATACTATGAGCTGGAACTCCCTCAACGGCACTTAATGACAATCTTAAAAAACTCACAGAGAATCAAACTTTGGTGTTGTTGTTAGGTGCCATCAAGTCAGAACTGACTCATAGTGACCCTATGCACAACAGAAGGAAACATGCCCGATCCTGGGCCAACCTCACTACTGTTGCCATGCTTGAGTCCATCAATGCTGCCACTTGGCCAATCCATCTCGTTGGGGGTCTTCCTCTTTTTCTCTACCAAACATGATATCCTTCTCCAGCAACTGGTCCCTCCTGACAATATGTCCTAAGTATGAGAGACAAAATTTGTCCATCTTAGCGTACAAGGAGCACTCTGGCTGCATTTCTTCCAACACAGATCTGTTGGTTCTTTTGGAAGCCCATGGTGTGGCATAATCTAATGTACAAATCCTTGTTGGGACCATATCTGAATTTCTCTGGTCTCACAATGGGGAAAGAGAATCAAACTCAAAACCATCCCAAGGTAGATTCCTATGAAGTGAAGGTCAGACATGCCTCCACCCTGCAACTTTCTTTACCCTATTCTGACACTAACCATTCCTCCAATAGCTCTCTCTGCTTCATATCTGGGGTTGATTAAACCAATTGCAATGGCCACTCAGAACTCAAAATAATACTCATGATTATGGGGTTTCTTCAATTCAGGATCAGAAACAACTCAGGATGCAGCAATTTCAAATCAGGAACATATATTCTCTGCCATACTGCAGGCAGGTCTTGCTCTTGTCTTACTTAGGCAAGTGTTACAAAGCAATACTAGACATTCTATATATGCCCTAAGGCACATTATAGAAGCCAGTCATCCGCCCAGAGGCATTCAGCTTTACTTGGTTTATGGGCCAAGATGCCAGCAGATGCTCTGTCTCTCCACGCTGCCATCTCTGCTTTAGCTGCTTTTCTAGGTAACAATCTCACATTCCACTCATGTTCTCCGTTCTTGGTCCTGGAATCATCTGTTCCTGCTTCTGACATGGCTCCTTTTAAACCTAGCAGGAACAGCAAAACTAACCAACCCCAGGCTTAGATTCATTTGGTAGGAATGAAGAAGACTTAGTGTACAAAAGCCACATCAAGTAAATTCAAGGTACCACAAAGTGATCAGCACAGTTGTGTGTCTCAATGGAAGTTCTAATCCTTGTTCTACCACTATCTAAGTATTGTTTTTGTTGAGTGCCATCAAGTTAGTTCTGACTCATATAGATTCTGTATAGGGTTTCTGAGGAACAGCTGGAGGGTTTTAACTAGTGACACTGTGATTAGCAGTCCAGTGCTTATCCTACAGTGCCACACTAGGACTCAAATATCGAGCATATATAAACATAAATTTAATACATACTAATGCAAATGACGTATTGCATTGGGTAAATCTGCTGCACAAGAAATATTTAAAATGTCCAAGGGCAAAGATGTCAGGTGCACCTGACCCAACTCATGGTATTTTCCCATAACCTCATATGCATGTGAAAGTTAGACAGTGAATAAGGAAGACCATAGAAGAAGAACTGATGCATTTGAATTATGGTGTTGGAGAAGAATATTAAAGGCATCATGGACTACCAGAAGAGCTAACAAATCTGTGTTGGAAGAAGAACAACCAGATTGCTCCTGAGAAGCCAAGATGGCCAGAAGTCATCTCTCGTATTTTAGACATATTATCAGAAGGGATCCCTCCCTGGAGAAGGGCATTATGCTTGGTAAAGTGGAAGGAAGGAAAAGAAAAGAAAGACCCTCAACAAGATGGATTGGCACAGTGGCAACAGCAATGGGGTTGGCATTGCAATGACTGTGAAGTTGATGCAGGACCAGGCAGTATTTCATCCTATCGTACACAGGGTCACTATGAGTCCATACTGACTCAATGGCACTTAGCCCTAACAATGCATACATTTTGAAAGAGGATATGGTCTGATTTCAATAGTGAGTTCTACCAAATAATAAAATTCAAGTTTTCTTTAGTGAAAAAATAAAGTATGGTAAAGTACTTCAACTAGATTATTCCATTAACTTCCTGGTGCACTCAACCCTTGAATGTTTTACACAGAATAGTTACATTACACTAAAAGTACTCATTACCTTGAAGAACTCATTGTTCCCAAACATTTTTAAAGCATTACTATACTACTAAATTATAGGTTAAACTCTTCAAGAAAGTATCACACATTTTTCTGATTAAACCCCCCAAAAAAGAAGTAATAAATTTATTCTCAAAAAGGGTAAATTTTAACTAAGAAATATTACATGTTAAACATAAATTGATTAAACATATGGATAGCTATGCATTTTATAAAATTTCTCTTTATGTTTAAATTTGAGAAATTATGGACTTGAAATATGGGGGCATGGAGGATCTTGGCTCTCAAGCACATAAAATTTTAAAAGTCATTTAAAAAATTGTCTGGATACCTTAAAGGTAAGCTTCATTTGGTATACATTAATTTATACAGGTATATATTATTGCATATACTAATAGAGTAAAGGAGTGCTGGTGTGGCACTGTGGGTAAATGTGCCAAACTGCAAAGCTGTTTGAACTGCAATGTTGGTGGTTCAAGCTAACCAGTCACTCCTCAGAAACCCTATACATGGTCGCTATGGGTCAGAATCGACTTGATGGCACTTCACAACAATGATTGAATAAAACATATTTTAATCTATATACATAAAATATATCTTTATGTGCAAAAGATCTCCTCATTCAGTGCTGCCAATGTTCTTTCTATAAGAGACCTCAGAAGTAAAGACTGAATAAACACATTAATCTATATAATTATCTATCTAGTTTATGCTTTCTCTGTGGTTAATGCTTATTGTACTATTTAAATTTGTGTTGATTTGACTGTGGCTGCTTTCACTGGAGGGATGGTGTATGAAAATATTTCTCAAATACCACCTCCCCCCATACAGTAGAATCAATTCCCACTGAATAGTTTCCCAGATGGACCTAGTTAAAGGGGATAGGGGACTATGGTGATAGGATTTTATAACTCAATTGTGATACCTGTTAGCAGGATTAATTGTGGTTGTCACAACTGTAATTGTAGAAGATGTGTAACTAAAAAGATGGAGTGAGTAGTTAATCTTTCATTTCAGGTACAGACGATCCCAGGACCATCAAGAAGGAAGAGCATGAGTGGAGCCTGATATCCCTACCAAGAAAAGCAATGACAGCGGATAGTTTTGGTGGCTGTGTGCCTGCGGGCGGGTGGCTGGCTGGCAGAATGTGTCCTTTGAACATTTAAATGATTATATATTTTTCTGTTTTGTAAGTGTACATCAAATATTTTGCCTTGTTCATTTCTAAAATATAAAATGGAAATGGGGAGCCAGAGGGAGGAAGTGGGATAAACTTTGTTGCTGGGAGGAGATTGTAGTCACTGAGATGAACCAAGGTATATGTATAGGTTGCTGAATGTAGAGTTGATGATCTTGTCTGTAAACCTTTGCCCAATTCACAATAACAAATTTAAAAAAAAAAGAAATATCTCCCCCCCCCCCCCCCCCCCCAAAAGCACACAAAAACTCTTTTTTTTTAAAAAAAAAATGGCTGCTTCCAAGTGTCTGGTAGAAAAACACACAAAGTTAGCCTAGAACATCTTTTAGCGCCTATGGCTTCCAGTGGCTAAACTTGGGACAATTTGAACATAAAACAATTGTGGTAATGGACTATAAAACATTGGGGTAAAAATCATACACAAAATCATAATGATGCTCATATAGATATAGAAGTTTTGGAGGGAAAATCCCTATATCAAACACTGCAAGTTATTAAATGCAGGGTAAAAATGACAGAATTGAAAAATCAGCATATTCAATCCTCAATGGAATAAATGATTCATGCAATGATCATCAATGGATTCTAAGGTATTTGTTGTTGTCATTATGTGCCGTGGAATCGGTTCCAACTCATAGCAACCCTGTACAGGGTTTCCGAGGCTGTAAACCTTTACGAAAGCCTCATCTTTCTCCCACGGAACAGCTGGTAGTCTTGAACTGCTGACCTTAAGATTCGCAGCCTGATTCGTAACCACTACGCTACCAGAGGTCATTTGGATGAAAGGTTTTTTAAGAAAAGTATACTCAGTTTTTTTTTTTCCCCCTGTGATTATGCATTTGAAGTAAGACATTCTAATGAAATCTCCTGTTGTCAGTTGTTATTCAGTCGATTTAGCTTCCTGGCAGCCCCAAGGAGCAACTCATCAGGCCTGTCTTCCAAGGTGCCTCTAGATGAGCTCAAACCAACAACCTTGAAATGAGTACATGGGTCCTTAACCATTTGCACCATTCAGGGATAAGATTTGTTGTTATTGTTGTTGTTAAGCGTCGTTGAGTCAATTTTGAGCCATAGAGACCCTGTAGAGGGATTCCAAGGATAGGCTGGTAAGCTTGAACTGCCGACCTTGCAGTTCAAATTGACCTTGCAGTCCAGCACATTAATCCACAGTGCCACACCAGGACTTGCTGTAAGAAAGTGTTAAATGCACTAAATAGTTAATAAGGATATAGGAAAAAATAATAATAAAATAAATGTATTACTAAGTAAATCACCTGAGGTTGGGGCATGCATTTGCACCTGTACTAGACCACAGGGTTCGATGTAATTTCCGCCCTCAGCAGTGCTTAGCTGTTCTGAACAAGAACGCTGAAGGCAGGTATTTGCACTGAGCTAGAGAGGCAGCATGTCAACATTGTTAAAACTTCTGGAACCGAATAGTTTGAATCTCTATTCTACCATTATGTAACCTTATATAACTTACTGAAAGCACTGCATAACTAATTTTGTGTTATTTGAAAAATGGGGTAATAAAATACATAACACAGTGTCTGGCACACAATTATTGCTCAAAAAAATGTTAGCAATGATTATTATGGCTACCCAAGATTTATGAACTTGTAGAAAAAGTGGACAAATAGGTATGGTACCTATACACAGCATGATCCTAAAAACAATACCCTGCAGTGCTGATCTTCTGTTCTCCAGGGTCAACATGTTTCTTAAGAAGAGGATGATCCAGATGTCAACACTCAGCATTTAAACATCAGGGAGTTCAAACTAGCCTAACATAGAGATTTTAACATGGCATTTGAAGCCTTCTACTTTGTGGTCTTTATTAAATGAGATTATACCTATTTTTCAATTTACTTCCAGGTAGAAAAACCATAAAGTTAATATTCTATCATAAAAATCTAGGCAAAAACAGGTGATGTGAGAAAGACTTTGTCATGGACTAGGAGAATGAAATGATTTTGATGAACTGAAGATATCAGTTCAAACAGATCAGCCATTCTTTACAAGTTGCAAGATCTTTGTCTTTATCGTTCAGAAGTTTAAGCCATAAAACACTTCTAACTATCAAATAAACCCTATACAGGGTTGCTATGGGTCGGAACCGACTCAACAGCACTTAACAACAACAACTATCAAAATCCTAAAGTCAATGTATCTGACAACCCCTTTTCATCCATTTACTAAAACTGAAAATCAACATATATTTTAGAAAAGATTTCTCAACTTGGCACTACTGATAGTTTAGGACGGATAATTCTTTATTACAGTGAGTTACCCCGTACATGCAGGACCATTAGCAGCAACCTTAGCTTCTATTCACTAGATACCAGTAGCACACCCTTCCCCTATTGAACAACCAAAAATGTCTCCAGACATTACCCAATGCTCCCTGGTTGGGGAGAAGGACATCACCTCCAGTTGAGAACCAGTAGTACAAAGGGATGGTATTTACAATCTTAAACAAAAGAAATTTTGAGAATGAAACAGGAAGAAAAGAGCCTTTTTTCTAAGAGTTTAACTAAATTTTATTCCAAAATAGTGTCAGTCTCAGTCACACTGAAAGAAAAAGAAAAATATATTTCTTTTACAAATTAGGACAACACAAGTGAAAGCACTGAACAATGTACTCTCCCTCAGAACCTGTGCTGTTCTTGTGTCTTTAAAGCCATCTCCCCTAATGACATTGATACATTTTAAAATCCAATCCCAACTGGCCCACATGTTACACCTGCACGACTTGCTTTTTTACTTTTATATACATTCTCATGCATCACAACTATAACCCTCACAGAATGACAAAAAGTATGGAAGAAATAACACTTTCTCAGAAATGTCTTCTGTCTTGTGAACTCTGTATCAGTTTCAGTCTTTGAGTCTGAAGTTAAAGGGAAGTGACAGACCAAACATGTGGTTCAGTGCTGTCTGCTTGGGCATAATGTAAGTTGCTCTACCAATAAAACATATACACAACTTAATGACATCTGTTGTTAAAATTTTCCTCCTTCCTAAGGCAAGAAATGCTCAAGATTCAATGTGCTCTTAACATTTTCATAAAGAATACTATTAAGCAATTACAGGTGCTTTCAAATTCATGATGTAAATATCTCTGATATTACTCCAATTGAGCAGATACACTAAGATTCAGTAGCCTCATGATAGAAATTTAAAATGAGACTATGCTTACTACTAGTCATACTTAAGAGTCCTGGTGTGGCACTGTGGGCTAATGTGTCAGACTGCAAGGTCATTTGAACTGCAAGGTCGGTGGTCCAAGCTCACCAGCTGCTCCTTGGAAACCCTATACAGGGTCAGTGTGGGTCAGAATCAACTAAACAGCACTTAACAACAACAACAGTTATACTTAGATAGAGATGTCCACCCTCAACGATAGTGTTTCCTCTGTTGTTGTTAAATGCCATTGAGTCTGTTCGGACTCATAGTGACCCTGTATAGGGTTTCTGAGGAGTAGCTGGTGAGTTTGAACTACCAACCCTGTGATTTGTAGTACAGGGTTGATCCTACAGCCCTACATCAGGAGTACTTCCTATACATGCCCTTTATTTTGAAGTATGAAAACAAAACACAATGTTCAGCACACACAAAAACAAGATATAACAATTACCTGAAAAGAAAAAAAGAAATGAAAACAAACAAACAAAAAAACCTCAGTCATTCTAATGGAACAGAAAACAACTTAAATAACTACAAGAAAAACTAGTATAAAATATATGGGCTTTGAGGTCAGGCCCTGTGGCTTCACATTCTGGCTCTCAGATCATAATCGCCAGGGTCTTTGTTGATTAAAGGGAAAGTTACATCATAAACTTAGTGGTTATGTACCGTAGAGTCAGTTCCAACTCATGGAGACCCTGTACAAGGCTTCCGAGGCTGTAAATCTTTACAGGAGCAGAAAGCCTCATCTTTCTCTCACGTAACAGCTGGTAGTTTCAAACTGCTGACCCTGAGTTTAGCAGTCCGATTTGTAACCACTAAGCTACCAGAGCTCCTTGGGAGGATGAGTAGGAGTATGGAAAATGCCAAGTGCAGAGCCTGACACAGCAGATACCGATAAATGGTAGCTGTGAATCTCATACAGATTAAGGAAGTATCTTATGCACAGTGTACTAAGATTCTATTAGGGTTTTTTCTAATACCTTTTCTAAAACTTTTCAAGAATATCTCACACCTTATTTTTCCTTTAATCAATCAGTGTGAAAACTTGTATTAATCATATTTCCAATTATTGAGTCATGCTGTCATTCTGGGTACAAAACAAATCAAAGCAATATATTGCTTGGTCCAGTTGTCTGCAACTTTTTTTTTTTTTAATGTTTTATTATGAATTATGTGATAGTTTACATGGGAGAACATTAGTTTTACATTCATCCTATCATATATCATTTCATTTGTCTGCTACTTTTTAAAAGATTGCTGAGTTTGCTACTAACTTATTTAGGAGGTTTTGCATCTAAATTTACACATGGCATTATTTTATTTTTGCTTTATATGCATTAATTTTTATGTGTTCACTTTTTCTACACTTCATAAATATAAACTGAACAATTTCCATACTTTTTTATGTTCTGAAATCATTTATACACGGGTAGGTCAAAAAGTATTATTATTATTAAGTTTCTTTCAAACAAATGTGTTTAAATATATCATCATGGTTACAAACACGTTCTCTCAGTGATATACTTATCTTAGTTTGCTTGCTTGTTGTTGTTAAGTGCCATCGAGTCCGTTCCGACTCATTGCAACCCTGTATAAGGTTTCCAAGAAACAGCTGGTAAGCTTGAACCGCTGACCTTGTGGTCCAAACCAACTTTGCAGTCCAGTGCATTAACCCACAGTGCCACGCCAGGACTCTGTTAGTTTCCTTTGTTGTTGTTGTTAAGTGCTGTCAAGTCAGTTCTGACCTATAGAGACCCTGTATAGGGCTTCAAAGGAGAGACTGGTGAGCTTGAACTGCTGACCTCACAGTTCAAACGGCTTTGCAGTCTGACACATTAATCCACAGCGCCACACTACGATTCCTCAGTTTCCTTTTTGTTGTTGTTCTTGTTAAGTGCCATCGAGTCAGTTCCGGCACACAGTGACCCTGTGTAGGGTTTCTGAGGAGCAAGTGGTGAGCTTGAACCTCTGATCTTGCAGTTCAAATGGCTTTGCAATCTGGCGCATTAACCCACAGCTCCACACCAGGATGCCTTAGTTTCCTTAGGGTGCTTTAGAAAAATAGATCCAATTAAAACAGTGGCTTCTGATGAGATATGCTTGACCAGTTAAATTCCAGGCAGAGAGATCAGTTCAGGTTAAGGCAACTTTTTTAAGATTCTAAAGGGGTAATCTTGAAGGACACAGAATGATCATGGGGGGTGCTTATTATGAAGAAATTTTAAGAAAACTGAAAACTGCATTGATGAGAAAAGGGCTGAAAATGTTGCACCAATTAATTGTTTTCCATCATAACGTCGCCTTTCTCATTCTTCAAGAGTAACACGGGCTGTTCTCGAAGAATTTTGTTGGGAAACCTTATCCCATCCACCTACAGTCCTAATCTTGCCCTTCCAGACTTCTTTTTGTTCACCAAACTCAAAGATAATTTTAAAAGAACACAATTTGAATCTCTTCAGTCTGCCAAAACTGCTATTTTGATGTGGTGTCAATCGAAGTTTAAATAACTCCTCAAGGAAAATTAGAGAGATGGAAACTCCACCTACAGAAGTGTAGAAACTTGGAAGATAGGATGAGAAATAACAACTCCACATTTTGGCATTTTTGTTTAATAAAGGTGCAAGCGAAGTGAATTTCTGACTATGGCTCTTTAAGCCATGTCCTTGTAACTCCCATCAAATGACTGGATGGGGCCATGCAATAGAGTGCATGAAACTAACATGGGGATCATTTTGGTGATCCATCTGGGCTTAAAATGAGTTATATCTTAGAATGGAAAGTGGTGGAATCTAACTGCCATCAAGAAAGGAAAGCCAGGTGTGGAGTGGGTCCTTTGGACCTCTTCACTTTAGGAGAAAGAGAGCTGTGAACCAGAGATGAAAAAATGTCATGTGAAGATCACCTAAGAACTGAGGAAGGCATACAAAAGAATCAGAAGCTGATTCCAGAACCTACTGAGAGCAGGCCTTTTCTCATAGCTCATGTCCTGAATTCAGACTGGCACTGAGAGAACATTAATTTCTGGTTTTCAAAGTCACCCAATTGTGGTATTTCTGTTACAGCGTCACTAAGGAACTAAAATTCCATGGTATCATAGGGTGTACCATTGTAAACTTATAAGCAGAAAGGTTTACTTAAACAACCATTTTAATCTGTTCCTAATGGTCTTCATTATAGAGCTCTGAACAAAGTCTATTTGAAACCAAATTTCATCTTTAGAATGCAATCTCTTTGGAACTGAGAGATTTGCATTGCCTTGCTCTGTTGTACCTGCAGCTGTCTGTGACTACCAAATGGAAGACTGAGTATGGCCAGGGAGTAATGACATCTGCACTTATGGAATTCATGGCTGTGGTCACTTGGGCCACAAAGTAACAAGTTCAAGCCTTACTTACACAGAGGAGGTAAAGATGACTTTCTGCTTAAGGGAGGAATGAGACTTATTTTATGAGTTCTATAGCTTATTCCCAAGGAGCTCTGGGAGCATAGTGGTTACGAATCAGGCTGCGAACCTCAAGGTCAGCAATTTGAAACTACCAGCCATTCTTTCTGTGGGAGAAAGATGAGGTTTTCTGCTCCCAAAAAGATTTACAGCCTCAGAAACCCTGTTCAGGGTCACTATGAGTCGGAACCAACTCCACGGTACTTAACAACAACAAATTATTCCCAAGATCACCTCCCCCCCATCCCCCATACACACACACACTCATATAGCAGAAACTGAAAACACAGCCAACATTTCCATTGCAGCTGGAAGGGTTTTTAGAAGTTAATCACTAAATATCTGAACACATGGCAGGAAACACAACTCCAAAATGTTCTTCATCATGTCAGTGCTTACAAAAACAGTATGCTGCATTCCCTTCCTTTAGGTTGACTCCTGTTGCTTTTCAACATATATTTTCGGATTGCTTTTATAGTATTTTCATCTCATAAATATCATTAAGGAGCTCTTGTAGCGTAGTGGTTACAAATCAGGCTGCGAACCGCAAGGTCAGCAGTTCAAAACTACCAGCGGCTCTGCGGGAGAAAGATGAGGCTTTCTGCTCCCGTAAAGATTTACAGCCTCGGAAACCCTGCACAGGGTCGCTATGGGTCGGAACCAACTCAACGGCACTTGACAACAACAACAAATATCATTACCTGTGTTTCACAGGTATCATAAAAAGGAAAACCTAATTGTGTATTTTAACCCTACATAGGTTATATAAAGAAAATCTTATCTTCATAATTCTAAAAAAGGCTTTGTTGAATATTGTTGTAAACGTAACTCCTTTAAATGCAAGATGAAATCTCTTGAAAACAAAACATTTGATTTTCGTTCAGTTTCACTTCAATCCCTTTCAGTTGAAAGCAAAGCTCTGACCTAAATATATGTGATTATTGAAATTATGATTGGCAAAGATAAGCTCAAACAATGCGTATTTATATATATTTTTTAAAGATTCAGTCTATATTTCAAATGCAAGATAGAGAAAAAAGTACATATATGCCAATGTCTATCTGTTGGGGATAAAATCAGTTGTCCTCAAGTTGATTGCAGCTCATGGTGACCCATGTGTCAGAGTGGAACTGTGCTCCACAGGGTTTTCAGTGTGTGAGTTTTAGAAAGTAGATTCCATGCCTTTCTTCTGAGATGTCCACAAGTATACTCAAACCACCAATCTTTTGATTCACAGCCAAGCACATTAACCCTTTTATCACTCAGAGACTGCTAGTCTCTAGAAATACAATTTTCACTACATTTACATGCAAATATACACATATTATAGGAGTCCTGGTGTGGCACTGTAGGAAAAAGCACTGGACCAAAAGTCAGTTTGGACCTTAAGGCCGGCAGTTCAAACTCACCAGCTGCTCCTCAGAAATCCTATACAGGGTCGGAATCGACTCGATGGCACTTAACAACAACAACATGAGTTGTAACCATGTTACAATAGCACTTAACAACAGCAACATACATGTATGTGAATTTACATGCTAAATATATTCAAATAGAAGAATTTAGAAATCTAAAGATAATTAATTTAATATATAATATCAGTGTTAAACTTACCCCTATATATGTTAGTCTTTATACAATGTTAAAAGAGTGGAAGAGTTATATCAGAGTAGAAAAATGGATCTTAAAACAAGGGGTTTGTGTCACGGTGAACAACTTTCAAGGGAGGGTAAGGGCATAACAGCCAGAGAACCGGGGCAAAAGATTTTGGCCAAAGTGAAGTGTTCGATGCTATAGGCAAGATCTTATTAATTGTTCAGCAAGTTATACAGGCTTACCATAATTACATAAATTTGTACCTTAGAAAACTTATTTTCTCAGCTAAAATAATCCAGAGATGCCACAGTAAGACAATCCTTTACTTCCCTTAGTTTTCTACTACTAACAATTACATTTTAAGTGTGGTTTTCCAGATTCTCTTATCCACTCTCCTGGCTGGGTATATAATGAAAGTTCAATTCTTGTTCTTTGAAATGGATAGCATATAAACTTTAAATATCTTGCCTTAAAAAATAAAAGGAATAAGAAAGTTTTCAGTACATAGTATATAAGGGCATTTAATCAAAGTCAACTTTCAGAAGAAAGATATAGAAAACATTTTCAAATGCTGACAAAGTAGGAAGAGAAAAATGAATCTTTAATGAAGCTTTCAGGGAAATATATCTATACCTATCTTAGTGACTTCTGATTTTTAAAATACTTTATCTAATTTGTTAACTCAAAATATGCACTGCCATAACCCTTCCCTTTTATTTCAATTTTGATCAAATATATATAATGTACTTTATCTTTTCTTAATAAAATAAATTAAAATTTAGTAGGTAAGACATAAAATGTTCCAACACCAAAGGACTACTTACTAATGAATTACTTTGTTAAGCCTTTCTAAAAAATTTTGTAGTCCACATTCCTAGGCCAAAATATTACCCACTGACACTGAGTGGATGTGACTCACAAAAAACCTCTAGGATAGAGTAGAACTGCTCTGTGGGGTTTCTGAGATTGAAGATAACTATAACTTTTTCCTGAAGTGTGGCTGGTGGATTTGAACTGACCACTTAACCCATCGTACCATCATGGTTCATGATGAATTTCCCCAACTACTCATTATTGCTCCTTGGAGTTGAAGACGGCAAGACTTCATCTTACGTACTTTGGACATGTTATCAGGAAGGGCAAATCCATAGAAAAGGACATTGTAAAAATGGTGTGTGGCCATGTCTGACCTTCTTTGACTTCACCAAGTAGAAAGAGAATCAAATTCAACATCCGCAGCAGGTTGATTTCTATGAGGTGGAGGTCAGACGTGCCTCTAACCCTCCAACTCTCTTTACCAATTCTGACATCAACTGTCTCTACCAAGACATTCTCTACTTCTTTACTGGGTTTTAAAATTCATCACCATAGCAACACAAAACTAACAGATCATTTTCATGTTGGGATTTACTAGGAAGTTAACAGGCTATAAGTCAGGATAATAAATGCCTAGGATACAGTTTATCAGTTAAAACAGCCTCTTCTCAGTCATGCCTACAAGCACAATTCTCTCTCTGTTCCTCAGCCTCTCAACCATGCAGCACTCTGACCTCTATCTTCTTGTCATATTCCTCCATTCTGTGGTTTATTGTAAATCCTAATCTCTATATGTGTGGTTGTGGTACCATTTTGGAATTAGTTGTTAATGAGTTAGGATTAAGGTAGTTCTAATACTCAGATTGCAGATACCATGGGCCAATATCATTAATTTAGCATGCAAGTAAAATCCTGCTAAAGATAATACAAAAATGGCTGCAACCATACATTGACAGAGAACTTCCAGAGGTTCACTATGGACTCATAAGAGAATGTGGAACAAGGGATATCACTGCTGACATCATATGGATGTTGGCTTAAAGCAGACAATACCAGGAAAGATGTTTACCTGTGCTTATTTACTACTCAAAGGCTTATGATTGTGTGAATTATGATAAACTATGAACAAAATTGTGGCGAATGAGTATTCAGGAACACATAGTTGTGCTCATAAGGAACCCGTAAGTGCACCAAGAGGCAGTTGTTTGAACAGAATAAGAGGTCACTGAATGGTTTAAAATCAGGAAAGGTGCATCAAGGTTGTGTTCTTTCACCATATATATTCAATCTGTGTGCTGAGGAAATAATCCGAGAAGGTGGATTATATAAAGAAAAATGTGGCATCAGGAATGGAGGAACTCATTAACAAGCTGCAATATGCATATGATACAACCTTGCCAGCTGAAAGGGAAGAGGACTTAATATATTTACTGATGAAGATCAAAGCCCATAGCCTCTGGTATGCGTTGCATCTCAAAGTAAAGAAAATACAAATCCTCATCACTGGACCAAAAAGCCATATAAATGGAAAAAAGACTGAAGTTGGCAAAGACTTCATTTTGGTCAGATAAATGATCAAACCTCATGGAAGCAGCAGTCAAGAAATCAAATGACGTATTGTACAAGAACAAAGATGTTTGTTTGTGGACTACAGTGCACCTGACCCTAAAGTCATGGTATTTTCAATAACTTCATATGCAAGTGACAGTTGGGAAATGAATAAGGAAGACTGTCGAAAAACTGATGCATTTGAGTTATGGTGCTGGAGAATATTAAAAGTACCATGAATTGCCAAAGAACACACAAATCTGTTTTGGAAGAAGTAAAGTCAGAATGCTACTCAGAAGACAGTATGGAGAGACTTCATCTCTCATACTTCAGACATTTTATCATGAGGGATGAGTCCCTGGAGAAAGACAACATAATTGGTAAAGGAGAAGGTCAGCAAAAAAGAGGACTATCGCAAAGAGATGGATTGGCAGCAGCAATGGGCTCAGACGTGGCAATGATTGTGAAGTTGATGCAGGCCTGGGAAGTGTTTCATTCTGTTGTGCATAAGGTCGCTATGATTCAATACCAACTCGATGGCACCTAACAACAACAACAGCAATATAAGCACTACTAACTTTTTAAGAAAACAAAGAGACTCTGCTGAATTACACTAAAATAATATGTTGTTGTTAATTGCCGTCAAGTTGGTCTTGACTCATAGATACCATATATGTAGTTTCAGATGAGTGACTGATAAGTTTGAACTGCTTACCTTGTTAGCAGTTCAGTGCTTATCCACACAATCTTAATTAGAAAAATTATCTGCACTAATATTTGTTAAATGTTACATTATACATAACACAGCCATTTAGAATGTAGGCGCTTTGGTCAGACAAACCTGGATTCTTGGTCTGGAAGTTCCATACACTAGCTCTGTTACCTTAGGCATGTAAAACAGAGCAAACAATAATTCTGGCTGCATAAGAAATCATTAAGAGAAGATATGAAAGGTATAAAGCTCTTTTCACAGCAACTATCACAAGGAGCTCTGGTAGCATAGTGGTTACTAATCTGGCTGTTAACCTCAGGTCGGCAGTTCAAAACTACCAGCTGTTCCGCAGGAGAAAGATGAGGCTTTCTGCTCCCGTAAAGATTTGCAGCTTCAGAAACCCTGTGCAGGGTCACTATGAGTAGGAACCGACTCCACAGTACTTAACAACAACAACAGCACACATTATTGACCAAAAATATTTAGCTAATTGTATTAAAAAGGATAGGTGATTAGAATACTGACTTAATGTTGCTATCACTCCTCTTGTCAATAATGGACAAATATTAAAAAACATCATATTTAAGAGACACCACTGAGGATATCTTCATTTTTCAAATCCAAAAATTTTTCAGTGAGGATGTAGAAGAAATTTCCATGAATTTTACAAAATGTTTCTTCCTTTATATTTTTCTTTTCTAAACAAATACAGGGAGTTCTGGTAACATAGTGGGTTATAAATTGAGCAAGGTCAGCAATTTGAATCTACTAGCTGCTCCATGGGTGAAAGATGAGGCTTTCTGTTCCTGTAAAGATTTACAGCCTCTGAAACCCTATACAGAGTTGCTCTGAGTTGGAACTGAGTACACAGTACATAATCACCACCACTACCAAGCAAATACAGTTTCAAATCTATGTCTTTATTTTCATATAGGATCACTAACTGAGAAATGAACTAATAATTCTCTGTATTAGTCTACATTGTTGTTATAAATTCTACTGTATGTGTGGTCTGTAATTGTAAGATAAATTTAATCAAATTATCATAATGTATGATTGTATCTACCATTATCTCTATGATTAATAATAAACTAGTGGTTACTAACAAAACAACATAGACAATTTGATGACCTACATAAAATGACTAGTAAAATAAAATGCAGACTTTTTTTTTTTTTTAAAAACAACTTGGACCGAGCAAAGTATTTAGTCCTGTCTCCTTTTTAACGGCATTTTGTCGTTAACTTCAGAAGACTGGCGCAGAACTCAATTGAATTGCCTGATTTTACCTTGAGGAAAATCCCAAAGGGCAAAAGACATATAACAAAATAATTACCCAAAAAAAGTAAGCATACCATACCATTGCTGCTGCAAACAGGGAAACACAGTCCACGAGAATTTAAGTCTACCAAAATAAATATGTAAAGACTGTTTTCAAAAGAGAATGAGGACATTAAAACTTAAGGACCATGGGATAGTGAGAGACATTAAACAAAATTGACGTAAATGCTACAATTCTTAAAGAATATTTTGAATAAATAATTCTTAACATTCTATCACACAATAATTGGCAAAAGTGTAAAAAAATAAGTCTTATCTATTCTTTTTTTACCAGTTAGTGCTGAAGAAGCTGTTTTAAAAGATGCCTTACATGTGTCCATTTAGCCACTGACATTTTCTAAAATAGTGTACACATTTCTGAATGTGTAAAATTTTTCAATGAAGGTACTCCACTATAGATTAAATTATATAATTAGGCATGTATTTACATTCACGTTTATTTGTAGGCAAAATTATCAAAAATACAGTAAATGCATGCATCCTTAAATAAGGTCTTACCCTGTAGGATTTATTCAGTAAATTTTGTAAATTATACAAGCAGTCCCTGGTATACGAACATCCAACTTATGTATAACCCATAGTTATGAGCCAACTCCCATAAGGCCCAATGTTGTTGTTGTTAAATGCTGTTCATAGCAACCCTGTATAGGATTTCTGAGCAGCGGCTGGTGAATTTGAATTGCCAACCTCATGGTTCAAATCAACTTAGCGATTTTTGTGATACTTATCCTACAGCATCACACCAGGACTCCATAAAGTCTATGTTGTTGTTAAGTGCTATTGAATCGGTTCCAACTCAAAGCAACCCTGTATTTTCAAGGAGCAACTGGTAGGTTTGAACTGCAGACCCTGTAGTCCACAGTCCAGTGGTGCATAAAAAGCCCATAGGTACAAAAATGTTTCAGAATAACAAATCCCACTCCTGAAAAATGTGTGACAAAGATTCAAAATGGTGCATTCGTGGCTTGTAGCTCAGCCTAAAAAAAAATTTTAATAAGGAAATATGAAAGCTTGCTGACAGATGGACACAACATATTGAAAAATAGGGAAATTGTGTCAACAAATGAATGTACTTGTGTTTTCTAAAAGTTGATTAAAATAAATTCTACAGTCATAGTGTAGATAATTTATTACTCGCTCTCATTATTTTTCAAAAATACTATATTTGTTTTAATTTTATATTTAAATGTCAATGTCTAAAGAAATGCACTAAACACCAAAATACTTATCACAAATCACACAGATTAATATACCTATATCTATCTGTACTGGAGGACTGCAAATTGTCGAGGACACTATTGTGTCAAGAGACATAATTGTCTTTGAATAGTAGTTTACAGGTAAGTATTGCCTAAAAGTTAAATTGCTGAAGTTGGCAACTGGAATGTAGTTATATGTAAAAGATTGTTACTATTCTTGGGAAAATCCCATTGAGTTATTTAGGGAAAAGACTCATTACGTACATAACTTACCTCAACTGGCCCATAAAAAATTTTTTTTTAAGTAACTATTTTAAAAACTGTGAACTTAGATAAAGGTAAAGTTGGTTTTTGTTCAACTTTTATTCTTACAATTTCTCTGCAAATTTAAAATTATTTCCAAAGAAAATGTCTAACAAATGAAGAGAAAGAGTTTGATACTTTTAGCATCTTTGTGCATTTGGATTTTATTCAATAAACACATGAAGTGTTTTCTACATGCTTTAAATGTATTAACTCATTTAATTCATAAAACACACCTTTGACATACATGTTGTTGCTGCTGTTGTTAAGTATTGCAAAGTCGGTTCCAATTCATAGTAACTCCATATAAGGTTTCTCTCCTTTACACAGTGAGGAAAGCAGCTCAAAGTGGTTTACAACTGATCCCATATTGATATCACCTTATAATTGGCAGAACCAAGATTCAAACCTAAGCAACCTGTCCCCAAAGTTTCTGTTCATCTGACAATTCTAAGTCTCACAAAATGAATAGAATAGTAGTTTGTCAGAAATACTCAAGGGAGCTTGGGAATTTTAATAAATGATGGTATTAAAGCAGTGCCATTAGTCCCATAGATGACTTAGAGCAGTTCTATTTACTAACAGCTAAAGACATGAAAACTTTCAACTACACAGAGATCTGATGCTTTATATTTGTTTTAATAACATATTCTTAAAGCCAACTTTAAAAAGGTGTGACATTATTCTTTTACTTAAGCTGAACAGTTATTAGAAAAAATAGCAAATGTAACTTAAAAAGTAAGAAAATTAAAGAATACTCGAAGTTTTGAGAATAATAACACTACAGAACACTAAACGTTAAAAAGTTCTTTACAATCCAATTAAACCAGCATTTACAATACTTCAGATTGGAGCATTTGTGAAAAGGAATGAATAGCTTACCTATTACTGAGGAAGAGAACATTCTTGGCACAGCCCTTCACATAACAACATTTATTGACTGGATTTATAATAGGAGAAGTATAATAAATTTCTAAAAAATGTGTTTTTCCCCTCAGGTTTTGATATTTTTAATAGACTTACAAAAACAATAAATATAGTATTCAATGCTTGGTAATACCACTCAATCTTATAAAAAGTAGATTTATTCTAGGAAGACAATTCACAGGCCATGGATTTGTAGCAAGCTTGGTACTCTCAGGGTCTCCATGCCTTCATTCTGTCATGGTCATAGCCAAAAGAACATCACTGCTTTTCTCTAGTCATCCTTCAATGACTTTATTATTTGATTCATTTGAGCAACAAATACAATATTTATGTATGCCTCAGACTATTTCCTTAAAAAACTATTTACATCTTAAAGTAAAGTTGAATTTTCAAAAAAAAAAAAAAAATCCCTTGTAACATTTCCAACCAAACTGATTAAGAACTTTATGAGTCCAGGAGCTATGTCAGGTTTCTTTGCATTAATCATGATGTTCAATAGTCTCGGGATGTCTCAACTCAATGCTTACTTTATTTCCAAGTTGTACCAAAGTTTTATAAAGTTACTGTCTTTACATATCTGGGAAATACTTTTGATAATTAAATGGAAGGGGGAAATTACATATGTCTACTACTTCTCAGTGGTACTTAAAATATTCTGTGACTTTAAATATCCTGTTTAAATGAAGATTTCTTGGAAACGGAGGGTAGCAGAATGGATAAGAAAACAAGATTCTTCAATATGCTGTCTGCCAGAGACACATCTCACACACAAAGATAAAAACAGATTAAAAGTCAAAGGATGGAAAAAAATATACCAACTAATTGCAATAAACAACGAACAGGAGTGGCAGTACTAATTTCTGATAAAATAAACTTTAAGGCAAAAACCAGCATAATAGATAAAGATGGACATTATCTCATGATTAAAGGGATAATTGAACAAGATGAAATAACTGTAACAAATATCTATGATCCCAATGAAAGAGCTCCAAAATATATAAAGCAAACTCTAATAGATTTGAAGAAAGAAACATGAATCTACAATAATAGTGGGTAATTCTAAATGAAGACTTCTTCTTAAAAATTTCCAGTTATCTCCTCTACCACTGTCACCCTTGTACTGGTCAGTCTGTCGATAACTGCTTCATTGAGTTTCTTCCCTGGATATTTCTTTCTTTTTGAAGAAGGGTTGTTGTTGTTGTTAAGTGCCGTTGAGTCAATTCCGACCCATAGCAACCCTGTATAGGGTTTCCAAGGAGCAGCTGGTGAGCTTGTAGCACTTTGCAGTCTGACGCATTAGCCCACAGCACCACACCAGGACGCTAAGGCAATAACTTTCCCTGTGTCTCTCTCTTGATTAAAACTGGAATATGCACATGGAAACTAGTTGACATGCAGGTCCTTTTCCTATTAAAAAAAAAAAAGTATTATCTATACTACAAATGAATAAAACTGAGATAAGAAAAAGAAGAAGAGGAACAAAAGGAAGAGCAAGCATTGGTGGCAACAAGATTATCAGTTTGTGGACCTGGAATCCATATTTTCACTTGCTCCTGAAACCAAATTTTGAATGACTTGAGTATTGGAGTTGGAACGTACTATAACTATTCTGCAATAATCAGACTTTGATATCTCTGGTATAACTGTTGGGAAGTGTTTTTTCTTCTACTCTCACAGTCCTGGGGACCAGATTCCAGAGCCATTCTTTTATTTGATGTTTTCTCCCATAATCAAATAACTATGTAGAACAACACTGGAAAGAATTCTAACGTTTAATGAAGACTGAAGAACTGACCCAGGATATCACTGTTGACAGAAACTCATTCACATGGGAAGTAAAGGTGCAAAAGGAAAGAAAACATGACATTTCTTTCTTACTTAAAAAGGTTGACAAAATAAAACAAATGTCATAAAGTTATTACATCCTAACTTTTGTTTTACAGCTGGTGAGCTTGAACCAACAACCTTGCAGTTCAAACGACTTTGCAGTCCGAAGCATTAACCCACAGAGCCACATCAGGACTATTGATGGTAGCACTTTATAAAACAAGAAAAATAAAAAAACAGGCAGTTTCCAATTTACAAATAAACTATAGCCTAAACATCTCCTCACAAGTCCATCATTGAACACCATAGTACACCTTCTCATAGAAACAATGAATGGTGTTTTTCCAGGGTAAACCAGAGAGTTCTATGTCATCTATAATGCTGATAAAAACTTGCTTATAGTTTTAAGTTTGGCATCTAAGTCCACATGGTATACAAATGGAAAATAAACAACAAAACCTGTCACCATTTATTTGGATGTGGAATGAATGCCAACATTATTCTACGCACTGGTTAATTCAATACTGTTGCAACATGATGTTACTGCTGTTTTCATTTTATAGATGAGACAGTGAGAGATCCAGAAGCTAACAAGGAGTCCATACAACCAGTCACCGCACAGCAGAGTTCAAACCCAGCATCTATTCCCTTAAATCCTCTTAACAAAAATGCAATGCTAGTTCTACTCTTATTCTTTATGAGGATTTAAGAGAATGGAATGCAGTCCTGGTGTGGCACTGTGGGTTAATGTGCTGAACTGCAATGTCACTTTGAACCACAAAGTTGGAGGTTCAAGCTCATCAGGTACTTCTCGGCAACTCTATACAGGATCCCTGTGATTCAGAACCAACTCAATGGCACTTAACAACAACAAATATAAAATAGTCATGGCTTACCTTTGAATCTTTATCAAATCTTGTTGGAAATTTTACTTTCACATGCTCATGTTTCATCTCAGATCACTGGTTGCCTGACCCTACCACCCAGGTAAAACTTTCCTATGTGCTTTGACAAGACACAAGTTAGTACAAGGAATCTTTAGGTAATAAAATTTGACACTGATGCATAGGAAAAACAAAAATCTTTGTCTAAGGACTAAAAAAATATTTGAGATTTTAGGTACCAGCTGCAGGGCTACCTGTTACTGATTTGTCCAGTTTCTTGCTTTCATCTACATTTGAAGAATTTAAACACTCTTTCTCAAAAACTGGCTGGGGAACAGCAATGATAATCCAGTAGTCAGGGGAAGGGAACTGAAGTAGTCATTTCTGCGAATGAAGGATGCAAGGAGTAGACACAATACATAGTAAGAATACAAAGACTCTTGGATTCATATAAACTGTGCAATTGGAGTTAGCCTCCAAAATTCTTTAATCCTGTGTCTCCTTATACAGAGTTAAAAATAGTATCTTCATCATGAGATTGTTTTTGCGCATGAATAACAAACAGAAGATTATGGGGAGAGGAGGTAAGGGAGGAGAGCTAATGCTTCTTATACGTCATAAAGGAAAAGTGGTAAATATTGAACTTGCAAATCACAAGGTCAATAGTTTGTGCCCACCAGCTACATGGGAGAAAGACCGACATCCTCAGAAAAACTGTGCGGGGTTGCTATGAGTTAGAACCAACTCTATGGCACTTAACATTAGCAAAATATGTCATTCACTTTATTAACATTTTCACATAAATCAAGCCTCAAAAAAAAAAAAAAAAAAGTTAGATTACCAACCATTTTCATTTTGCATAAGAGAAAAGTGAGTTTGGAGAAAAAGACATTTGTCCAAGAAAACACACTTTATAAGTACTGGAAGTGGAATCTGAACACTAGGAGTCTAGATTCGCAGTCCCAATTAATCACTAATTTGTCATTGATTATTCTTACCATCCTATACTGAATTCTTACCTGGATTGAAGAAAATGCAAAGCACTAAATCACTGTGCATTATCTATGTGGTTTATTAAAACCACAAAACTTAAGCATAATTTAAATATCAAAACATATTATTCTTTAGAGCAACATAAAGCAATTAAATCTCCTCCAATAGACATCTGAATCACTAATAGTAATCCTTATTTGTCACTTAATAACTCATACTTATTTTGAAATCTCACCATGAATATTAAATTCGTGTTTAAAAATCTAGTTTATTTTCCTCAACTCTTGGTGTTTTCCATCTCTAACTGCAAGGTCAGCAGTTCAAAATCACCAGTTGCTCCTTGGAAATCCTATACAGGATCGCTGTGAGTCAAAACCATCTCAATGATCACTAACAAAAAACAACAACAAAGATAAGGTTTTTGTTTTGCTTTACTTATAACAGCTATCTTCAGCATATACTTCCTATATTTCCTAAGATACTTCAAATGTTTCAAACATGCTTCCTATATTTCCTAAGATACTTCAAATGTTTCAAACATGCTTCCTATATTTCCTAAGATACTTCAAATGTTTCAAACATGCTTCCTGGAAAATTATTCTTTGTGAAACACAGCAGCCATGGACTGAACACCTTTTTCTTTCCAGAGGCATAAATTCACATCCATCTAGTCTTTTATTAAACAAAACTTTTTTTCCCTGCACTTTCAGGTATGACCTACCTTATTTTCAAGCCTAAAGCAAGTTTGGTGTTGTTGTTAAATGACATCAAGTCAGTTCTGACCCATAGAGACCGAGTCAATTCCAAATCAAACCCATAGTATAGGGTTTCCAAGAAGCAGCTGGTGAGCTTGAACTGCAGACCCTGAAGTTCAAATAGCTTTGCAGTCTGGCGCATCAACCCACAGTGCCAAACCAGGTTTAGCCAAGTTATTGTCTGTAATAATAATGCCAAATTGTGTCCTCCCCCAAGTATTTGTTGGAACCCCACCCCTATAGTTGCAGGTGTAATCTAATCAATAATAATTTTTCCTAACGCAATCTGTTGTTGTTAAGTGCCAGCGAGTTGGTTCTGACTCATAAAGACGCTGCATAGGATTTCTGAGGAGTGACTAGTGAGTTTGAACGGCCCACCTTGCAGTTCCAACCAACCATGCGGTCCAATGCTTAGTCCACATTGCCACTGCAGGACTCCATATTAATTGTTGATAAATTATTAAGTGACTTCCAGTCAATTTTGACTCATAGCAATCCTGTATAGGGGTTCCAAGGAGCCGCTTGTGAGTTTACAATTCAAGCCGTATGGTCCAGTGTTTATCCTACAACGCCACAACTACAATGTCATCAATCAGTTGAGGTTATGTCATTACAGGGTGGATTCTAAACCTAATCACTTTATTTTAAAAATTAACTTTTTATTGTGAATTGGGTGAAGGTTTACAGTTGTATCAAATATTCATACAATTCATCCCATTGACTACAATTCTCTCAATGTAACATTATTTATCGCATTTCCTAACTATGTGCCCTATGATTCAATAGATGAAGAAGTATATGTTTTAGAGGTATCAACTCAAAGCAACAACAGATTTTACTTTAACTATTATTTTTCTGATTTGAAATTAATGTTCACTATATAAAATTTGGAAATTACTCAAAATATAAAGAAAAGGTTATTGTTGATGTTAAGTGTTGTTGAGTTGGTTCCGACCCATAG
>NW_006408537.1:11731347-11736025 GCF_000296735.1 Chrysochloris asiatica
GATCTTCCTTATTCACTGTCCAGCTTTCACATCCATATGAGGTTACTGCAAATACCATGGCTTGGGACAGGCGCACCTTAGTCCTCAAGCTGACATCCTTGCTCTTCAACACTTTAAAAAGTTCCTAAGCAGCAGATTTGCCCATAGTGATCCTATATAGGGTTTCCAAGGAATGGCTGGTGAGCTTGAACTGCCGACCTTGTGGTTCAAACAGACTTTGCAGTCCTTTCATATCCATAAAATTTATATTTGATTGCATAATATCACACTAAATGGCATTGTATAACAACTTACTGAACATTTAATTCTACAGCTTTTAATCATTTCACTATGTATACTTCTATAAAGAACACCTTTATACATAAATTATTCTTTTGATTATATATAGAGAGAGATGTTTTTATTGTTAAGTGCCATCGAGTCAGTTCCAACTCATAGCAATCCTGTATAGGGTTTCCAAGGAGCAGCTTGTTGGTTTGAACTGTCGAACTTGTGGTTTACAGTCCAATGTTGATTCTAAAACACCACACCAGGATATAGTTAGGAGCACAAAATGGAAAGATGTGAATCATTTTAAATTAAAAATCATATCCTATATGATACAGTAATCCCTCTACTAGGTATAAATCATAGAGAAATAAGAGTTGGGGACATGAGTAGATAGATGCACATCCATGTTCATTACAGCATTATTCACAATAGCTGGGAGATGGAAACAACCTAAGTTCCCACAAACAAATGAATCGATAAGCAAACTATGGTACATACACTCAATGAAACATGATACAATGCTAAAAAAAATAATGAAAATTCCATGAAATACATCATAATGTAGGTGAAACTGAAGGACATGATGTTGAGTGAAGTAAGTCAAATATTGTATGAGAAAACTGCTATAAAAATCAAGGAAAGATTTACATGCAGAAAGATACATTCTTTGGTGTCTAATAGGGATGGGAGGGGAAGAGAGTCAAAACTACTAAGTAGACAATGCTGTTGTTGTTGTTTGGTGCTGTCTAGTCAGTTTTGACTCATACTGACCCCATATACAATTTCCAAGGCTATAAGTCTTTAATAGACACATATTAACTTGGGTGAAAGGAAAGGCAGTACACAGGAAACGTCATCAGCACAACATCAGTAAAGCAAAGGAAGACATTGAGAAGTGCACAAGTTACAGATAACGAAGTTAAATGCTGTTACATACACAATCCTGCAATATTATTAATAACAGACAATAATCTATGGGTGGATATATAGGCAGACATGCAATCTGGACAAGTATAGATAATGGATAATTAATGGAATAAACCCGACCGATACAGGTTTAACAGAAGATATGTCTATATATATAGTTATAGATGCTGTAAATATAATCATGTATACAGAAGCGTAAACAGGGCAAAGTTATGAAAACTTCTTAGTCATAACCAAATGCCTAGTGGGAATGAGTCACTGTGGTTAGGGACTTAGGACAACAGTCTTTGCAGACAGATAAGTGAATAAGCCTAATTGTTCACTACAACAATGTCCTACAAACACTATGGTAAGTAGTGAATGAGGTTCTAGTGAAGTGAGTTATTTATGTCTCTTCTCGCCTTAGTCTTTGTAACTCCTACCAAATACAGTTGGTATCAGAAGTGAGGTTCATTGCAATGATCCAGACTCATGGAATCATGGGGTTTTGTAAGAGAAAGAACAAAGGGACATGGGTAGTAAAACATTTTGATTCTTAGATGGTTACTTTGACTATTGTGTGTTAACTGTAATGAATGAAAGATTGTAAGAGATTTTATGCTAAAATTGAGGGGAGAAAAGCTACTATTGGAGTCACCTGGGGCAAAAGTCAGGCCAGATAAACAAGATGACTGATGGGGGTCTAGGGCTGATTGAATCCACCCTATCTGAGGCTCAAGTCCATATGCATATGAATGTGGGATATTCCAGAGGTTGTGAAAAGAAGATTCAACATGGGTGTCTTATAATGGGTTATGTGCTTATATGGCTTTATTATGAATAATGGTTTCTCCAACATAGTAAAATAGACACATGTATGATGGAAATTAACATTTGGTATCTTGATCAAAAGGAGTTCTGATGGCATGGTGGGCTGCTAACCAAAGATTAGCAGACTTAATCCACCAGAAATTCTGCAGGAAAAATATGAGGCTTTCTGCTTCAGTAAAGATTTAGAGCCTTGGAAACCCTATACAGGGTCTCTATGAGTCAGAACTGACTTGATGGCACATAACCTCCACCACCACTATATTAATTACAGAGAACTTGCAAGACCACCTTCAGCCTATACTTGATAGGATATACTAGGAAGGAAGTTAGAAATGGCCAGGAAGAAACAGTCTTTTCTTTTAAGCCTTTGTAGAACAAGGGACTTAAATGGAAACTTAGGCCTCACCTAAAACTGATGAAAGAACAGAAGATTTTCCTGTGAAGGAAATGCTTGCAGAGAGGGGGAAAAAAAAAGTTTGGTTTTTTAAAATTTCAAGCAAGCAGTTTACTGTTGGCTGCAGCAAGGCAGGAAAAATCTGAATCCATCAAAGAAAACCCCCATTCTAGGACTGGATGTTAAAAGCAGCAGCAAGTAGACAGCCTGGTATGTTCACTGGGTCCACTTGAAGACTGAACATGGGGGAGAATACAACAATGCAAGAAATGGATAGAAAGAGAGAAGAGAAAGGGCTGGCGAATCTGAGGTTTAGGGAATTGTGTGAACTCCTCAACCTAAGGACAATGACTTAGCCCTTGAGGGTTAGGGCTAAGTAAGAAAGAGAAGGGGCCAGCTGATGTGAAGTACTGATTGCACTCACAAGTTTGCAGCTGGTACCCATTTGAGGTTGGGTAGCTAAGGCTGAACTGGACCAGAACACAAACAAATTAAGAGAAAGATGTGTGGCACTATGAGTTAGCATAAATTGCTATAATTTTGATGGCTTGTTGTGGGCTGATCTTTGCTTGTGAATACAGACGCTCAAAGT
The DNA here is from genome assembly GCF_000296735.1 of Chrysochloris asiatica. Lineage (NCBI taxonomy): Eukaryota > Metazoa > Chordata > Mammalia > Afrosoricida > Chrysochloridae > Chrysochloris > Chrysochloris asiatica. Next base: position 11,734,341 of record NW_006408537.1, read on the forward strand.
TTTAACCAGAACAGAAAATTCTTCAGGTCAAGGGTACTGGGTTGATAGAAATGGGCAATTTAGAAATTGGATAGCTAAAACAAGGAAGATAAAGGCATGAAGGGATTGGTTTACAAGCTTTCATGGGTGAACTCAGTTAACATTATTGTTATGGGGAAGTTAATCATGAATGTATGAAAACGGAGTGTAACTAGACAAAGGGGTAGCCAGCCTTTGATGTAGTGGATGATTTAATATGTCTCTTCTATCCTTAGTATTTGTAACTTCCACAAAGCTACTTTTTTTCTGATGAGTCTGAGTAAGGAAAGATGTGAGAAGATACTTACAGGATAATATGATTCAGTTATTAACAAAGTAAATTGTGATTATAAAAACTTGGAACTCTAATATGAATGGCCTCAGAAGCAAGAGGGGTATCTCACTACCATCAAAGAAAAAAAAAGGATTGGAGCATATCCTTTGGACCCAGAAATCTCTGTGCATTAAACCTCCTTGACCCAGAGACAGAAAACCATGATACCAAAGGACTTGCAGAGAAGCAGCAGCAACATAACCACGAGACAGAGCTGTGGCCTTCCCAGACCACGACACAAGTAAACCCGAGTGACTTTGGGAAGGAGATTTGCTTTTAGAGTTGCGTGTTTCCAGACACTAAATTAGGGAGAAAGAAACTAAGTTTGGGACCTGTATATCTAGACTTGAGTACATTCAGGCTGAGGCTTATAGTGGAGTGGTGTGTCCTGTAGGCATTTATCAGCAGCCCTAAATGAGCTCTAGAACATTGGCCAGGTAGAGAAAGGCCTGCCTGTGGGCACAACTGAGGAGGTGCGATTCTAACTGGAATCACTGAGCTTTGAGCATTCCTGAACCTATTTTCCCTAATAAATCCCACAACCATGAATATGGTGTCTGAGTTCTGTGTGGCTACTGCAATGAATTATCAAACCCAGCTGAAAAGAGAGGACTGTGGGAGGGATGGTTAGTGGCCCATCTCTTTTTTGTTGTTGTTGTACAGGTCTTAAAAGCTACGCTGTTACTAGTGACCTCTCTCTGTCCAGAGGAAAGAAGAGCGAAGGAATCAAAGACTGAAGAAAACAATGGATTAATGGACCACATGAACCACAGCCTCCACTATCATGGGACCACTACTGACTACTCCAATTGGGACTACAAAAGGTTCTGGACAGATGGGAGCAAAATGTTGGAAAAAAATCAAAATAATAAAAAAAGACCATTCTTATTAGTCTTATTGAGATTGATGGAACCCCCATTTCCAGGTTTATGGACATCAAACTGGAAATAAATCCACTTATGGGGATTACCTTGATGCCAAACAACAGGCCTATAAAGCAAACAGAAACACTCCGGAGGAGCAGACTACATAGAATCATCAACTATATGAGACCTAAAGGACAGCATTTGCCTAAATACAAGCTCAGAAGGCAAGAAGGGAAAGGAAAGAAGGATTAATGGAAATGGAGAACCCAGGGAAGAATAAAGAAGAGTGTTGTTACATTGAATGAATCACCACTAATGTTATTTTAAACAAAATGTGTATAAATTGCTGAATGGAAAACAATTTTCTCTGTAAACTTTCACCCAAACCACAACAAAAAAGAGTATTCTTTCCAGCTCTCCCTCCTTTTTTGTTATTATATATATATATATATCATAAGGAGCTCTGG
>NW_006408537.1:11736125-11747402 GCF_000296735.1 Chrysochloris asiatica
TACAGGGTCGCTATGGGTCGGAACCGACTCAACGGCACTTAACAACAACAACATATATATCATAGAATATAATTTCTCTATTGATAGTAAGGAAATTTTTGCTCTAATAACCTGATTAACCAGTTTAATATTTTGTGATTATTTTTGTGATATCAAATCCTGGAACACAGAAAGGTTAAAAACTACCCCAAGGTGTATTTCAGTGCTAACTTAATGCTGAAAATATTACATTCTTTATTAATAAAATCACAAAAGTTCTAATAAGAATTAATTTATAAAAATGTGTTTTTATTCATACTTTGACATGGAAGAAAAAATAAGTGTTTAATTTCCTTACACAACTCTGGAAGTCTATTTTCCAAGACACCTTTCGCAGTCAGCATTATATATGGGTGTCATTTGCTACTTCTCATTGTAGGTATTATGATTAGGCTGCGGTTAGAAGATCATGCAGTGCTGACAATACATCTAAGTCTAGGTTACTAAATAGACATACATGTTGTCATTAACCAATAATGAGAGCTTTTAATGTGAAAAACAGAAGGGACAACAAATGACTATGCTAAACTTATTTAATTAAGTAGCATTTAACAAATATAGGGGTCCTGGTGTGGCACTGTGGGATTATGCGCTGGACCACAAGGTCAGTTTGAGCAGCAAGGTTGGTGATTCAAACTGACCATATGCTTCTAGAAAACCCCATATAGGGTCAACTATGAATCAGAAACAACTCGACAGCACTTAACAAGAACTAACAACAAACAAATATAATCCTTTTACTTTTTAAGATCTATAATTGCTTCTTATTACCAAAATTGTATTAGAACTTCATTAAGATGATACTTCCCTGCAGTGTAGAGTTCTGATGTGGTGCTGTAGGATAAGCACTAGACTTCTAACCACAAGACTGGCGGTTCAAATCCACTAGTGACTCCTCAGAAGCCTTATTCAGAGTCACTATGAGTCGAAACCAACTCGATGACATTGAGCGACATTGTGATCTTCTCCCAGTCTAATTTTTTTTTTTCCTTTTGAATTTCCCTGGATTAATTTTGTTTATTCCATCAAGACGTGGCAGGAAGCACAACCCAATGTTTATATTAAAAAGTTTGTTCCGGTTGCTCTGCAAATACAACACTCTTTAGAACAAGACCGCAGAAATAGAGATTTAAAGAGCTGCCACTGTACTTTTTTTTTAACACTGAATCTTAACCAATCACATTATAAAGAGATTTCAGTTTTACATACAAGCAGTTGAAGTTAATTTCTGATGCAATAACATTAAAACACACTGTCAACCATACCAGTTAAGGTTATGTCACAGTATTAATCATATCACTATCAGCAAACACAAACATTTAAAATTAATGTACATATTTGAATAATAAAACCAGAAACAAAGGCTAAAAGCCAAAAATGATATCTTAAGAGTTCAAAGATTTATTGAAATTCATAAAGCCTCAACTGAAATCTGTGGTAACACTCTCTGGCTCTTATTCTTACCAGGTATTGCCTTATCATCTTTGCTTTCCAGTATCTAACACTGTGCTTGAAACTCAGTAAATATCTGCTAAATTGAATTATTAGATTATGACTATATGCTAAATGTCTAGATCTACATATATATCACAGATAAGAAAAATAAAATAGACCAACATTTGGAAAAAATAAGCTACAAATATATAGAAAATATAATCTACATGTTCTCTCTAGAAACAAAAATACATAAATCTGATGTCTGGGTCAGCTTTTCCTGTGTCCCACCAACATTTAATCATTCCTACATTTAAAACTTACAGGCAAGCAAACAAAAAGCAAAATATTAACGTTTGACTATGAGTATAAATAGAGTCCTAATGTGGCTCCGTAAGGAGCACTGGTAGCGTAGTGGTTTCGAATCGGGCTGCAAACCTTAAGGCCAGCAGTTCGAAACTACCAGCCTCTCCACGGGAGAAAGATGAGGGGTTCTGTTCCCGTAAAGATTTACAGCCTCAGAAACCCTGTACAGGGTCGCTATGGGTCGCAACCGACTCGAAGGCACTTTACAACAACAACAATGTGGCTCCATAGGACAAGCACAAGACTGCTAGCTGTGAGGTCAGTGGTTCAAACCCACTGCTCCTGGGAGCTCTATACAGTGTTGTTATGAGTCGAAACCTAGTCAGTGGTCCTTAAAAACAAGTATAAACAAAATATTACTTAAAAAAACCCTGATATTCACAAACTACCACACACTGTATTTGCCAAGAAAATGCAAAGAATACGCTAATTAGTCAAACTTATTTTATATTTGCATTTTCTACACCATTTGCAGTAAGTGTACTTATTTTTGTCCAACTTAAAAATATATACATATTCACTGCTATTGAATTTCCAAAAATAAATCCCATTTAATTTTGTAAATTATTTCTTATACCATATCATTTAGCAAAGGATGTAGTATGTTTTTTAATGTTATTTAAATCTCTCTCTTTTAACTGTTTTAGGCTCTAATAGACGTGATATCAACTCATTTTTTTCAAATGACATATTGTCTATTATTTTTTAAAAATATTGTTTAGAAGTAAAAGTTGCAGCATATTTTCTCAATATTATTGTCATAGGATTAAGGCCCATTGCAATAAAAGCAACACATTATTTTTCTTCAGTATAGTAACATTTTCTTAATTTCAGCTGGAATACTTATCAATTGTTTTCACATTTTATCTTCTAAAAAACAGATGCATCACTCACAACAAAACATGTACATGTTTTTTCAACTATATGTTACAACATAAAATTTTGAGAATCTCCTTACAAATCTGCATAGTATACATAACTGATGGCTTATTTTACTTATGAAATAGTTTCTTTAATTAACAATGTCTATGCACCAAGTTCTGTTCTCTTAATTATTATTTCATATTTAATAATTTATAAAAACATGTGCCAAGTATTCACTTGAAAGGATATTTCTAACTAGTTTTATACTTGGCCTACAGAGTAATACTTGCAATTAATTCATGCCCTAAGGATGAATTGTTCACATTTCGGTCTACTCAGAAACTCTTAATTTCAGATATCTAATCTAAACCCCCAGGATGAAAACTATACACATGTATAGCCTCGAAAAAGTTCTTGGAAATATTTAATTATCTTTAATTCCATATTTCCATGAATATTTTGAAGTGTCCCCTCTTGTGTGTGTTTATGCCTACAATTGTTGTTGTTGTTAAGTGCCGTCGAGTCGGTTCCGACCCATAGCGACCCTGTACAGGGTTTCCGAGGGTGTAAATCTTTACGGGAGTAGAAAGCCTGATCTTTCTCCCATGGAGCAGCTGGTAGTTTCAAACCGCTGACCGTAAGGTTCGCAGCCGGATTCGTAACCACTACGCTACCAGAGCTCCTTATGCCTACAGTTAGGTAGTAAAAATTTGGGAATATGAAAAACAATGAAGCCACCTCATATTTTGAGAGACCACTAACTGATCACTTTGTTCTTGTTAAACGCCAACGAGTCAGTTCTAACTCATAACAACCCTGTATAGGGTTTCCAAGGAGCAGATGGTGAATCTGAACAGCTGATTTGTTGTTCAAACCAACCTTATAGATGAGTGTTCATCCTACAGTGCCACAGCTGACCACCTTTGTTGTTGTTGTTAGGTGCCATTGAGTTGGTACCAACTCATGGCGACCTTATGCACAACAGAACGAAACACTGCCCGATCCTGGGCCAACCTCACTATCGTTGCCACCCTTGAGTCCATTGATGTTGCCACTTTGTCAATCCATCCCAATGGGGGTCTTCCTCTTTTTCTATAGCCCTCCATCCTACCAAACACGATATCCTTCTCCAGCGACTGGTCCCTCCTGACAATATGTCCGAAGTCTGAGAGACAAAGTTTGGTCATCCTGGCCTCCAAGGAACACTCTGGCTGCACTTTTTCCAACACAGATCTATTGGTTCTTTTGGCAGCCCATGGCACTTTCAATATTCTCCTCCAACACCGAAACTCAAAAGCATCAATTCTTCTACAGAAGACCACCTTAGTGCTCCATATTTTAATACCAGTCTGAAAAATAATAATTATCAGTGTTTCTGGGAACGAACTGCCAAAGAGTTCTCTTTGGAGGGACAAGTCATACTAAAAAAACATTATCAAAAACTCTAAAAACCAAAGAAACGTATCCGTAGTATGAGAGGTTTTCAAAAAGTTCATGGAAAAACTACATTATCTTTCAATTCCATTTTTCCACAAACATTTTGAAGCCCCTTATATATCCATTATATATCCAAAGAAATATATTCATCTTCCTGATGCTATCTATACATTCTAATTTAGCAGTTATATTCCTATTCCAGTTTACTTGTTCTCATTGTAACTTTCAAGTTACATTTAAGGTTGAGAAAATACAGAAGAGCCTCTTTGAGCTAGTCTCCTTTCTTTTACCATAGACTTCATTCTTTTCTACTCCCTATATGCTCTGTGTTTGCAGGAACTCACACAGCACAGCTAATAGTTTCAACTCATGTGATTCCTTTTGTAAAGTGTGCTAGTGGACTTATTGCATAATTATCGAGATATTTAAAGTAGGGATTTATAGCCACAGAATTCCAACTTCACGGACTGGTCACCTTGCCTCCTATTTTATTTGAAATCTGTCTTTTGGGATCATTATTTTCTTTATCACCCAATTTATTGAGCCTATTTCTTCCTATTCCTCTTTGGTTTTGTTTCTAACATAAAAATTCAATTTATCTGTTTATGACACAGTACACAAAGGCAAAATATTTCACATCATAGATTTCACTTCCAACTCCTTGGAATGCTCATATCTTTGGCAGGAAAGTCAGGCAATGCTTAGGCCACTAAAATAAGAAGGGCAATGCTAGCTAGCATCATTTTTGGAGAGATGGGGACAGGGGCTGTTAATCACATGCTGATTTTCTAGAACTGTTAGCTGGAAGCAAAGGAAACAGCCATTTTGAACACTTGCGCCATGCCGGGCTTTAGTCATCCCCACCACACAAGTACAGCAGGGCTTTCTGGTAGGCACCTTTGGTGTCTTGCTGGATGTAGCATTACAGGAATTCACAGTACTTTCTCTTGAATTCAGACCTAATTATCAACGTATCCACTTCACTATTGAAGACCATGGTCCTAATCAGGATCTTATCGCAAGTTCCCTTGTTCTTCATTAAGTCAGTCAGTCAGTCAGCAAAATATAGGGGCTTGTTCTGGATGAACTGGACTAGGTTCAGGAAAGCATTTTCCAAGTCTTGTTTGCCTTCCTTCTTGATGCTCTCTAACATGGCATAAGCACTATAGTTCTTGTACCTTTCAAATACTTTCTGTATGTGGCAAAAACTCCACTCAGTCATGATGCTGAACCACTTAGGAACATTAGTTCCTTTACTTTTCACTCCGACATCATAGAGAACCAGGCATCTTGGTCAGTCAATTCATAATCAACAACAGAAACATCCTTTGCTCTGTTACCCTTTACAAAAACAACCATCAGCTTGCAAAAGGCACCAGATGTGTCTGAAACAATATCCTTCTACAGGCCAGTCTTACAAATTTCTTTATAGACTCTATTGGTTTTCTGCAGCTCCTGGTTGGTCCTTGAGCAGATGAGCAGAGTCCTCATCTCCAATCCCATTCCTGAAGACTTTCAGCTCAGACCATCATACTGAGCAGGTGTTTTCAATAGGCCCAAAATCACCGTCTCAAGGTGGCCAAATAAGGCTGACTTCAGGGCTGATGCAAGTCCCTTTTTTGTTCTTCTCTGGTAGGTGAAGACAGTGTCCTGTTTCTCTTCTTTGTTGCAGTTGGTCAAAATGTTAACAATGGTGATCTGATCCACACCTTTGCTCTTGATGTCCTATACGATGTTCAAAGCATCCTACTCAGTATCACAGCTGTTGTACGCTTTGACTGACTCATACACACTGGGAGTTTGGAGTGATCACCCTCCAAACTGAGCTTGCATGAATTTCATGAACAGCAGATATCCGGAAAGAAGCTGGGCTGGGTCCTAAGAGCTGTGAGTGTCCTCAGATGCTGAGTTCCTATTCCTTAAATAATCAATGAATCTAAAAGCTGCAAAGGAACCTGTCATGGATTGAATTGTGACCCCTACCAAAAAGAAAAAAATATGCGTCAGCTTAGCTGGACCATGATTTTCCATGGCTTGACAGTCATGTCCCATGATGTGATCTGATGTGATAAAACAATAAAAGGATTACGGGTGGGATGTATCACTCTTAATCCTCCAAGACCCTGACTGGATGTATGAAAAATTTCCAAGGGTGCGACATGCACCTTTTATCTTGAGAAAGACAAGGAGACCTGAGCAGAGAAGGAGGAGCTCATTATCATCAAGAAGGAAGAGCCAGGGTGGAGCAAGAGTGGGATGTTTCCTTTCAATTTTCTTAAAACTTCTTCATAATAAGCACCCATGCTCATCCCATGTTCTCAGAGAAAATCTATCAAGTTATTCCTTTGGAATTCCCCCCAAAACAGTTGCAATAACACTGTCAGCTTATCCCTCTATCTTGAACTGAATTAGCCCTGTGGTGCTGTGTGTTAAAGCGCTGGACTGCAAATCAGACTGAATCGCAAGCTCACCAGCCACTCCTTGGAAACCCTACACAGGGTTACTATGTGTCGGAACCAACTAGATGGCAATTAATAACAACAGTAGATACTCAATATAGGATAAGGTCTCAACCACCAAGGTCACTTTGAACAGCAAGGTTGGTGGTTCAAACTCATCAGTCGCTCCTTGAAAATCCTATACAGGGTCCCTATGGGTAGAAACTGACTTAACTGCATTTAACAAATAGGTCCTCTCAGAAGTCAGTTTTGGCTGGACCTTTTTCAAAAGCATCCTAATGAGACTTTGTTGTTGTTGTTAAATGCCATGGAGCCAGTTCCAACTCATAGCAACCCTATACAGTGTGTCTGAGAAGTGGCTGATGGGTTTGGTTGAGACTAAGATAAGGAGCTCTGGTAGCGTAGTGGTTACGAATCGGGCTGCAAACCTTAAGGTCAGCAGTTTGAAACTACCAGCTGCTCCACGGGAGAAAGACCAGGCTTTCTACTCCCGTAAAGATTTACACCCTCGGAAACCCTGTACAGGGTTGCTATGGGTCGAAACCGACTCGACGGCACTTAACAACAACAACAACAACAAGATGAGAAAACTTGTCTGCAGCCACTCACAAATATCTAAACGTATTTTGTTTGGAATAAACCCATGCATATATGAATTGGAACCCAAGTAGCATACACACAATACTATTTACACAGAAAATGAACTTAATTGATCATGCCCATATGTCAAGTCATTAAATAATAAACGCAGAGTAGAAAATAGACACATGAAAAAACATCTCCAAAATTGTATGTCTTGCTATCGCCTACCAAAGGAGTTCTGGTGTGGCACTGTAGGATAAAGCACTGGACTGCAAGGTCAGTTTGAACCACAAGGTCAGAGGTTCGAACTCATCAGCTACCTCTTGGAAACCCTATACAGAGTTGCTAGAAGTCTGAACTGACTTCAATGGCACTTAATAACAACAACCAAAGAAAATCCAGGCCACTTGCCAAGACATCAATTTCAACTCATGGCAACCCCACATGTGTAAGGTTAGGACTAGCACCACTGCTCATTTTCCCCTTAACGGCTGTGATCTCTCTGAAGCAGATTACCAGCCTTGCATCTGAGACAACTTTCAGTGGCTTTGAACAGCCAATCTTTTGATCGGTTGCAGAGTATGTAACCATTTGTGCTATCTGGGTTTCCTCTCAGTTACAAATTTTAATTGGCAGCAACATTAAAGGGAAAAAATAACCAGATAACCTCAACAGATGATCTATATGTAAATATATATTTGAACTGTATCATTAGTTAAATTAAACAGATTCCTCCAAATTTAACACATAAAGAATAAAAACTCTTAGATTTTTCTAACTGAAGAAAGATTAAGAAAATAAATCAGTCATGTATCATTTTCAATTAAAATTAGTTTACCCAACTTGAACAATTACAAAACAAGTGACCTTGTAACTGCTTTACAAAAATTATTTTCTTATTTTCTTTCTCAATTAGAATATCTTTTATTCACCTGTTCCCTGCAGGCTTTGCACTCCCAGCAGCAAATGGAAAGGCAGAGCATGACAATTGGGCTTTTGAAACCAAAAGAAAAGACTGTCAACTCCTAAACTACCAGCTATTTCCCTTTGAATACAAACATACTATTGAAGTAATTCATTTAGCTTTTTGTAAAGGCACCTTGTATAACCCTGCAAGTGGTGATGTGTAATGTGGCAGGCTGCTATCAGGCAGCTACAATATTTTGCCTCAGCACAATAAAGAGCAGCATTATTCTACAATTCATTCATAGAGAAACATTTAGGGGGGAGCTCTCCAATCCTAGTTCACGTTTACCCATTTTTGTTGTACGAGGGGGCAGGAAGAGATTGGGTACACAAGCTAACTTTGTTCCTGTTTAATTGATTTTTTTCATATGAGAGGCTCACATGTTTTGTCTGTCCTGCATAGACAAAGAAAGGATGACAAATAATCTTACATTATAGCATCCTATACTGATCAGTATCTATGTGAGTTTTTCAATTTCAGTGCGTATTTACCTCCAACTTTCAGCAGCCATGGCCTGTACATCTCTTGCCTGAGGGCTTGTCTCTAACTATCAGAGCCTGCTTGTTAAATGCTGTGGAATCAATTCCAACTCTTTGAGACCCTATATAGGGTTTCAAAGGTGTGGCTGGTGAGCTTGAACTGCTGACCTTGCGATTCACACCAACCTGGCAGTCTAGCACATTAATCCACAGCACCACACAATACTACCATCTACGATCAGCTCTCTTGGAGTCCCTTGTAGAGAACTCAATTTAAGAAACTACCAAAGACTGTCATCATCTGAAAACCAATTTGTTTGCTTACAAATAATACAGACCAATTGGAGCCATCTTCAATAACCATAAAAAAAAAGAGATTTCTTTGGAAAATGCGGGGTTTTCTCTGGGGATCAAGGTCAGTTGGGTTCCATGAAATACTTCTTTGAAAAGACACAGGAAATTCTGGAATTTCTCTCTTCTCTGCCTCATTCTGTGCATCTGTGTTATTCTTGTCTGAGGAACACCCTTAAAACCCCCAGAGTATTAAGAATTAGCCAAAACTGTTGGCTTCTTCTTAGTTCTACTACCAAATTCTCACCAGTCTGGTGGCTGCTCCAATCCCTTTAGCTGGAGCTAGATTCATAAAGTTAAGCATCACAAGTACTCTAGGAACAGGGGCAGAGCAGCCTGCTTTTCCTCTTGTAAATGTAAAGCATGAAGTGTTACGGAAATATCACCATCTAGAAGCAGCTCTCTTGGAGTCCCTAGGTAATGCAAACAGTTATCACACTGGGCCACTAAATGAAAGAACAGAGGTTCAAGTTCACGAAACAGCTTAGAAGAAAGTCCTGGTGATCTACTTCTAAAAAATCAACCATTGAAAATCCTATAGAGCAAGTCTACTCTGACACTCATGGAACTAAGTCATGACTTAGACCTGTAGACATGGAACTGTCATGACACTCATGAACCTTTGGAAAAGTCCCTGTGTGGTACAACAATATGCATTCAGCTGGTAGCTTAAAGGTTGTTGGTTCAAACTCACCCAGCACACTGTGGAAGAAACAGCTTTGGTGATTTGCTTTTATGAAGATTTTGTAAAGATTACAAACAAGAAAGCCCTACAGAGCAGTTCTCTTCTGTAACACATAGGATCTCCAAAGTCACAGACTGACAACAAAACAAACCAATAAAACAAACTTAGATAATCCCCTAAAGCATTAATTATACTTAAAGATTAGAAAGTGAATTGTATCTAAGAAAGTTAGTCTTTTTTTTTTTTTTTTCATTTCTAATTGGAAGAGGACAAAAATGGTAACTAGAGACTTTATTCTTTCTTATTCACCTCAACTGAATATTAAACTACTATTGTAAAAGTTCGTTACATATATAAAAATATCCTTTCAGTGATTTAAAATATGATTACCTTGTTAACTATAAATCATACATTGTAACATATTGTTTAAATTTCAAAAGTAGTTTTACAATATGAAGAATCATTATAAAGTACTACAAAATTGTACACATATCAGATAAAATTCATGTTTGCAGGTCATCTAATCAAAACTTCCATTTCCAAAAAGCATTAATATACAGTTTTTGAAGAAATAGCTATTCATCCTTTTCTTGTAACATTCTATAGGATGTTCTAAATACCCTCATGGGAATACATTTCAGTGCTTCACAATTCTGTATCACTTGCTGGCATTCAAATCTATTTTTCTTCCTGTCTCCAATGCAAACAAAATTTGTCTACTGCAGTTCTGTTGCTAAATCCTGTAAGATACCTTCGTTTTTTTTTCAGGGGTTAGCCATCCAGCCTGCACAAACAAACTCCCCAAGAGTTACTTTGTCAAATGCCAGCACTGGTGTTGTTTGTTGGCATGGATTTTGTTCAGTCTTTTTATCTAGATAAAATAATTGGTACTGTCTTAATTATGTAAGTGCTACTAAAACAGAAATACAATTAAGTGACTTTAGTGAACAGAAACTTATTTTCTTGAAGTTCAGGAAGAACACTAGATGTTGGAAATCAGGATGCTGGCTCTGGGGGAAGGCTTTCTCTCTTTGCAGGTTCTGGAGGAAGGTCATTCATTGTGTCTTTGAGCTTACGTTCCAGAGGCTCTTCAAATGGCTTGACATTTCTCTTCACCCATCTCTCTTTCCTTAATCTACTTCCTTTATATTCTGTAAGAGATTGACTCAATACACATCCTACATTAATCCTGTTTCATTAACACAACAAAGACAACTCATTCCCAAGTGAGATTAAAACCACAGATACAGAGGTTAGAATTCACAACACACATTTTGGTGGGGGGAAAGTTCAACTCATAACAGGTGCCTACACATGCTAGTGGTTTGCTACTTGTGCTTTAGGGATAAGCACAAAATCACCTGTTACTTAAAGCTCTTGGGCAATTTCAAACACTTTGTGCCACATTTCTGGGGAATAGTAATGCTGGCAGTTGATTGCCACTGAAGATCACAAATTAAAAATGGGCTACCACTATGGATACAGATTGGGGTCTCAGCCTACATGTATAGCTAGCTACTTGCCCACAGTGGAGACGTCAATTCTGCTCTGAACAATGTATTTTCTTTTTCCTTGCAATAATAGCAAATGCATATTCAAGAGGGCTTCAAAAAT
>NW_006408537.1:11749828-11757831 GCF_000296735.1 Chrysochloris asiatica
GCATATGAGTAATTGATGGTTTGTTACACAGTCTGCCCCTGGCCTTGTTTTCACTGGTGATAGGAGCTTTTCCATCTTCTCTTTCCACAGATGTGATTTCTATGTATGTCATCTAGTGAGGTCCATGTGTATAGTCATCTGTTATGCTGTTTAAAGAAGGTATTTGAAAAGAACAAATCATTGATTTTGTAGAATTCTATCATGTGTTCTCCAGCATCATTTCTACCACCAAGTCCTCATTTTCCAACCAATGGTCCTTCCTGTTTGCTTCGAATCTTTGCATTCCAATCACCAGTAATGAGCAATACATCTTGATTACATGTTTGATAGATTTCAGATTGATGAAGTTGGAAGAATTCTTCTATTTCATCCTCACCAGCATTAGTGATTGGTACATAAATTTGAATAATAGTGGTATTAACTGGGCTTCCCTGTAGACTCATGGGTATTATTCTATCACAGACAGCGTTGTACCTCATGACTGATCTGGATATGTTCTTTTTGATGATGAATGCAACACCATTCCTTTTCAATTTGTCATTCCCAGCATAGTAAATCATGTGGTTATCAGATTCAAAATGGCCAACACCAGACCACTTCAGCTCACTAATGCACATCTCTTAGGTCCAAAAAAGTCATTACTTCATCAAGTACTGAAACAAATACCTATTGAAGGATTATGTTAAAAGATAAGACTTTTTCTGTTTTTTCACGCTAATCTTAGTTAGGTAGTCCTGGTGTGGTGCTGTAGGATAAGCACTGGACCGCAAAGTCAGTTTGAATTGCAAGGTCAGCAGTTCAAACTCACCAGCCTCTCCTTGGAAATCCTATACAGGGTCGCTGTGAGTCAGAACCCATGTAACACTTAACAACGTTAGTTAAGGAGGAGAAATGCTCATACTACAAGACACTTTAAGTATCTGAGAGCACAAAGAAAGATTACAGCAAATTCAAGCATCTCATCTCATACCTGTGATGCATACCCTCACTAATTTTATTGGAAGTAGTACATTCCCACCCAAATCTAAGGGGGGAAATGTACCATGAAGACAGTGGTCAGAAAAACTCTTTGTGCCAGTAAGAACCTGGGATAAGGAAAACATGTTAGAATTTCAAAGGCATACAAGAAATCAAATGATGTACTGCATTACACAAATACACAACTCTCTTTAAATTTTCAAGAGCAAATATATCAGTTTGAGGACTACAGAGTGCCTGACCCAAGCCATGACATTTTTAATAGACTCATATGCACCTGAAAGTTGGACAATAAATAAGGAAGAGCATAGAAGAATTGATGCATTTGAGTCATAATTTTGGAGAATATTGAAAGTACCATGGACTGCCAGAAGAACAAACAAATCTGTGTTAGAAGTACAGACAGAATGCTACTTCGAAGCCAGGATGATGAGATTTCATCTTTCATACTATCAAGAGGGACCAGTCCTTAGAGAAGGGCATTATGCTTGGTAAAATGGTCAGCAAAAAAAAAAAAAAAAAAAAAAAAGGAAGACCTCCCCCCCAACAGGATGGATTGGCAAAGTGACATCAGCAATGGGCTCAAGTGAAACAATAATTGTGAGGATCGTGCAGGCCTGGGCAGTGCTTCAGTCTGCTGTGCCACGAGTCATCATGAGCTGGAGCCAACTCGATGGCATCGAACAACAACAACAAGACTTTAACTTTGTGATCTGAGGTGCACTTTTGCATTAGAATGTTCCATGCTGTCGTGAGGAAGTTAGTAAAGGAGAACAGAAGAAATGCAGAGCAAAGATGATGGTGTGGAGTCCAGAAGTTATGTTATAATTTAAAGTTCACAAAAGTAATATGTAGCTGTCATCACCTTGAGTGATGTCCTGCTGCTTTCAGAGCTAAGTGTCTCCATTTTGCAGATGAGAAATGCATAGAGAGGTTCACCAAACTCACTCAGTATAAGCCTTTAATTACTGGGGGAAAAACATCAAACTCAAGAGAGTCTAGCTTCAGTGTCTTCATTGTTAACCGCCTCACTTAATGGCCTCTCTCAGTCCCTGGTCCTATTCTATAGGTCCACCCATACACACTTGCTATTATCTATTATCGTAGGTCAGAATATTGTTGTTAAGTGCCGTCGAGTCAGTTTTGACCCATAGCGACCCTGTATAGGGTTTCCGAGGAGCAGCTGGTGAGCTTGAACCACTGACACTGCAGTTCAAACAGCTTTGCAGTCTGGCACATTAACCCACAGCACCATACCAGGACTCCTAGGTCAGAACAACTATCATTAATTTCCTGTGTTTCAACATGCTAATTACTCTGAGCTCTCCTTCCTTGAGCAACAAAAGTTCTTGAGAGAATTCTCTGTCCTCATTCTCATCATGGTCTTCCTTCTGATACACTTTTCCACTCGTGTACATCTGGAATGGCTCTCACCATTTCCTCAGTTTGTTCTTTCTTACTAAATATACCAGCGATTTTCCTCCTGGTGTAACCTGATCTATCTACAGCTTTGGCAATATTGACCAAATCCTTCATTCTTTAAATACTCTATTTAACCAGTACTGAACTCACCTGGGGAGGTGACCTCATGGTACAGTGGGTTATGATAATTGGTTGCTCAAACCCACCAGTCATTCCACAGGAGAAAGATGAGGCTGTCTGCTCTCATAAAGACCTAGTCTCAGAAACTCCTAAGGAGTACTTCTCCATTCTCTCAGGTCATTATGAGTCAGAAGAGACTCAATCGCAGTCTGTGTGTGGGAGGGGGTTTGTTTTTCTGTACTTCTAGTACATTTCTTTTAGTATACATATGTAAACACCTTTTCTTCTGTCTTTCCCTTAATTGGTGATGTTTATCAAGGTTTTATTCTAAATCCTTGTTTCATTCCATATGCTTTCTCCAGGGATCCCTTCTACTTGAAACATCAATTATCACCTACATGCTGATAAAAACCAAACTGTTACCTACAACTCAGATTCCTTCTCCTGGGTTTAAGGCCCATTTCCTCATTTGCATTTTTATTTTGATAGTCCACATTCCCTTCAACATGTATCAAAATGTATTAAATGCCTCTTAATATCTATCTCAGTAACTTTCAGCACCATTTAAAGCAATTACCAAAGGGCAACCTAGACAAGAGCCTTAATCATAATTTATTTATCATTCTCTTTTCTAATCTGATCTCCATTTTACTTGCTAATTTCTATTACATCTACCCACTTTTCCCCATCTGCACTATTTTTATTTGAATTCCAGCTGAGAAAACTTTTTTCCAGGATTATTTTTTTCAAGCTTCCTGATGTCCATGTCATTTATCTGCCCAATACAGTCTTGAGCAATGCAGGCACAACATGTTTTTAATAAAATTCTGGTATCGCCTCTGTCCTCTTTGTTGTTGTTGTTAAGTGTTGTTGAGTCGATTCTGACCCATAGCGACCCTGTATAGGGTTTCTGAGGAGCAGCTGGTGAGCTTGAACCGCCGACCTTGCAGTTCAAACGGCTTTGCAGTCTGGCTCATTAACCCACAGCACCACACCAGGATTCCCTGCCCCCTTTAGAAAACTTTTAATAATTTACTGCTGCTTTTGGCATAAATTTCAAACTTCTTAACATAGTTTACAAGAAATATATGACAAGACTCAACTTTCTCTTTGTTGCTGTTAAGTGCTATTGAGTTGGTTCCAACACATAGCACCCCTGTATAGGGTTTCTAAGGAACAGCTGGCAAGTTTGAACCACCGACCTTGCAGTTACCAGTCCAGTGCTTATCCTAAAGCACATTCTTTTCCTTAGACCACATCTTATAATTATACTTAATTGAAATTTCTAGCTAAATAGATGTTCTCCTTCTTCTTGGCTTTTAGATATACGGTTTGAAGTATCCATGTAAAATTCTATCAGGAGCAGAGCTCCTTGTCCACCTGTTGTTAAGTGCCACAACCCTGAATATGGGTTCTGAGGCTATATATCTTTGTGGGAGTAGAAAGCCTCATCTTTCTCCTGAGGAATGGCTGGTGGAATTGAAGCATTGACTTTGTGGTTCTCAGTCCAGTGCTTATCCTATAGAACCACTGTGCTCCCCTTTCCCACCTAATCCTGGTTATATCTTACTGGTTACATTTCAACTAATATGACACATCCAATGAAAACCCTGAATGATAGCTCAAGACTTCTGTAGGTGTCCTACCCTGAATTTCTAAGACATCTCTACTTTCCTTACCAATGTACTTATTTAATTGACTATGTCCACTGCCTGCTCTTCGCTAAATGTATAGTGTTAGAAAGTACAGACGGCAAGACTCAAGTAGACCAAGTGAGGATTACTTCTCATGTAGTCCATATATTTAGGATATGCTTAACAAGTAAGAATTTACAGAAATACACACACATACACACATAAATTCTAGTTAAAGGGAAATCATTTGGTTTATTGCAATTCATACAATATATTTATCACTTCATCTAACTCTATAAAACTGCCTTTAATCCTTTATTCTATCAGATTTTCTTTGTAGGCACACTATATAATTTCAACAATTTTACTAAGTTTAGAATACTAGCTTAATGCATAGCCATTTTTTATACTGATGTCTATTGCAAAGCAATGTCACTTAATAAAATGCCATCTGCCTCAGCATACCAAATGTCCTATCATCTTCATGCAATTTCTTAAAGACCCTCACTTCACCAGGTCTTAGATCAATAAAAAGGCAACTTCTAGTTTTTGCCTTCTGGAAAGCAAAACTCAGCCTGGCTGGAGACAGGGATTATCGCTAACCCAATTTTGCACTCAATTAAATGTCCTAATTTGTAGTATTTGCTTATCTAACACATCTTAATAAATGTATTTTATTATTGGTAAAACCCTCTACTATTTACATTTTGTAGTCTTCATTTATGCAATGACTATACTGCTGCATGTAAATCAGATTTCTCAAAAATTAAATTCCTTAAATTTCCTGGAGAAAATGACGTTAAAGCAGACAATAAGTACTACGGTAACATGGTTATCTAAATCTTCTAATAGATTTTTCAAAGCAAGATCTTGGTATACTTTTAAACAAGTAATGTTTTTCAATATTGTTTAGTTTCTCAGTGTTTAATGGTTACTTTTAACATGTTTTCACACTTTAATTTCAACATCTACCACCTTCAAAACTTACTGCTTTAACAAATCCAAATTGACTATGCCACCATGTAATCTGCCCTTTATCTTTTCCTATAAAATAGGGACACTGCTGCCTGTCTTTCAGGATATAAAATGAGGTTAGTCAAAGTGTATATTCAATAAATAATAGCTGTATCTGTAATTATTCCTTCCTTCTTTTCAAAATTAGCAAATGTCTTCTCTTCCATCCACCACTCTACTTCATTCCAGTTACAGCAACTTCCTCTTCTCTAATCAGGATCTAGCATTATCTAAACATACAATTCTATGAACCTGCTCATAAATTCTGCTCTCTAGAGGGAACACATTCATTTTTGTTTTCTATTAGAAGAGTTGAATCTAATATATAATGTCTTGAAGGAAATAGGCATTGATTGCACCATTTCTGATCATAGTAATACAGACCAATCTGCTTCAAAGTTATTCAATCCTAAAACCTCAGAATCCATGTGTATCATTTAAATCAAGTCATGTTGCTAAGTTATCTGTTTCTGACTAAACGTGAAATCTGCTGAAGACATTACAGAGGATATACAGTTTTTCTTCCTTACTAGAAAAATCCAGCAAATGTAAGCAGCTCTTCAAATACATGGAAAGAAAACTGCTTCAGTGAATCACAGAATGTTGTTCAACTTCTCTGTGAATAACAGAAAAGCCCTAATGTTGCCCCTCTGCCCTGTTCACTATATCATTAAAATCTCCCAGAAATAATATGATTAATATTAATCATCGTCATCTAAACAGTCTACAGTTTATAAATGCCTTATATGAGGACATTGTTTTAAGTTTATGGAAAATATAAGTAAAAAGATAATGGAATTTTCCCACAAACTTTTTGAAAACCACTTATATAAGGCATCCAAAAAATTTAGACTGTTTGAACGATCCTTAACCCAGTTTTGTAACAGGAAAATATCCTCATTTATTAACTCACTTGATTATGTACACTATTGTTGTTGTTGTTAAGTGCTGTCAAGTCGATTCTGACACATAGCAACCCTGTATAGGATCTCCAGGAGCCACTGGTGAGCTGGAACCACCAACCTTGCAGTTCAAATTAATTTGCAGTCTGACGCATTAGCCCACAGCGCCACACCAGGACTCCATGTATACTATGTTGTTGTTGTTGTTGTTAAGTGCCGTCGAGTCGGTTCCGACCCATAGCGACCCTGTACAGGGTTTCCGAGGGTGTAAATCTTTACGGGAGTAGAAAGCCTCATCTTTCTCTTCGGAGCGGCTGGTAGTTTCGAACCGCTGACCTTAAGGTTCGCAGCCCAATTCGTAACCACTACGCTATACTTACCTTAATTAAGATGGTGTTGTATTGACTAATTATTGCACCCAGGAATCTACTTCAGAATTTAATAGCAACAAAAATATTGACTTACTAGGCTTTTTTTTTTTTTTTTTTTTATGGAGTTCTGGTAGTGTAATAGTTACAAGATGGGCTGCCAACCTCAAAGTTAGCAGTTTGAAACTACCAGCCAGTCAACAGGAGAAAGATGAGGCTTTCTGCTCCCATAAAGATTTACAGCCTCGGAAATCCTATACAGGGTGTCATGGAGTCGGAATTGACTCCACGGCACACCACCACCAGACATTCTTTGCATATTAATATCTGACCTTTTTCCAAAGCCTGACTGAACTGGGTCTCTTCCATGGGAGACAATATGATGTAATGATTACACAAGGCCTCTGGGTGATACAGCCTAGATTTCAGTTCTCCAGCTTATCAACTGTTTGAACCAAAATAAATTAACTTCTCAATGTCTTACTTTTTCTCATATGTAAAATAGTAACTGTTTCACAGGATAGTTGTTGTTATCAAGTTCTGTAGAGTCAGTTCTGACTCATGGACACTCTGTATGGGGTTTCCGAGGAGCAGCTAGAGGGTTTGAACTACTGATCTTGAGGTTAGCAACCCAAGGCTTATCCTACATGGCCACACCAGGACTCCTCATAGTCCATAGGTACAAAAAAATGACGCCGATTATCCCTTCTCAAGCACTCTTTTCTCAGGTGGTTCCCTAATTCATTTTGATGGCCACTCAGAACGCAGAGACCATGTTCACAATGATCGAGTTTATTAGGGAAGTTAACAGGTAATAATTCAAGGTCAGAAAATGCTCAAAATACAGTTTTGGGGTCTTCTCTGTTGTATCCCAGGCAGAGCCCTCAGGTCCTTGGTCGGGCCTCTGCCATATTCAGGTAATTTTACAAAGCTTGTCAGGCTGCTGAAAAATACCCAAAGGATGTATATCTTCACCATAAACTTCAGCCTAAAGGCATTCGGTTCTAGCATTATGAGCTAGCAAACTTATTTCTCCCAATTAAGTACCTGGAAGCACCCCACTCTTGCAAGCTAGCCTCCTGGCCCAAAGCCACTCAATTTTACTTGCTCCATGGGCTGGGAATTCCACTGCTTTGTCTTGTGCTCTGGATCTTGGTTCTGCTCCTGCTGCTTCTCTGCCACTTCTCTGGTGTCACAGTTTCCTGCTCCCGGGTCAAGTAGGTTAAATGCACAGGGATCTCAGGGTCCAAAAGACAAGCTCCACTCCTGGTTCTTCTTCTTTGATGGTAAGATTGCACCCTCCTGCTTCTGGGATGGCTCCTTTTATACCCAAGTTAGATTTCCAATTTTTAACAAATAACTCTGTTAACAATCATTCACAACTGAATCTTACCATTTTATAAGTATCTATCTTCTCCCACGCAGACCAATCAGGAAATATCATTTGGTGGAAGTTACAAAGACTATGATTTATTGACTACGCAAAGGCTTTCGATTGTGTGGATCATGACAAGCTATGGATAACATTGAGAAGTATGAATATTCCAGAACACTTAATTGTACTT
>NW_006408537.1:11758716-11777430 GCF_000296735.1 Chrysochloris asiatica
GGTTGGCCCAGGATCGGACACTGTTTCGTTCTGCTGTGCATGGAGTCGCTATGAGTTTGTTCCAACTCGATGGCACATGACAGCAACAACAACAAAGACTAAGGCTAGAAGAAACACTGAATAATTCACTACACCATAGTAAGTGCATTCATTTCAGCAATGGATGCAAAAAACCTAGCACAGTGCATGGCAAAAAAATAAGTACCCAAGTAATGCCAACTGTTGCAATGATGATGAAGAAGAAGAATATGAGTCTATGATCACCATGACTGACAAGAGCTCTTCCTCCTTTGAACTTCTGTTTTAGTACTGGTTTAAAAAATTTGTGCCATATGTAGCTGATTCTCTGTCATGGATTGAATTGTGCCTTCTACCAAAATATATGTCAGCTTAGCTGGGCCATGATTCTCAGTGGCTTGGCATTTATGTAGTTATGTAATGTGGCTGCCATGTGATGGTCCCTCATGATGTGATTAAATGTGCTAAAGTAGTAAGCAGACTAACAGTTGCAAAATCCTTAATCCCATCACAACCCTGATCCCATGTAAGGGAATTTCTTAGGGGTATGGCCTAAGAAATCTTTTATACAAGATAAAAGAAGAATACGGAGTTGAATGCACTGTTTGGACCTGGAGTCCCTTATTGTGAGGCTTCTAAAATCAGAGAAGACTGCTGCCGAGACATCTGGAGATCTCCAAGGAACATTGGGCCTATAGATGATGAAAGGACACAAAGACCTTTCTCCAAAGCTGGTGTTTGGAATTTGGACTTCTAGCCTCCTAAATTGTGAGAGAATTAATATGTTTGTCAAAGACATCCACTTATGTCATATTTCTATTATAGCAGCACTAGATACCTTTCCCAGGAAATTGCATATCTTATGTGCATTCTTGCTTCCCTTAGTGATTATAAACCTTCCAATTTAAATATCTGGATATCCAATTTAAATAACAATAGCACATACTGCACACAGATATTACCAACACATATTCAAAGACATGTGTGATTGATTGGGTGGTCAAATGTAATCAGTTCCTAGTCCAATAGGAGTCATTCCTCGTTCTGTAACTAGACTGTAAAGAAGGTGCAGTGGGTTAAGTGTTGGTTCAAAACCAACACTATGCTCAGCAAGAGAAAAGTGATGCAGTCTACTTCCCTAAAAACTTACAGCCTCAGAAACCCCTGGGAGCTGGTCTACTCTGCCCTAGAGCGTCATGATGAGTCAGAATTGACTCCATAGTATTGGATTTTATAATAAATGGCCTAAAACTGTTAACACTCAGGAGTTCTTCCATGTTTATATGCTCTCTACATTACAAAATCATTTTGGAAATAGTATTCATGAGGCAAAGATGAGCAATGGAGAATATGCTACAAATGACTTGGCTTTTTGTTTTGTGGCTTTTTAAAACGTAATAATTATGGAGTAACAGGATGCTTGGCCACTGCCTCTCAATTAATTTATATAACATGCTTAATGTTATTTGGCAATAAGACATTAAACCATCATAGAACTCTCCACAAAATGGGAAAGGTGTACAATACAGGTATTTACTAACAGTAATTTGTTACTGTTATTAGTATTAATGTTGATAATATTAGTGATTAGCTAACACTACCATTTAAAACATCCAGTTCTATACCATGCATATGTATATTTTACTGAGATTCACCTTTTCTGCCAGGAAATGAACCATATTTCAGTCTATGAATATATTAAAATTTACACTGTGTTTAGCTCTTTAAAAAACTAGTCTTATAAAAGGTTAGAACACTATTATTAGATTTTTTTCATCAGTTCTATAATGCCAGTGTGTATAAAATGTAATCCTAATTAAAATGCACATTCTTTTAATATAGATACAGACCAAAAAAGAGACCAAATCAAGTGCTCAAGAAACTGAGTGCGTAAAAGATCTGGTGACAATACGAAGTTATTTCCAAGGGTTTCTAAAAACCACCTCTGAAAATCACTTACGTCTCTTAGACAGGTGCTGCTGGAACAAAAAGCTTCAATTTAGATCTTGTACTTAACATAAAACTTAAATAAGGATCAGACCTAACCTTGTTCCCCACTCTTATGCTACTTGTTACAAATAACCTTGAAATAAGATAGAGGTTGTTGTTGTTGTGATGTGCCGTGGAGTCGGTTCCGACTCACAGCGACCCTACACAGGGTTTCCGAGGCTGTAAATCTTTACGGTAGCAGATCGCCTCATCTTTCTCCCGCGGAACCGCTGGTAGTTTCGAACTGCTGACCTTGTGGCTTGCAGCCCGATTCGTAACCACTAGGTAGTCCCCAGATTATGAGTGAGATTGATACGCAAATCTCCCTTTAAGTATAATTTGTACATAAATTGAACAGTTATGTATGTTTCATACCTAATGTTAGTCAAAGGTTTGTCTTAGTATATAATATATACTAAGACTTTTCTATTTTGTACCTTTCTATGCGTAAAAAATTTTGAGAAAATCCAGTGAAAGGTGGCGAGTAAGCAGACTCACTGAGCCGACCCTCTGCAGATACAGATAATGATCCTGGAATCCTGGACATCAGAGGACAGGACAGAGAAGTGGATTGAGTGCTGACTGGAAACAGAAGCTGAACAGCAGCAGTGAAAATGAAAACCGGGCAGACTATGGGCTGGATTGGCATGCCATGGCCATCCTGAACTTTTACAAGCAGCACGGGACATGGCTGGAAGTTGGTGACAAGGGTTTATACAATTCTCCCTTATTCCTGTGTTCTCCTAGTGTATAGTCCTCTACCTTGCCAACCTAGCAGACAGTGGCATCCCCTCTTCTGCTGACTCTGCTCTACCTGGGACAGGTGCCTTCTTCTGAACCTGTGCTGAACTACACTACACGAGCAGTGAAAAGATAACTAACAGCATTCACACTTCTGGCTCTCCCACACCCACAAAGGAGACAGGTAGTTTGTGCCTATAAATATACCAATAAACAAACATCAACTAAATTGGAATACAACACCACGATGTCTCGGATAACTCAGACAATTTCAGCTTATACAAAAAAATAAATCAGAGTGCCTCAAGCAAGTGACCAAACTACAGAACTAGTATCAGAACTGCCTGATAAGGAACTTTTAAAATGCTAATTAGGCAACTTCAATAGACTGTGAGAAAAACTGAGAAAACAACATAGACAAAATGATTGAAAAACTCAGAACACAAACTGACAAAATAATAGAAAAAATGGGAAACAAACAAAAACAACAATTAGAAAGCCAGAAAACTAAAACTAAGGCATCAGATATAGACACTACACTGAAAGGAAAAAACATATATAATTGAATCAAAAGCAATCTAAATTACTAAGCTTGAAGGAAAATTCCTCAATATTAGTCATCTAGAAGAACCATCAGAATTAACGAAAAGTTCAGAAGAAAGTCTAAGATGTATGTGGAATACTATCAAGAGGAATAATATGAGTGATAGGGATCCCAGAATAGGAAGAAGCAAAACAAAACAACATACAGAATATTGTCCACAAGTTGTTGGAAGAAAATTTCCATAACATCACGAAAGAGGAGAAGATAGTTATTCAAGAAATTGAACAAACTACAAAGAGGATAGACCCAAAAAGAAAAAGCACCAAGATATATTATAAGCAAACTTTTCCAAAACCAAAGACAAGGAAATAATCCTGAGAACAGATCAGGTGAAAAAAAAGTGACCTATGAAGAACAACTAGTAAGAGTAAGATCTGGTTTCTCAGCAGAAGCCAGGCAGGCAAGAAGACATTGAATACAAAGGCATACATAAAACTCTGATAGAAACAAATTTCCAACCAAGAATCATATATACAGCAAAACTGTCCATCAAACATGATGGATGAAATTATTTTAATTGCTATTTGTCTGAAAATGGCCTAATTTGTAAAAATCAGACCAATTTACAAAAGATACTAAAGGGAGTCCTTTAGACAGAGAACCAACAACAGAAGACAACAACCCGAGAGTAACATTCACAATAATATTATCTATACTCAACCCAGATATGTTGTTGTTGTTAAGTGCCATCATACTGATTCCTACACATAGCATCCCTGCATAGGGTTTCTGAGGAGCAGGTAGTAGTAGATTTGAACCACCAACCTAGTGATTCAAACTGGCCTTCAGGTCCAGTGCTTATCCTACAGCGCCACACCAGGACTTCAACCCAGATAAAACAGTATGCAAATATTCAAAGGGATGTAAAAGTTTCTTTAAAAATATTGTTACTGGTTTTAAGACATGGATTCATCACTAGGAGCCTGAAAGTAATTGGCAAAGTATGGAATGGAAACATCCCCAGTCATTGACCAAGAAAAAGTTCCAAAGTCAACCATCAGCTGGAAAATTGATGCTTATAGTTTTCTGGGATTCTCAAGGGCCAGTATTAGAATTGTACCAGGAAAATGTTCAACAATCAACAGTGCTCATTACAATGAGATGCTCACTGAAGAGCTGAAACCTAAACTTCAGATTAAATGCAGAGGACTGCTATACAGGGCATTGTGATCTTACATGACAGTGCACGTCCACACACTTCTGCCCACACTGTAGACACTGCAAAAATGTCATTTTGAGGTGTTAAAGCATCCTCCCTATAGTGTTGATCATCCTCCATCAGACTTTCATGTGTTTGGTCCCCTGAAAGCAGCCCCTTGAGGATAATGATTCACCTCTGAAGAAGAAGTGAAGACAGCAGTGCATTCGTGGCTCATAGCTCAGCCTAAAAAAAATGTTCATAAGGGAATATGAAAGCTTGTTGACAGATGGACAAAGTATATTGAAAAGCAACGAGATTATGTCAAAAGATGCATATGTCTTTTCTGAAAGTTGATTGAAATAAATCCTATCAACAAAGTGTGGATAATTTTTGACTCACCCTCATATTATGCCAATTATCTTAAAGTGAATCTGTCCTGGTCATACTTAATCTTATATATAGGTAGTTAATGAAGTGTTATTATGCAACACATAAATTCTCAAGAAAACGGTATGTAGAAACTAATTAAAAGACAAAATTTGGAGACAGGATAAAATATATTTAAAACAAACAGAAAAAGATGTTCTGGAAGCAGAAGGCAGACTGGTTACCACTGCAGGATTCAGGGGTACCATGGCAGTGAACTTAAGTTTTCTTTGTGTCTCATATATGCAAGACTGCATGCTGGAAAAGCTGGAGATTCAAAAACATTCAACAGAAGCCAACAAAAAAATGTCTCCCCAAAAGTCTGTTTTCTATCTCAAAACACGGAGGGAAAGGGAAACTAGCAAGACATCTTTTAAGGAAAAAAACAAAAAACAGTGTTCTTTTACCAAACAACATGGAAAAACCTGCTAGTGGTCGTCACCCAACCAAATAGGAAGACTTTCAACCTTGCCCAGTTGTAATGAGACACTGGGGTGTTTTGAGAGAAAACTCAGTGAGGGCTTAGGACTTCATTCCCACCCAGCAGTTAAGGAGGATCCCCCTACATAGTGACAGTGTCAAGCAAGTATGTGGAAATCCTGGACTTCCATCCTTCCTTTTCCCCAACACTATAGTGTCCTGGAGTGGCGCTGTAGGATCAGCATTGGACTGTTAACCATGACACTTTAAATCCACCAGCTGCTCCTCGGAAAACCTATACAAGGTTGCTGTGAGTCAGAACTGAATCCTTGGCACTTGACAACAACAATAATATCAGGGGAGGCCTCATTATCACTGGAACTTTTACCATAGTATAGCAAGAAGGAAGTTCCCCTATCCCTCATAGTGTCTATGGAAGGCACATAAGGGGCCCTTCCCTTCTTGCCAGAGCAGTGTCAAGGGATGCATAGTGGGGGGCCTATAATTTCACCTCCATCTGGAAATAGCAAAGTGGTGGAAGCTCTGCATC
The DNA here is from genome assembly GCF_000296735.1 of Chrysochloris asiatica. NCBI lineage: Eukaryota > Metazoa > Chordata > Mammalia > Afrosoricida > Chrysochloridae > Chrysochloris > Chrysochloris asiatica. The sequence goes on from NW_006408537.1 coordinate 11,764,606, forward strand.
TAGTAGGGGCCAAGTTCAAAGTGAGTAGCAGGTTGCAATGTTTCCATAAACAAAACCAGAAGTGGACCTAAATCCACAATGATTCTTTTTATCTGAAGAAGCAACTATGGAAATATTCTAGAAGTGACAGATATTACTCAGTTTTGTTTGAGTTGTTGTTCTTGTTAGGTGCTGCTGAGCCACCTCTATCCCACAGTAACCCTATGCAGAACAGAACGAAGCACTGCCCAGTCCTACACCATCCTCACAGCTATTGTTACACTTGAGCCCATCGCTGCTGCCACTGTGCCAATCCATCTACCTGGAGTCTTCTTCTTTTATGCTGACTCTCCACTTTACTAAGCTTACTATCCTTCTCAAGGGATTGGTCCCTCCTGATAACATGCCCGAAGTTTGAGAGATGAAGTCTCGCCATCCTGGCTTCTAAGTAGTATTCTGGCTTCCAAAGGAGATCGTTTTTTACTTCTGGCAGTCCACAATACTTTTAATATTTTCCCTAACACCATAACTCAAGTGCAACAATTCTTCCACAATCTTCCTTATTCATTGTACAACTTTCACATATGCAAGAAGCTATTAAAAATACCATGGCTTGGGTCAGTCGTATCTTAGTCTTCAAATTTATAACTTTGCTCTTGAACACTTTAAAGAGGTCTTGTGCAGCAGATTTGCCTAATGCAATGTTATATGATTTCTTGACTGCTGTTTCCATGAATGTGAATTGTGGGTCTGAGCAAAATGAAGTTTTTAACAGCTTCAATAAATTCTCCTTTTATCATGATGCTATTTATTGGCCCAGTTGTGAGGATTTTGCTTGAGTAGAAACTATAATCAGAAAAGATGCCAGAACAGGACATTCTAGATCAAAGTCCCAGAATGTATAACACCTTAGAAATGGTAGGAATAGATAAGCAAGCTGTTTGTGTCATGGGAAGAAGAGGCAGCTGAGAGGGCAACAAGGAGCCAGATGCTGAAGCATGGAGAAAATAAAATAAAATAACAAACTTTCAACTATCTACTGAGCACCGCCATATGCCAGTAACTGTGATACACAATGCTGTTACAAAGACTCAGTTCTGCTCTTCAAAGGGCTCACTTTCTAGTGAGAGAGACAGACATAACCTGGTCATTATAAAATGACGGCTATATGTAAAATGACCTAGAGATGCTTGTTATGAGAACAGGAAAGAGGAAGGAATCATATCATACATATTTAGCTTTGCATGGGGATGAACTGGGGATGTGTGTATTACAAGCAGTTTAGTAAGTGTCTGCTTGTAAACGACACACTAAACTAAGTAGAAACAATCTGGTGATGAACTGGGGAGGTAGGCATGTTGTAAGAATAAAAAGGATATGGCTTACACTTTTTAGGCAATGGGGATTATTGAAATGTCACACTTGATTTGGATGAATCACATAGCACTGAGTGCTGGGGTGGAGAGAAGAGAAATGGATGACAATGACATTAAAATCTTAAAAGAAATCTGAAAATCATCATATATTTGTATGTTGTTGTGTGCTGTTGAGTCAGTTCTAACTCACATTGACTCTCTACAGGGTTTCCGAGGAGCATCTGGTGAGCTTGAACCTCTGGCTTTTTGGTTCAAACCAACTTTGCAGTGCAGCGCATTAACCCACAGCTCCACATGAGAACTTCATATATTTGTATGTTTTTGTTGTTGTTATGTGCCGTGGAGTCGATTCCGACTTATAGCAACCCTGTACAGGGTTTCCGAGGCTGTAAATCTTTACAGGAGCAGAAAGCCTCATCTTTCTCCCGTGGAACAGCTGGTAGTTTCGAACTGCTGACCCTGAAGTTAACAGCCCAATTTGTAACCACTACGCCACCAGAGCTCCTTACATATTTGTATAATACTGTCATAATCAACATTAGTTTTCAAACATATAAGAACTCTGCCAGGCACGTATTCCTTTTTTTGTTGTGCAGATGCTGGAACTGAGTATCATAGAGAAAAAATTAAGACTGGAGTCATATTTTACAGTAGGTAGAAATGTCAACACTCAATCCCAAGAGTTTTCATTGTTATACAAGTATTCTTCTACTATAATATTAAATTGTTTTAACTGCAGATCAAAGATAATTTGCATTTAAATGTTTTTGTTTGTTTTTATTGCATTAACTAAACATCCATAAGAATACCCTAAATCTACTAGGAGAAATAAAAAATAAGGTTATAATAATCAAAGGAAAAATCATTTTTGGGTGCCATATGAATACTACTGTATGTTGTTGTAAAGTACTGTGGAGTCAGTTCCGACTCATAGTGACCCTGCACAGGGTTTCCGAGGCTGTAAATCTTTACAGGAGCAGAAAGCCTCATCTTTCTCCTGCAGAACAGCTGGTAGTTTTGAATTGCTGACCTTGAGGTGAGCAGCCCAATTCGGAACCACTATGCTATTGTATTCCAGAACTTAATTTTGACATTATAGCAATAAACTTTCCTTCAATCAAAAGCACATCCAGCTTTATGGAACTATTTTAAGGAGAACCATCTAAATTTAAAGACCCTACTGGAAATCCTAAATGTCGCTATCAGCAGTTCGAAACTATCAGCCATTCCACGGGAGACATATGAGTCTTTGTGCTCCCATAAAGATTTACAGACTCAGAAACCCTATACAGGGGCATTATGAGTTAGAATCAACTCCACCACACACCACCACCACCACCAAACTACAAGTCAGCATCTGTAAAAAATATTAATCACAGTTTCCCTCATGTTTTTAAGAGCTCATACCTGCAAAACATAAGGCCAATCCTAGTGATCAAGCTAAAAACTTTCCACCAAAATTTGAAAATAGCAACTGGAATGCTTAAAAAACATTTGAACCGCTGAAATATTTGGCAATATTTTATTCTTATCCTATGATAAGTCAACCAAAACAGTAGTGAATTACCGAAGAGTTCATGTTAGTAAGTCTTGCAAGAGAACTCAAAACATTTTCACTAGGGTAGGAATTTATTAACCATCTCAAAATCCTCCTAAAAGAATGGATCATCAAAACTGGATCTATTAACCTGAATAAGATCTATGTCTGTCAGCAGACAGACATTCTCAACTGGAAACAAGAATATTTCCATATATATACATTGTTAGCCCCAAGCCTTGAGAATAGTTCAATAGGGCTTATGAACACAAATCTGTTTCCAGCACCCAAAATAATGTATAGGACTCAAATTACATTGTAGTGCATTATAAGTGTTATCAATCACTAAACTAGAAAGGAATGAAAGAAGTTTCAGAAATGTGCAACCATTGATCTATAGATATATTCTGAATACACCATCAATATTCCTGAGCATCAGTAATAGTTTAGCACTTACTCAGTTAGCATTGCAAAGAAACCTACAGACCATGTAGTTTAACTCCTTCATTTCAGAGACAAGAAAGCCTGTTCCAGAAAAGGGAAATTTCCCAAGATCCAGCTTAGGCAAAAATGAAATTAAAATTCAGGTATCTGGATTTACAATTTAGTGCACTTCCCAGAATTGGCATAGATATAAATAACCTCAACTAATTTCATCTGGCAAGCAAATTTAGAGGCTGAGTGGAACTTTAAAGATCATGCTGAGTTTGCTGTTTTATCATATTCAAAAGTACCTTCCATAACAAATGGATAATGAATACTAGAATTGTAAAAGAAAATTCTTTTAATTAACAGGCATGTTATAAATTATCTTGAAATCCTTTTATTCAAAAATCTCTCCTAAATAATAATCAAATACATCAAACATTTGGGCTCTTCCAATAGCTTTCTCAGAATCATTCCTACTGAACAAAACAGCAATTGAAATAATACAAATTACAACAAAATAACAACCAAAAAACTACCCCAACAAACTAGTGATTTTGGCTCCATGACCTTCAATTCTAAGAAATACAGTCCCAATTGAGCACTGATTTTTACCTATCACCAATCAAAAAGCAAAATAAATAATTTTGAAAGCTCATTCATTTACATTGCTGCCTTTATAGATACTAGCTTCCAGAAAATCATTCCAAAGAACTGAATCATCTGGATCATTTTTATTACTCACTCAGTCTTGAGACTGTCTGCACAGTACTGACTGAAATGTATTTCAGTGTGCACCTTCCTTCCAAATGAATATCTATGTCAAGTTTATTTATAGCCACTGCCTTCAATCAGTGCATTTCCAGGTATAAGAAATAAAATAATCTCAACAATATTCTACAAAGCCCTGAAACAAAACCTGGAAACCTTGGCAAATGGCATTTGGAAAGATAATGAAAGATCCATGATTCCAGAGCACACTCACTATATATTCTAATAAAAAAAAAACAACACATTGCCATCGAGTCGATTCCGACTCATAGCCACCCTAGAGGACAGAGTGAAAAGGGTTTCCAAGACCGTAATCTTTAGGGAAACAGATTGCCACATCTTTCTCCCCAAGACATGCTGGTGAGTTCAAACCATTTACCTTTCTGTTAGCAGGCAAGTGCTTAACCAATGCACCACCATGTCTCCTACCATACTCTAATAAGCACATGTAAAGGTACAATTAAAGCCCTGGTATTACACTGAAGGATAAGCACTGGACTTCTAACAAGGTCTGCAGTTCAAACCCACCAGTCGCTCGTCTGAAAACCCTATACAGGTACAGGGTCGCTATGATTCCGAACCCACTTGACAGCACTTGACAACAACAGGTACAATTAGAGAAGTAATTTTAAAACGATGCATCTTTTGGCACAAGTCTTTATAAACCTCAAGATAATTATAATCATTTCTTCTCATTATGATTTCTCTGAAATTTGGGCACCTCTCTTTGTTTCTTACTTAGATGCTTTCCTACTATTTAGGTGTTTTCTCTAATTCTTTACAAAGGCAGGACATGCTTCCCCCTACTGGGGAAAAATGAAATTACAAGCTACATCACACTTTTGTTTCTAAGTGTCAAGAAATCAAGTTCCTGGGAAAAATAAAGTATTAAGGAACCAGGTGCATAGTATTACCTAACTGTTACCAGTCGGTAAAGTACCTGTACACACTGTTAAGAGTTTCTCATGTGCATTGCTTTAGTTTGCCAATTTTCAAAAGTACAACTCATTAATAACTGATGAATTAATCATTGAGTCTGCAGTCCCAAAGAGGACTTCAAAAAGCAGGTTAGAGAAAAAGATCGATTTGCAACTTTTTTTTAATTTTAAAAATATTATCATCAAAATTAAGACACTTCTTGAAAATAAATTGAAGTAAATTATTTGAAGAAGCTTAATTGCTTTTTAATCCATGTTTGAACATTCCTGAACATTTATAGCTTCATTCTTTTCTCTTTTTCTTATTTTATGTACCTGTTTTAATTTTAATAATAGAGGGAGAGTTTAAATTTTTTACTCCTCAACTTTAATTACTATTTTTTTAAATTCAATAGCCATGAAAGTAGTAAGCACAATTGTATTCCCCAAATACTTTACAAAATCTGCTTTTTTGTGTGTGTCTTGAAAAAGAGTTTTGTTGCTTCAAGCTGCATTCCATATTCTGATTAGAAATCTTTTCCAACCAAAGATAGAAAAGTATGTACATTCTATTGTTATTCTAAATGATAATCCATCAATAAAATATTAAAACAAGTCTAATGTTTATTTCGATCATATATGGAAACATATAAAAATACTTATGTGCAACTAAATCTCAAAGGTGACAATCTTTCTTTTAATTGTGTGGATGCTGATAAAGAGAAAGTTGTCACTGTTAGTTTTACTGTAGCTAAGTCTATAACAACTCAGGCTCCAAACTGCATTGTAGCCAATGATGAAGCGGTTCACTATTAATGAATCATTCATCAAAAAACTGTATTTTTAAAATTTTGTAAGTATTATAGATTACCACAGATATTGTGAAAATGTTTATCACTTAGAGGCTATTATTTCAAGATAAATGGAGTAGTTTGGTTAATATTTCTACCATGTAGAAGTTTTTTTTTTTGTGTGTGTGTGTGTGTGTGTGTGTGTGTGTGTAGGCTTATGTGGCTGTGTGTGCATGTCTTTTTTTAGACGACCTTTCAAAGCAATGCAAAAAAAGACAAGACGTACATATTCCTCTGGGAATGGAATACCCTTTGACACTACAAGTACACAAAAGATAATGCACACTTGGTAAAACAGTTGATCAATTGTGTAGTGTTCCTAAGGACTAATATCTCACAGTGTACCGAATCACCATACTTCAAATAAATTTATAAGCACTTTCGTCTCTGCTTGCAGCATTCACAAACATACAGGAACATGCATAGTTTCATCTAGATTAATGCCTTACATAAGAAAGATTGCAATTATATCAAAGGGTATCAAATCACTTCTCAAATGCAGCAAAAATGCTGATCTGTACCTACAAAGGTCTTAGAACACTACATTGATCACCATTTACTTCCAAACTGATTCCCTTTTCTCTGCGACGTGAACATGTCCCTGTAGACCGCGCTACACTTTATGGTTTCTCTATCAAGGATCCTAACAGGTCACATCTCCACTGTCAATAGATCTCGCAGCTTTGGTCTTCCTCAAATTAAGACATGGAAGAGAAGGAACACAGCTGCCCCCTCCAAGAACGGGCTCTGTCTGCCCGAGCGGTGAACCGAGCATCTTCCTTCAGGGGGACAGTTTCTGTGAAGGTGGGTACAGGCGTCCCTCCCCAACTTCACTCCCATAACCCAGCAGCGAGCGAAATGGGCGGCCCGGTGGCCCGTGCCCATCAGAGGGGGTAAGTCCTACCTTCTGCCAAAAGGCGCGATGCATGAACAAAAGATGGATCCAAGCTATCTTTCTCTGCCATCAGCTCAGGCAAATATTTCTCCTCTTCCATAGCGCGGACTTCGGACCGTCCCCCGGAGAAGCGCAAGGTTCCGCTCGCTCGGACGCCGGGTCGCCGGGCAGCGCCTAGCTCCTGCGCTGCTCCGCCTCTGCCGCGGCGCGGGGATCTCTGCGCGTCCTCACTGGCCCATGAACCGAGCGCCTGTGACTCCCGCCGTCGGGTTGCGCGGCCCGGCGCCCACACCTGCGGGTCCCTTCCCACGTCCCTAGCTCGCGCAGAGCCCGGGCTCACACCATCGGCCTTAACTGGAGAGGCGGGAACACGGCGCGTCCCACCTCCATCAGCCACTCATTGGTGGCAGGGCCAGCAGAGGCTAGGGCCCCGCGAAAGCGGCGGGTCCTTATTGGACCAGGCTGCACGTCGGATCGCCTGACTGGCAGGAGGCAGCTGCAGAGGGGAGGGGAGCGCAGAAGGTGCAAAAGCTTTCTTCTTGCAGTCCAAGCCTTCCCTGGTTATTACGCTTATCTAGTTCTATGGAGTCCTCTGTGTCTTCATCTGATGTGCGGATGGAGAGGAGCGGGAAAAGCTTTGGTAAAACAAGAGGTTCTAGTCTAAGAGGGCAAGAGAAATGAGGATGAGAAGTGAGAAGACGAGGTGGGAAAGCGCCAGGGAAAGTCAGGAAGGTAGATGGGACTTCACCTGCGTCCCTAAGGCACAGGTGTCTTCCCCCTCTCACGTAGCTCATATGCACTCCAGTTTTACAGGAATCCGAGATGCATTTGGTCTGAAAAGATAATGAAGACTGCATGTGAGCGGCGGCTGGTATTTTCAGTGAGCCTGACCTACATCTCAGGGACGCATTAGATGTTCATTGATAAACAAATAAAGCGATGTTGTTGTACAGCACAGGCTCCCAGTGTATAATCATTGGGGTATTGAATTAGTTCTGGTTTCCCTCCCATGCAGTCTTCCTTCCCCCATCCCTGGGAGAGGTTGCTGGGGAAGAGGAAAGCTGAATTTAAAAACTAAAGAAGCAACACAATCAATTGGCCACAGTTTATGAAGGAATTGGGAAGACATGTGGAGGAAGGAAGAGACTAGAAAACAGGCAACTACAGTTGCTCTAATTTTCTCTTATTTCCTTATTTTAGATGCCACAGTCTTTTTATCAGGTACTGTTACTGATTTACTTTACATCTATCCCACCTCTATTTAAAAGGAGAATCAAATCCTCTCAATATTAACACCAATAGAGGCAGAACATCCATCTCTTACCAAAAAAATCAACCAACCAGTTGCCTTGCATGCAGTCTACCTGAATCCTGGGAACCTCATCTGTGTCAGAGTTCAATCCTGCTTCATTGGATTATCAGGGACTGATTTTAGTCAGTAATTCACCAGGTCTTTCTCATCAAGCGGTCTTAAAATGAAACCTGTTTGCTTCAAATTATACAAAGGCATCTTTCCTATGAACTTGCATTCTTTTATTCATAAACTATCATTTTTTAAGTTCTCTGCTGTTAACATTTTTGATGTGGTATGAAAGGGGCCAACTTCCCTACATATAAAACACACTGAAAATTTGCCAAGTTCTCTTTGTGCATTTTTATAATTTCCTTACATTCTAAAAAGATAAATCCAAGAGATTATCTTGAATGTATACAATATTTGAAAATTTTAAGTACCTTCCCAGCTTTTAGCTCCTTTTGTCCTCACAAAACATTCTGAGGTAGAAGTATTACTTCCTCTGTTTTACAGATATGGAAACTGAGGCAGAGATGAAATTCATTGTCTGTTAATGCTAAAGTTGAATTTAAAATGCATGTCTTTTTAAACCATGGAGATTAAGATCATACTTAGCCCACCTTTTTACACATTAATTTATTATTTATGCTGAATGCATACTGTACATAAGCACTGGCGTATGAACCACAGGTCTGCTCCTGCAAAGATTTACAACTTCCGAAACCCTGTACAGGCTCACTATGAGTCAGAGCCAACTCAACGGCACTTAATATCAACAAAACATATTTCAGTAAATATTTATTGAATATTGAAAGGACTAGGGAGCATACTAGAAATTAACTGTACATTGGTGAGTGAGATATATACATTCATTCCTTGTAATCAAGTAGATGATTTTCTAATGAAAGAAGCCAAATAAAATCAGGTACACAAGAGAATAGGTAATATACTAAGGAAGGAGAGAGAACCAGTCAATGAATTAAGAAAAATAAATTAAGGACTCCTGGTGTGGCACTGTTGGTTAATGCGCTGGACTGCAAAACCCACTTGGACAGGGAGGCCTGTGGTTCAAGGTCACCGGCTGCTCCTTGGAAACCCTATACAGGGTCGCTATGTATTGGAACACGACTCGATGGCACTTAGCAACAATAACAATTTTTAGAGAAGCTGGGTTCTATGAAGAAAAATGTGGCGTCAGGATTGGAGGAAGACTCATTAACAACCTGCGATGTGCAGATGATACAACCTTGCTTGCTGAAAGTGAAGAGGACTTGAAACATTTACTGATGAAGATCAAAGAGCACAGCCTTCAGTATGGATTGAATCTCAATGTCAAGAAAACAAAAATCCTCACCACTGGACCAATAAACAACATTCTTATCAACGGAGAAAAGATTGAAGTTGTCAAGGACTTCATTCTTCTTGGATCAACTATCAACACTCGCAGAAGCAGCAGTCAAGAGATCAGATGACGTATTGCACTGGGCAAATCTGCTGCACAGGAAGTTTTTAAAGTATTGAAGAGCAGAGATGTCAGCTTGAGGACTAAGGTGCGTCTGACCCAAGCCATGGTATTTTCAGTAGCCTCATATGCACGGGAAAGCTGGACAGTGAATAAGGAAGATCGTAGAAGAATTGATGCCTCTGAGTTGTGGTGTTGGAGGAGAATACTGAAAGTGCCATGGACTGCCAAAAGAACCAATAGATCTGTTTTGAAAGAAGTGCAGCCAGAATGCTCCTTGGAGGCCAAGATGGCTAAGCTTCATCTCTCATACTTATGACATATTGTCAGAAGGGAACAGTCGCTGGAGAAGGATGTCTTGTTGGGTAAGCTGGAGGGTCAGAGAAAAAGGGGGAGACCCCTAACGAGATGGATTGGCCAGGTGGCATCATTGATGGACTCAAGTGTGGCAGCATGAGGTCGCTATGAGTCGGTTCCGACTCAATGGCACCTGACAACAACAACAACAAACATGCAAACTTGCTAAGGATTTCACATTTAAGGCAAAATATAAGGGGGAAATGCAGCTACCTATATGAGTCTGGTAAGACAAGCATTCCAGGTGGAGGGGCTTGCTGGTTTTCATAGCTTGGACTCTTTAGAGAAGCAAAATCAGTGAAGCTTATTATGACTATATAAAGAAAGGTTATATCAAGGAAATGGTTCACACAGAGGTAGAGGTGGGCAAGTCTGTTGGTCAGATGTCAGACTGCAGGTTTCTGACTCAAGTAGCTGTGTGGCTGATGAACAAAAATTGGCAGTTCAGAAGACAGACAGGTGAGGTAGGTAAGATGGACACCTGCTGATGATTCTCAGGATCGGCCGGCAATAGAGCAGGCCACTGACTCAGGTCCAAAGAACCAGAGGTTGGATGACTGGCAAGATGCAGGATCCAAACCCAGTAGGAAAGGGAAGAAATTTTGCCTGACTGTCCAATATATTAAAAGCAAACAACACCCACAGAAAGTTTCCTTTCAAGTGACTGACTGCACATGGTTAATTATTACATGGGTAGTTACTACATCTTAACTGCCACACCGCTGAGAATCCTGGCCCAGCCAAGTTGACACAGAGCCTTAACTATCACACTAGTGGAAAAGCCTTGTAGCATGGAAGAGCTTAGCATATTCTAGAAGCTGACTGGGACCAATGTGACAGCAGTGCTCTAGGAAAGATTGGGACAAATAAAGGTGGGGGAGTGTTGGGACAAACTATTCAGGAATCAGTGGATAGAAATTATTTCTATTTCATTCTGAATGTAGTGCAATTAAAAGGATTGCCATCTTTCTATTTGGATTGTATTTTGACTATTATCTTACTTTCAAAAAAGTAATTAGAATATAGATGAAGGACATGCATAGAAAGTGCATTGGGAATGTTTAGTAGTTAAAGGATCATGTTTTTTTGTTTTCAAACTTTTTATTGTGAATTGAGTGACGGTTTACAGACAAGATCATCAGTTTTAAATTCAACAAACCATACACTTAGCTTCATCTCAATGACTGCAAACCCCTCCATGTAACAACAGTTATCCCACTTCATTCCTATGGTTCCTATTTCCATTCCATCCACCTTCCCATTACTTCTTAACTTTGTCCTTAAGAAAAAGTTGACTTTTTTATTTTGAATAATTGGCCATTCTGTGGTGAGCATCCCCATCTACTACTGCTTGGCTGAAAATTGGGCCGTGAGGGTGAATTCTTTCCAAACATGAAGGGCGGTTAAGGGCCGCAGTCTCAAGTTCCTCAAATATTTTTCTGAATAGTAAACTTGGACTTTTTTTTTTTTAAATAATTTCAGTTTTTGTTTTTTTCCACATTTTCTCCCACTCTAGCTGGAACCCTCTAATGTGATCCCTTTCTTGGTATTCTGGTCTCATAGTCGTGGAGATCGATGCTCACATGTCCCATTAGTCCAGTGAACTAATTGATTCCAAGGCTCTTCAATTCATATTATTTTTTTTCTTCTGCAAGTGGAGAGAATGATAGCTTCACCTTAGACGGCAGCTCATGAGCTTTCGCGATCCCAGACGCTACTAACAAAAATAGGATGTCAAACATGCTCTTTATGGACTATGTATGCCAACTGACCGTCCAGCAGCAACACATTGCTTTAAGACATTTGATAATATCTAGGAATAATATTTCATCATGTTGCACACTGTATGCTCCACCACATTTATAGCTGTTGTTTGCAGCAATTGTACAAATACGTATAAATATCCTCTTTCAAACTCTTATATATGTGTGGGATATATACATATATTACTCTAAGGAGCTCTGGTAGCATACTGGTTACGAATTGGGCTGCTAACCTCAAGGTCGGCAGTTCAAAACTACCAACTGTTCCACGGAAGAAGGATGAGGCTTTCTACTCCCATAAGGATTTGCAGCCTCGGAAACCCTGTGCAGTCTCACTATGAAGTTGGAACTGACTCCACGATGCCTAACAACAACAACATATATTACTCTTCCTTCCTTACCCATTCAGCCTAGGTCTCAATCCATGTACCTACAACTGAATGCTACTGTTCCAAGGTGTTGGGGCTCTGGTAGCATAGTGGTCACAAATCGGGCTGTGAATTTCAAGGTCAGCAGTTCAAAGCTACCAGCTGTTCTGTAGGAGAACAATAAGGCTTTCTGCTCCTGTAAAGATTTATAGCCTCAGAAACCCTGTACAGGGTCGCAAGGAGTCGGAATCGACTTCATGTCACATAACCACCAACAACCTCATTTCCTTAAGCCCTCGCAGACCTCCCTGTATCTTCAACTCTCTTCATCATTCTTCTGCCATCACCCCCTCTTCTTGCATATTGCCCTTCCCATAGAATGGCTAACACAATCTACTCTACAGCCAGTGAATTACTCTCCTTTTGTTACCACTCCTTGGTTGGTTTTGCTTAGTTATGTGCTGTCGAGTCGGTTGTGACTCATAGAGACTCTGTATAGGGTTTCCAGTGCAGAGATGCTATAGCAAATGGGAGAAATGAGGAGGTTCAAGAGCTGAACAGAATTATTTCTAAGATCAGCTTCAGAAGATAAAGCCAAATATTACAACAAAATGTGCAAAGATCTGGAATCAGAAAATCAAAAAGGAAGAACACGCTCAGCATTTCTCAAGCTGGGGAACTGAAGAAAAAAATCAAGCCTCGACTTTCGTTATTGAAAAATTCTCTGGGAAAATTATTGAATGACGCAGAAATCATCAAGAGAAGATGGAAGGAATACACAGAGTCACTGTACCAAAAGGAAATGGTTAATGTTCAACCATTTCAAGAG
>NW_006408537.1:11780123-11780831 GCF_000296735.1 Chrysochloris asiatica
TAACATTTTCACAATATTAAGTCTTCCTCTATGTATTCACTTAAATATCCAAAGGACACACACTGTAAACCATCCTCCTGCCCATAGTCACACAGTCTTATTCAGTCCATGGGCCTAGAGTCCATAACTGCTCTGTCTTTCCATGCCCACTATATCTGATGTCATCTCTGCTGTTGTCACGTTTCTAGGAAGGATACCAAACTCCACTCAAGCTCTTCTTTAGTGATGATCCTGGGATCATTTTTTCCTGAAATGAAAGATAACTACTCCCTCCTGCCTTTTTTGTTACACATCTACATTTACAGTTTTGACGACCACAATTAATTCTACTAACAAGTTCTCACAGCTGAAATCATAAAATCATATCTACATCATCCCTCACCCACTTTCTCCAGACCTATCTGGAAAAGAGGAGACTTATTCAATTGGGATTCTCATTTGTTCCCTCATTCTAAAACTAATGAAAGCTTGTAAGCCAGTCATTTCATGTCTTTGTAGACCCCACTTTTTGTTTTAAGTTGTTATTGTGAATTGAGTGAAATTTTACAAGGCAGATCATTAGTTTTACATTCAACAAGTCATACACCGTATTTCATTACAATGATTATAATCTCCTCCATGTACCATCAGTTACCAGTATTTCTCTGTATTCATTTTAGTTAACACTCAGGCATATATAATAATTTACACCACTTAAGGGCACATTCT
>NW_006408537.1:11782354-11784056 GCF_000296735.1 Chrysochloris asiatica
ACAATAGTCCAGGCCAACAAATTTTAGCAATTATACTTGCTCACAGTATCAAACATCCTTATCATCATCTCACCAGGTTCTGGTTAGCTCAGTCCTAGCTATCGAAGTTGGTTTAAATGGGTACCAGATGCAAGTTTTGGATTTCTCACATGCCTCCCTGCTCTTCGAAACAGCTGGCTCCTTCAGCACTAGCACTGATGGGTTAGGTCAGTGTCCATAGGCTCAGAAACTTACACAACTCCCTAAACTTCAGATTAGCCTCCTATCCCTCTTATCTCATCTCAACATAAATGGGTGCCAATAGAATGTGTCTAAACTCAGCCTGTGTCTTCATTGCTTCATTTACCCCAATTCCACTCACATGTAGACCCAGGTGGTCACCAGCGAATGTACTGCTCACTAGTTCCCTTTAACCTTCAGTCCTAGAAGGGGATTTTTTTCTAATGGGCTGACTTTCCTTGCCTTGATGCCTCCAAAATTCAAAATGTCAAACTGTCTACATTTTTGTGTGCTTTCTTTCAACCATAAATTGGCTATTCTCCCTACAGTTCTAGGTTTGTCTGCAAGTCTTTTCAAATGCAAATGTCCCAACTCAAGGTTCTGGGTGGGGCTCAGGATTCCACCTAAAGCTTAAAGCAAAAAGACTACTTTTTCTGGGCAAATTCTAACTCCCTTTTTTGCAAATCCAATCAAGTATAGGCTGAAGGAGGGCTATCAAACTCTCTGTAATCATTTCTAACATTCATTTCTATCAAATATGGATACCTATCTGGTAGCGTAGTGGTTACAAATTGGGCTGCGAACCGCAAGGTCAGCAGTTCGAAACTACTAGCTGCTCCGCGGGAGAAAGAGGAGGCTTTCTGCTCCTGTAAAGATTTACAGCCTCGGAAACCCTGTTCAGGGTCACTATGGGTCGGAACCGACTCGACAGCACTTAACAACAAACAACAATTTTACAACAGGAGTCCTAATGTGGTGCTGGGGCTAATGCACTGGACTGCAAAGCCATTTGAACTACCAGGTCAGTGGTTCAAGCTCACCAGTCGCTCCTTGGAAACCCTATACAGTGTCGCTATGGGTCAAAACGGACTCAACTGTGCTTAACAACAACAACATTTTACAATAACACACAGGAGAATCCAAAAGTTAGTCAAACACAGAAACCTGTTAAAAACATTTAAGTTCAATCATCTGACTAACCTCATTCATATGTACATGGCCTTGGGCCTCTGACAGGGTGGATTTCAGTAGGCCCTAGCCCTTGATCAGCTATCCATGAAATAGGCTCCAGGCAACTCCAGAAGCTGCTGTTTTCTCCTCCACTTTTCTTCTCAGCTCCACTTAGGCTTATCCCTTCTGTTCTTTCTTATGCTTTGCCCCTTCTGTTCTTTCTCTTACAAAACCTCCTACTTTCATGAGTCTGGAGCCATTGCAATGAATCCTGCTCCAGATTCCAGCTGCTTAAACTAAATGGGGACCATATCTATCTTCCTTTGACTCCACAAGGGGAAAAGAGGACCAAACTCAAAATTAACCCAAGACTGATTCCTATGAAGTGGAGGTCACTCATGCCTTCACCCTTTATCAGTGCATTTAAAATTAGTCAGACTAGAGAACCAATTTAGAAAACTCATCCTTATGATGTTGTTTCCCTGGAAACCCACTCTGTTCCACATGTCTTAAGCTGGGTTTTCTAGAGAAA
>NW_006408537.1:11786196-11787763 GCF_000296735.1 Chrysochloris asiatica
TGGATAAAATGGAGGGTCAGAGAAAAAGAGGAAGACCCTCAACGAGATGGATCAGCCACGTGGAATCACTGATGGTGTTAAGTGTGACAGTGGTAATGAGGTTGGCCCAGGATCGGACATTGTTT
The DNA here is from genome assembly GCF_000296735.1 of Chrysochloris asiatica. Classification (NCBI taxonomy): domain Eukaryota; kingdom Metazoa; phylum Chordata; class Mammalia; order Afrosoricida; family Chrysochloridae; genus Chrysochloris; species Chrysochloris asiatica. The sequence continues at coordinate 11,786,322 of NW_006408537.1, forward strand.
CGTTCTGCTGTGCATGGGGTTGCTGTGAGTCGGTTCCGACTCGATGGCACCTGACAACAACAACAACAACATTTTTTCTCCATCTAGGTCTATATAGTTTGTGAGCAGCTAAAGAGAAAAGAAATTTAATTGGATTGCAGAAACATTACCCAAAACATACAAAAAATAGAAGACAAAATAGATGATTGGAACCTTCAAAAAATTAGGCACTTATGTGCATTAAAAGATTTACATAAAAAAAAAAAATAAATGGGAACGAACACATTGGGGAAAATGTTTTTCAATGATATATCAGGCAAGGGTCTAATCTCTAATTTTATAGAAAAGTACAACACCACTACAAGAAAAAGGCAAATTACCCAATTAAAATGGGCACAGGACATGAACAGACACTTCACCAAAGAGGACATTCAGGCAGCCAATAAACATGAAGAAATATTTATGGTCATTAGCCATTAGAGAGATGCAAATCAAAACAATGAGATATCATCTCACTCTAGCATTTATAGTAAAGATCATAAAAATAGAAAATGACAAACCCTGGTGAGAGTGTGAAGAAACTGGGAACTCCTACACTGTTGGTGGGACTGTAAAATGATTCAACCACTGTGGAAAGCATTGTGGCGCTTCCTCAGAAAGTTGGAAATAGAAATATGTTATGATTCAGCAATCCCTGTACTTGGTATATATCCAGAAATATGAGCCAGGACACGAGTAGGTAGATGAACACCCATCTTCACCACAGTACTATTCACAATAGCAAAAAGATGGAGATAGCCTAACTGAACTGCAATAGAAGAGTAGATAAACAAACTTTGGTATATACATACAATGGAATACTATACAACACTGAAGAATAACTATAAATCTAAAAAACATCTTACAGCATGGATGAACCTGGAGGACATTATGCTTAGTAAAATCAGTCAATCACAAAAGGATAAATATTGTATGAGACCACTATTGTAAAAACGCAAGAAAAATTTTTCATGCTAAAAGAAACATTCTTTGATGTTTCAAGGGCAGGAGGGAAGGGACACTAATTCACTGGCTAGAGGGTTGTTGTGCTCGTTAGGTACCATTGAGTCAGTACCTACTCATATCGACCTTTTGCACAACAGAATGAAACACTGCTCAGTCCTGGGCCACCTTCACAATTGTTTCCATGCTTGAGCCCATTGATGGTGCCACTTTGCCAATCCATCTTGCTGGGGTCTTCCTGTTTTTCTCTGACCCTCCACCTTACCAAACATGATATCCTTCTCCATTGAGTGGTTCCATCTAGGTCAGTGCATAAGGTCGATGTCAGTGACCCTGAATGGAGTTTCCAAGGTGCAGCTGGTGAGTCTGAACTGCCAACCTCATGATTCAAACAGACCTTGCAATCTAGCACATTTACCACAGTACTACACCAGGACTTTCTCTCTCTCTCTCTCTCTCTC
>NW_006408537.1:11787878-11810256 GCF_000296735.1 Chrysochloris asiatica
TTTTTTATTGTGAACTGTACATGGGTGATTCAATTAACAATTAAAAAAAATTAAAAGGATAATGCAACTCTGTTTTGGAATGCCAAAGTGGTCATCTTGATAGATTTTTTTGTTGTTGTTGAAGGACTCAGGATGCCACAGGGGCTTATTATGAAAAAGGTTAAAGAAAATGGAAAGCTTCGTTGGTGAGAAGACCTGGAAATTTGTGCTGAGAATTTTTTTTTTTTTCCTTATATGACAATGTACTTGCTCATTCTTTGAAGGTAGCAAGGGTTATTTATTATAATGATACTTTTATTAGTAACCATAGCCCAACCAACCCTATAGCCCTGATCTTGTCCCTTCACACTTCTATTTGCTTTCCAAACTCAAAGAACAATTAAAAGAAAGCACAATTTGTTTCCCTTTGTTGTTGCTGTTGTTAAGTGCTGTCAAGTTGGTTCAAATCGATAGCAACCCTGTATAGGGTTTTTAAGGAGTGGCTGGTAGATTTGAACCATCAACCTTGTAGTTCAAACTGACCTTGTGGTCTAGTGCATTATCCTGCAGTACCACACTAGGACTTCAATTTGTGTCCCTAGAGGATTACAAAACTGCTATTTTGATGTGGTGTAAACTGAAAAGCATAGATTTCTTAAGGGAAGGGTTAGAGAGATGGAAACTCCACCTTCAGAACTATATAGACCTAGATGGAAAAAGAATAGCATCACATTTTAATATTTTCATGTAATGAAGTCTTGTACGGTTTAGTAGCTATTCTTTTTGACTTATCCTCATTTATATGCCATGTAGCTTTTTTACAGTATACAATGAATTCATGATTATACCCACAGAATTACCAAGTATATATATATATATATAAACTTTTTATTGTGAATTGAGTGAAGGTTTACAGAACAAATCACCAGTTTGACATTTACCAAATCATATACTTTGCTTCCAAAGTATATTTTTTTAAGTACTTAAAGACCTCACTGAAAAACACCAAGCACATATGTGTGAATTTCCTACTTATTTCTTCTTTCTAAGAAAAAATAATGGAAATAATTGTCTCAATTATTCTTTTTAAAAAATCAGTGGTATTAGTTTACTAAACAAATAATCATGTCTAGTGGTTACGAATCGGGCTGCGAACCTTAAGGTCAGCGGTTCGAAACTACCAGCCGCTCCGCAGGAGAAAGATGAGGCTTTCTACTCCCGTAAAGATTTACACTCTCGGAAACCCTATACAGGGTCGCTATGGGTCGGAACCAACTCGATGGCACATAACAACAACAACAACAAAGAATTACTTTAATTCTGGCATCAGGATTGTGGAAGACTTGCTAACAATTGGTGATATGCAGATGACACAACCGTGTTTGCTGGAAGTGAAAAGGACTTGAAATACTTAGTGATGAAGATCAAAGATTACAGCCTTCAGTATGGATTGAACCTCAATGTAAAGAAAACATAAATCTTCACAGTTGGACCAATAAGTAACATCATGATAAAAAGAGAAAAGATTGAAGATGTCAAAAGACTTCATTTGGTTTAAACCCACTATCAACTGGAGGCCGCAGTGAAGGAATCAAAGGACATACTGTATTAAGTAAATGTGTTGTAAGGAACGTTTTTTTGAGTGTTACAGAGCAAAGTTGTCACTTTGGACTAAGTTGAGCTTGACTCATATGTATGTAAGTGGGAGAAAGATGTGACTTGCTCCTCACACAAAATATTTAAACCCTCAGAAAGCCTGTACAGAGTCACAATGAGAAAAAACTTACTCAATGGCACTTAAACAACAAACATATGCCTGTGAAAGTTAGACAATACATAAAGACGATTATAGAAGAATCAAGGTATTTGAATTATCGTGTTGGTGAAGAATATTAAAATACCATGGGCTGCTAGATGAACAAAAAAAAATCTATTTAGGAAGTATAACTCCTTAGAAGAAAGAATGGCGAGACTTTGTATCTCATTATTCGAAGGTGTTGTTAGAAGGTACCAGTCACTGGAAAAGGACATCATGCTTGAAAAGTAGAAGATCAGTCAAAAAGAAAAAGACCTCTAACGATATGAAATGACATAGTGGTAGAAAAATTGAGTTCAAATGTAACAACAATTGTGAGGCTGGAGCAGGACCAGGCAGTGTTTCATTCTGTTGTGTCTAGGGTCACTATGAGTTCAAACTGACTTGAAGGCACCTAACATATCAAAAACAAAGAATTCCGTTAGGTGAACCAATGTGCCTGAACCAATGGGCTTTTTAGTCACCTTTTGTATATGAGAAAATTGATCAATAACAAAGGAAGAGGAAAGAAGAATTGCTGCATTCCAACTGGGTGTTGGTGAAGAATATGACTATACCCTTAGATTGTCAAAAGAACAAACAAATGAGTCTTGGAAGAAATACTGTCAGAATGCTCTTTAGAAATGATGATGGCAGGTCATCAGTAAACATCAATTGCTAGAAAAGGACATCAGCATATCTAAAAAAGTAGAGGGTCAGTGAAAATGAGGAAAATCTTCCATGAGGAGGATTGACACATAGCCAGAACAATTAATTCAAACACACCAAGTACAATAAAGATATAGGACCAGGTACCATTCCATTCATAAGAGCACTGGTAGTGCAGTGGCTAAGCATTCAGTTGTTAACCAAAAGTTCAGTAGTTTGAACCCCCCAGTTACTCTACAGGAAAAAGATGTAGCAGTTTCCTTCCATAATGATTTATACGTAGGAAAACCTATGAGGGAGTTCTCCTCTGTCCTAGAGGGTTGCTATGACACCATGGTGATGGAACATTTCATTCTGTTATATATAAGGTCACCATGAATTGGAGATGAGAAGTTAGCTACTAGCGACAACAACAAAAATTACTTTAGATGAACTATATATAGGTAGGTATGAAATTTGCTTTTACAATTTTAAATACACACAACAGAGCTGACTATTTGGCTACAGAAAACAAAACAATAACAAATTACTGCAGGTGAACTATGTTGCTGTTGTTGAGTGCCAGTGAGCTGGTTCCAATTCATAGTGACCCTGCATAGGTTTTCCAAGGAGCAGCTGGTAGGTTTGAGCCACGGGCCATGCAGTTAGCCGTCCAGTGTTTATCCTACAGTACTACATAGGTAGGAAGACTTAAAAATATATATATTAATATATACAAAAACAACTGCAGTTCTAGTTTAATGATGGATGCAAAAATGAGAAAAAGCCTTTGTCTTTGCAGGCTTTTTGTGTATGATCTTGGGTATTGAGTGTATCATACTATCCCTGCCTCTCTGGTTCTACCTTGTACCTTCTATATGCAGTTTTTCACACAGAATGGGCAAAGTACATGTGTTTTTGTATCATGATGCATGCTTTTGAATAATGAGGTATAGGGATTATAAATTGGTGCGTTATCATGGCAAACGTTAATTATGGTGGCAAATGTTTAGAAGCAGAAAATGCTGATGTATTATTGCACATATTTAGGAACAGAACATGCTACCCTAGGACCTAAGCCTAGAGAAAATTCATAACTTTTCTTTATTTACTCCACTTTCTCAAAGTGATTTCAGGAACATAGGGCTAATGAATCCCCCCATTTTCAGTTCTTTGTTTTATTGATTAAGTTGTTATTCATTATCATTAATTTAGACCAGGAGTTCTGGTAGCGTAGTGGTTACGAATTGGGCTGCGAACCTTAAGGTCAGCGGTTCGAAACTACCAGCTGCTCCGCGGGAGAAAGATGAGGCTTTCTACTCCCGTAAAGAGTTACACCCTCGGAAACCCTGTACAGGGTCGCTATGAGTCGGAACCGACTCGACAGCACTTAACAACAACAACACAGGGAAGACCAGTTAATACCACTATTATTCAAATTTATGCACCAATCACTAAAGCCAGTGAAGATGATATAGAAGAATTCTACCAACTTCTTCAATCTGAAATTGATCAAACATGCAATCAAGATAATATTGATCATTAGTGGTGATTGGAATGAAAAGGTTGTGAACAAAGAGGAAAGATCAGTAGTTGGAAAATATGGCCTTGGTGATAGAAATGATGCTGGAGATCACATGACAGAATTCTGAAAAATCAATGATTTGTTCATCTCAAATACCTTCTTTAGACAGCATAAGAGACATTTATATACATGGACCTCACCAGATAAAATATATAGAAATCAAATTGACTACATCTGTGGAGAGAGACGATGGGAAAGTCCCATATCATCAGTCAAAGCAAGGCCAGGGGCAGATTATGGAACAGACCATCAATTGCTCATATGCAAATTATGACCTTGAATATACCCCACCTGAATTCAGAGAGCATCTGAATTATAGATTTGATACATTAAACATTAAAGACCGAGGACAAAAAGAGTTGTGGGATAATATCAAGAACATCATACATGAAGAAAGCAAAAAGTCATTAAGAAGACAAGAAAGAAGGAAAAAGTCAAAATGGATGTCAGAAGAGACACTGAAACTTGCTCTCCATCATAGAGATGCTAAAGCAAATGGAAGAAATGAGGAGGTCCAAGAGCTGAACAGAAAATTTCAAAGATCGGCTTGAGAAGATAAAGCCAAATATTACAATAAAATGTGCAAGGATCTGGAATCAGAAAACCAAAAAGGAGAAAGACGCTCAGCATTTCTCAAGCTGTGGGAACTGAAGAAAAAATTGAAGGCTCGACTTTCATTATTGAAAGATTCTCTGGGCAAATTATTGAATGATGCAGAAAACATCAAAAGAAGATGGAAGAAATACACAGAGTCACTGTATCAAAAGGAAATGGTTGATATTCAACCATTTCAAGAGATAGTATTTAATCAAGAGCCAATAATACTAAAGGAAAAAATCCAAGGTGCATTGAAGGAATTGGCAAAGAACAAGGCACCAGGAATTGATGGAATAAAAATTGAAATCTTTCAAGAAAGTAAAGTAGCATTGGAGGCCCTCAATCATCTACACCATGACATTAGGAAGACAAATATCTGGCCAACTGATTTGAAGAGATCCATATTTATGCCCATTCCAAAGAGAGGTGAACGAAATGGAATGCTGAAATCCTAGGACAATATCTCTGATATCTCATGCTAGTAAAGTTTTACTAAAAGTAATACAGAAACGGCTACAAGCATACATTGACAGAGAACTTCCAAAGGTTCAAGCCAGATTTCAAAGAGGCCGTGGAATGAGGAATATCATTGCTGATGTCCGATGGATCTTGGCTGAAAGCAGAGAATATCAGAAAGATGTTTACATGTGCTTTATTGAATATGCAAAGGCTTTCGATTGTGTGGCTCATGACAAGCTATGGACAACATTGTGACGTATGAGTATTCTGGAACACTTCATTGTGCTCATGAGGAATCTGTACATGGACCAAGAGGCAGTTGTTCGAACAGAACATGGGAACACTGAATGGTTTCAAATTAAGAAAGGTATGTGACAGGGTTGTTTTTTTTTCATCATACTTATTCAACCTGCATGCTGAGCAAATAATCTGAGAAGTTGCGTTATATGAAGAAAAATCTAGCATCAGGATTGGAGGAAGACTCATTGACAACCTGCGATATGCAGATGATACAATGTTGCTTGCTGAAAGTGAAGAAGACTTAAAATAGTTACTGATGAAGATCAAAGTGCACAGCCTTCCGTATGGATTACATTTCAATGTAAAGAAAACAAAAATCCTCACCACTGGACCAAGGACTTCATTCTTCTTGGATCACCTATCAACACTCATGGAAGCAGCAGTCAAGAAATTAAACAACATATTGCATTAGGCAAATCTGCTGCACAAGACCTTTTTAAAGTGTTGATGACCAGAGATGTCAGGTTGAAGATTAAGGTGTGCCTGACCCAGGCCAAGGTATTTTTAATAATCTCATATGCGTGTGAAAGCTGGACAGTGAATAAGGAAGACCATAGAAGAATTGATGGTTTTGAGTTATGGGTGTTGGAGGATAATATTGAAAGAGCTATGGGCTTCCCATAGAACCAACAGATCAGTGTTGGAAGAAGTGCAACCAGAGTGTTACTTGGAGGCCTGGATGGCCAAACTTCGTCTCTCATACTTCAGTCATATTGTCAGGAGAGACCAGTTGCTGGAGAAGGATGTCATGTTTGGTAGGGTGGATGGTTAGAGAAAAAGAAGAAGACCCTTAGTGAGATGGATTGGCAAATTGGCAGCATCAATGGGCTCAAGCGTGGCAAAGATAGTGAGGTTGGCCCAAGATTGGGCAGTGTTTCATTCTGCTGTGTATATGGTTGATATGAGTTGGTACCGACTCGATGGCACCTAACAACAACAAGAGTATAACACCCTGGTGTTGTTCTGTGGGTTAATGTGCTGGACTGTGAAGTCTTTTTGAAATGCAAAGCCAGCAGTTCAAGCTCATCAGTTGCTCCTCAGAAACACTATACAAGGTCTCTAGGGGTAGGAACCGATTCAACAGAACTTAACAACAACAACAACAACAATATAACATAGAAGAGCCTTATGGTGCTGTGGGTTAAGCATTGAACTAACCACAAAGTCAAAGGTTCACACCCACCAGCTGCTCCTAAGGAGAAAGATGAGGCTGTCTGCTCCTGTGAAGATGTTCAATCTTGGAAACACAAAGGAGCAGTTATATTGTGGTGGTTGTTATGTACTGTGGAGTTGGATCTGACTCATAGAGACCCTGTATAGGATTTCCAAGGCTGTAAATCTTTGTTGTTGTTGTTGTTGTTATGTGCTGTGGAGTCGATTCCGACTCATAGCGACCCTGTACAGGGTTTCCGAGGCTGTAAATCTTTACGGGATCAGAAAGCCTCATCTTTCTCCCGTGGAACAGCTGGTAGTTTCGAACTGCTGACCGTGAGGTTAGCAGCCCAATTCGTAACCACTTCACTACCAGAGCTCCTTAGTAAAGCTATTGTTGTTGTTGTTATGTGCCGTGGAGTCGGTTCCGACTCATAGTGACCCTGTACAGGGTTTCCGAGGCTGTAAATCTTTATGGGATCAGAAAGCCTCATCTTTCTCCCACAGAACAGCTGGTAGATTAGAACTACTGACCTTGAGTTAGTAGCCCAACTCTAAGCCAAACTCTAGTCTCGCCTTGTTGTATTCTGTGTGCCTTCCTACATGAGGAACTCATTTACTGGCACTTTATCAGTGTTCCACTGCTCATCACCAGGTTTTCAATGGTTAATCATTCAGAAGCAGTCCATCTTTCCTTCCTCCTAGTCTGCCTTTGTTTGGAAGTTCTGCTGAAACTTGTCCACCACAGGTGACCATAAAATGCCAGTGGCATAGTTTCCAGGATCATATCAACATACAAGCTGCCACAGTACATCATGCAGACAGATGAGTGATGGTGTTAAGCTCTAGTACAAATCAAATGCAATGTAAGCTATTAATTATAAGAAGAGTATTTTAAAACATAACATAAAAAGCAAGATAAGTTCTATTGCAGTTTACGGTCTGTTTATTTAACTATATCTTACTGTTTCAGAGGAGTCCTGGTGTGATGCTGTGGGTTAATGCGCCAGACTACAAAACTGTTTGAACTGCAAGGTTGGTGGCTCAAGCTCACCAGCTGCTCCTTAGGAATCCTATCCAGGATGTCTTATTGTGATCCTTTTTAGAGCAATCTGCAGTGGTAGCCTGCCACAATTTGGACTTGGGTTTATGAAGGTTGGGGTTCACCTGGTCCATTAGTTCTTTGGAAAATCAAAGATTCTTAGGACTCATTGTTTCCATGCATCTTTGATGTTCTTCACTCTTCTTTGACCTGGATTGGGTGAGACCAGTAGTAGCACCTTAGATGGTTGGTCAAAAGCTTTTAAAACTTCAGTCACTCACCAGAGTAGGATGTAGAACATTGCTCGTGTGGTCTGTTGTTGTTATTAAGTGCTGTACATCAGTTCCATATCATAACAACCCATGCACAAGAAAATGAAACAAAGCCTGGTCCTGCACCATCCTCACATTTGTTGTTATGTTTGAGCCCATTTTTTCAACCACTGTATCAATACATCTCATTGAGGGTCTTCCTTTTTTTAACTAATCTTCTACTTTGCCAGGCATGATGTCCTTTTCCAGAGACTGGCCCCTCCTGATACTTGTCCAAATTATGTGAGACAAAATCTCCCTTTCTTTACTTCTAAGATACAATCTCTACTTGTTTCGAGTCAGATTCTTTTCTTTCTTCTGACAGTTCATGGTATACTCAATATTTTTTCAAAAACATCATAATTTAAGTGCATTAACTATTCTCTGATCAATCTTCTTCATTGTCCAGCTTCTACATGCATTTGAGGCAATTGAAAATACTATGGCTTGTATCAGGTACACCTTTGCCATGGTAGACAGATTTTACTGGATTGAAACAAACTAGAAAGAAGGAATAGGCAGTCCCCTTTTGAAGGACTAGCCTTTGAAGGACTAGCCACTGAAAACTTTAGGAACAAGCAGCAGGATATGGCCAGAGCGCTCCTTGTGGACTGTGTTGTGCTAATTGACCTTGATGTCCTTTAGAAGACTATGGTCCTGAGACCTCAGATCCAGCAACTAATCCCGTCAAGGTGTTTGTTTATGACTAAGAAGTTTTCATAACTTCAACCTCTGTATGCTCTATATTTATGGAAATATTTTTGGCATATATATATATGCATATATATATATATATATAGTTGTTGTTATGTGCCATCGAGTCGGTTCTGACCCATAGCGACCCTGTATAGGGTTTCCGAGGGTGTAAATCTTTATATATATATAAATATATATATATATATTCCATTTCTCCTTCCCACACCTGTTCAGTTTGAGTCTATGTATCCACTCATAGAGTATTGTTTTTACTGTTTATTACAGATTGTATAGACAATAATATTTACTTCCACTGCCTTTAACTTTTGTATTCATCCCAGAGTCTTCCTTGGCCTTCATCAGTTTGTGCTGAACGATTCTTTATTGTTAGGAACCCTGATGGTATAGTGGGTTATGAGTTGGGCTGCTAACTGCAAGGTCAGCTTTTTGAAAACACCAACTGCTCTGAGGGAGAAAATTGAGACTTTCTGCTCCCTTAAAGATTTACAGACTTGGAAACCCTATACAGGGCTGCTATAAGTCAGAACTGACTCGATGGCATACAATATCCCTACCACCACACTTTATTGTATTTTACCTTTCTCTTTACCTAAGTAAATATGTGTCTACCCTCTAAGTTAGTGATTTATCCTCCATTCCCCTGTCATTCCTGGTAACCATCAAAGAATGCTTCTTTTTGTGTGAAAATCTTTTTTTTTAATTTTAAATTATGGTGTCAGATGCATACAATTTTTGTTCTTTTGTGGCTGACTAATTTCACTCAGCATTCATCTTATGAGGTGTTTTGCAGATTCATCGTAATTCTTTAACATTGTTGTAGTATTCCATTGTGAGCATGTGCCAGTTTGTTTATCCATTCATTCACTGATATGCCTTTAGAGTGTGTTTATCTTTTTGTTATTGTGAAATAGTTCTTTGATCAACATGAGTGTGCACATACCTGTTTGTGTTATGACTCTTATTTCTCTAGGATATATACCTAGTAGTGAGATTACTGGATCAGAAGGTAAATACCTTAAAATAGAAAAGATACAGAAATAGAAATTTCTATGAATAGAAATCTATTTTCAACTTTTTAAGGAACCATAATGTTCTCCACAGTGATTTTACCATTTTACAGTCCCACCAGCAGTGTTTAAAGGTTCCACTCTCTCAATGTCCTCACCAGCATTTATCGTTTCCAAGTTTTTTTTAAAAAAACTTGATCTCTCATTGTTGTTTTGATTTGCATCTCTTTAATCGCTAATGATCACAAATGTTTCTTCACATGTTTATGGCTAGTCTTCTTTGGTGAAATGTCTACTCATATTCTCTGCCCATTTTAAAATTAGATTATCTTTATGATGTTTGAGGTGTTTCTATAAATTTTAGAGATTATTTCCTTGTCTGATATATCCTTGCCAAATTATTTTTTCCCCCAATTTGTGGGTTTTCTTTATATTCTCTTAGTTAAACCGTTTGATGTACATAAATGTCTAATTTTTAGGATACCCAATCTTCTAGACTGTCTTCTGTTGCTTGTGCATCTTAGTTATATTTGATAGCATGTTTATGCTATATATTAGGGTCTCTAATTTTCGGGGGGTGGTGATCTTTACAGTTTTAGATAAGGATTCCTGGTGCTACAGTAGGTTAGGTGTTCAGGTGCTAACCATAAAGTCAGGGTTCAAATCCACTAGCTGCTCTGCAAAAAAAAAAAAAAAAAATTAGCTGAGGCAGTCTGCTGTTGTAACACAGTCTTGGGAACCTCACCCCTTTGTCAAAGATCAGCTATCCATAGGTAGATGGATTTACTTCTGGGTTGTCAATTCTGTTTCATTGGTCTATGTACTAGTCATTTGTACCAGGCTGTTTTGACTACTGTAGCTGTGCAGTAGATTTTTAAATCTGCTTTGTTTTTCTTCTTTAGTGGCGCTTTTCCTATATGGAGTCTGTTTCCTTGTTATAAAAATTTGATAATTAGTTTTCCATTTCTTTAACGAATGAAGGAATCTGAATCAAGATTGTGTTATAGCTATATCTGTAGATTGCTTTGGAAAGTATTCACATTTTCACAATGCTATCTTCCTACACATGAACATGATACAGTCCACCATTCATATTGGTCTTTTTGGTTTATTGTAATAATGTGTTGCAATTTTTCTCTGCATAGCTCTTTTGTATTTCTGGTTAGATTTATTCCTAAAGTATTTTATCTTTTGGGCTTGTTGCTGGGTGCAGTCAAGATGGTTTCAACTTAAAGCAACCTTGCATAGGGTTTCTGAGAGCCACTGGTAGGTTTTATAGGTTTATTTTACTTTTTATACTGCTTTATCTGTCTTGAGTCCTGGTGTTTCACTCTGGGCTAATGGTCTGCAAAGTCAGTTTGAGTCAAAAGGTTAAATCTCACTAGTCACTCCTTGGAAACCCTATACAGGGTTGCTATGGGTCAGAACTGACTAGAAGGCACATAACAATAACAACAACAGAAACAACATATCTATTTTGGTTTCTGGGTGATATTGTCATGTGTCTTGATCTCAGGTTGTTGTATACTGTTGTTGACTCTATAGCAGAAGAACTTCCTTTAGTATTTCTTGTACATTCAGTCTGGTTTCCATAAATTAACTTAATTTCTGTTTGTCTCTAAATGTCCTAATTTGATCATCTTTTTTGAGGTACAATTTATATAATTCTTAGTTGGTGCAGTGCAGTGGATTATTTAATATGACTCTTCTAGCTATGGTTTTTGTAACTCCCTCCAAACATGCCTGGGACCATGTAGACTGGGTATATATCCTCTTTTCCTAATGGATCTTGGTAAGAGAAGGTGGGGGAAGATACTGACAGAATTAGGTGATTCAGTTGTGAGTGACTGATAATAGGGCTAATTATGATTGTAAAACTTAGAAGTCTAATGAAGACATTTACTGATTTTGCTGTTTTTGAACTGAACCATCTCAGAAGCAGGAAGGGGGATCTCACTAACATCAAGAAAGAAGAGCCAGGAATGTAGGGCATCCTTTGGACCCTGAGATCCCTACACATTGAATCTCCTTGACCCAGGGGGAGAAAGCTGTGACATTAGAGAAGCATCAGAGGAGTGCAGCAGTTTCAGAACTAATACCCAGAGCACTGGGCTTTCCAGCTCACAAAACAAGTAAATCTGAGTACCTTTGGGCAGGAGACTTGTTTGTAGTGTGGAGTGTCTCCGGGCACTTAATTGAGGGAGGTGGGCTTGCTGATCTTCAGAACTAGAGCTGAATATCCTCAGTCTGAGCTTATAGCACAATGCAGTGCCTTTTGGGCATTTATCAGGAGTGTTACAGGAGTTTTGTAACATTGCCTGAGAAAGGCAGGCTAGGTCAAGGGACTGAGGGTCTGAAAGAAGCTGCCTGTGGGCACAGCTGAGAAGAGGGTATCCTGACCAAATAAATGTCTTGAGCATTTCTGATTCTGAATTGTAACTTGTTAGCCTCCCTAATAAAGTTATAATTATTGTGAGTATGGCCTGTGAGTCTGCATGGCCATTGCAAAGAAATATTGAACCCAGCTGAGAAATAATACAGCGTGTTGTGGGAGGAAGGGTTGGTGTAAGAATTTGTTAGGGTAGGTTGGAGGATATCAGCATGTCTGCCCTCAGCCTCATAGGAATCAGACTTGGGCTGATGGTGAGTTGGATTCTCCTTCCCCCTTGTGAAACCAGAGGAGGTCAGATGATATACCTATATCATTTCTACAGGTGACAATTTTTTTTCTTTCAGAGTTTTAAATATATTATCTTATTGCCATCTTGCCTGCATGATTTTTGCTGATAAATCTGAGCTTATTTTTATTATTCTTATAAGCTATTTTCAGGATTCTTTCTTTGTCTTTGGTTTTAGTATGTTTGATGATATGTCTTGGTGAGTTTCTTTTGGGGTCTACCCTGTTGGGGTTAGCTGAACTTCTTGAGTACTTATTTCTCATCTTTCATGATATTAGGAAAGCTTTCTTCCAACAACTTTTCAACGGTTTTCTCTGCTTTTTATTTTTGTCTCTTCATGTTCTGGAATTCCAATTACATGTAAGTTACTTTTCTTGATGGTGAACCACAGAATTCTTAGGCTCTGTTTGTTTGTTGTTATTGTTCTTTGCTTGTTCTTTTTCCTGATTGTTCCTCTAACAGATTAGTACTGAGAGACTTGTCTTCCAGTGTCAATTCTATCCCTTTGTCCTGTCAATGTATTACCTTTATCTGAAATCTTAGTGTTAATCTGGATTTCTTCTTGATGCTTTTGTATGATTTCTAACTTTTCATTTATTTCATCGGTTCTTACCATATTTTCCTTAATTCTAGGATTTGATGTGTGTTTGTTTTAATTTTTTCTGCATTTTCCTCTTTCTCTCAATTCTTGAAAGTAACTAAATACCATTCTTTCAGGCTTTTTATCTGGTATTTACATTGCCTTTTCTTCCTTAAGGATATTTTCTGGCTCTGTACTTTGTTCACTTGTTTGAGCCACTGTGTCTTGTTTCTTTGTTTGAACTGAGGTTTTCTGTTGTCTCTGTGACATTGTGGTGGCATTGTATTTCTTTTTAATTGGTAATTGTATGTTTGTGTTTTATGTCAGGTTTTTGTTTCATTTTATTCTGTTTTGATATTTCCAAGTGAGTGGAGAGGGTGTGCTATTTTACTCTGTAGTTTGACAGCACTTAGACATTTACTCCCTGTCTCCTGGTGGGTGTGATAGAGGATGGGAGTGTGTGCACATGTTTGCTGTTCATGGAGAACAGTTGAGGGCAGTTTGAATTATTGTTGGCAGTCATCTAACATTGCTCAGATGGTACAGGAGTGGGTGGTGGCCCTAGCCCAGTGGGTGTGACTACAGGAGGTATGGGTGTGGCTACAGGAGGTGTGGGTGTGATTACAGGAGGTGTGGTTGTGGTTACAGGAGGTGTGGGTGTGGCTTGAGAGAGTAGGCATAGTGGCTGTTTGGTTGCCAATTACTGGTGTGGGTGCTGGTGTGGTCCTAGGTGAGTAGAGCTGACCAGAATGTTTCTTGCAAAAGTACAAAATGGCCATTCTCTGTCAATCCAGTTGACAATTGACCATTCTGCTTGTCTCCTTGTTTGTTGGTTTGTTCTGTCTCCTTTTCTAATCACTATTCATTATTTTTTCTATTTCTTCATCCTTATTTTTATATTCAGAGTTCCAGGAACACCTTTCATATTTCTTTCACTTGGTTTCTCATGTAGATGATCTGGGTTATTTGCTTGAATCTTCCAACTTGTTAAAAATCTTTGAGGACCTCCAGAATTATAGAATAATAAATTTTTGTTGCTTTGAGTTACTAGATTTGTGACAATTTGCTGGAGTAACAATAAGATATTAATAAAATGAAACTAACATATTCACAGCTCTAGGATTTTGGGTGTTGATGTATTTGTAGTTGTTGTTAAGTGCCGTTGGGTTGGTTCCAACCCATAGCAACCCTGTATAGAGTTTCCAAGGAGTAGCTGGTGAGCTTGAACTGCTGACCTTGCAGTTCAAAACAACTTTGCAGTTTAACACAGTAACCCACAGTGCCACACCAGGACTCCATGAATATATTTAGAAGACCATTATTTTCCTGGTATGGCATTGTAGGATCAGCACTGGACTGTGAACCACAACATTGGCAGTTTAAAATTACCAGCTGATCCTTAGAAACACTATAGAGGATCGCTTTGAGTTGCAGCCAACTTGATGGAATTCTTCAACAACAACAATTATTCTACTTACATGAAGTCCAATCATCACTGAAGGTATTGGCAATAATAATAATAATAATAATAATAATAAGGCTCCAAGAATTGATGAGTGCAAACTGAACTAGGGAGATCACTGCTAATGTCACACAAATTTTGGCTGTTAGCACAGAGTATCAGAAAGATGTTTACTTGTGCTTTATTGGCTACGCAAACACTTTCAACTGTGTGGATCATGACAAACTATAGATAGCATTGCAAATAATATATATTCCAGAACTCTTATTTGTGTCCTGAGGAACCTGTACATATAGACCAATAGGCAGTTATTCAAACAGAATAAGGGGATTTTGAATAGTTTGAAATAAGAAAAGGTGTGTATGAGGTTTGTGTCCTTTCACTGTAATAACTTAATCTGTATGCTAAACAAATAATGCAAGAAACTGGATTATATGAAGAAGAATGTGGCATCAGTATTGGAAAAAGGCTCATTAACAATCTTTGATATGCAGATGCTACAAACTTGCTTTCTGAAAGCAAAGAGGATTTAAAATATTTACCGATGAAGATCACAGACCCAGTTTTTGGTATGGGTTGCACCTCAATGTAAAGGACACAAAAATCTTCATCACTTAAACAATAAACAACATCTTTATAAATGAAGTAAAAATCGAGGTTGTCAAAGATTCTATTTTGCTTACATCCACAATCAACATACATGGAAGCAGCAGTCAAGAAATCAAATGACATATTGCACTAGGCAAATCTTTTTCTTGTTCAAGGGCAAAGATATCATTTTGAGGACTAAGGTGCACCTGAACCAAGCCATGGTATTATCAATCACCTCATATGCATGTATAAGTTGGAAAAGTAATAAGGACGACTGTATAAGAATTTATACATTTTAATTATGGTGCTGGAGACAAATATTTAAAATACCATGGACTGCTAGAAGAACAAACAAATCGGTGCAGAAAGATGTATAGATTGCACTTTAGAAGTCAAGAAGGTAAGATTTTGGCTTCTAAAATGTTATTAGGAAGGACTAGTTCCTGGAGAAGGAAATCATGCTTGGCAAAATGGAGGGTCAGCGAAAAAGAAATGAACCCCCCAGGGAGATGGATTGACACAGTGGCAGCAGTAATTGGTTCAAATGCAGCAGTTGTGAGGATGGTGCAGGCACTCACAGTATTTTGTTCTGTTGTGCATAGGGTTGTTATGAGTCATAACCACCTCAAAGGTAACTAACTAACAACAACATTATCTACTTACAACAACTTCACATTTTAATGCAAACATATTATATAATATCAATACTCATAATTGTGTTAGTGATGAATTAGTTTCTATTCAGATTAAAATAGTTTTATATGTGATGATGACCATTGCATCTAATGTATTCACTTGCTGTTGACAGGATAAAAGCTTCTCAAAAGCTTTTTTTTCTTTTTTCTTTTCTCTAATTCTCTGATATGTTCTCCATAAAAAGAAAAATTATTTCTACAAAGCAGCCAAATGGAAATATGACTGTGTTCAAAATACATAATATTCTCTCATGAATACTAATACATCCTTTCATTAAAAATAAAATACAGCTCAGCTACAAGTATTGGCAGTGTACTATTTCACCAATGGTAATGAAGCTTTATTTAGTTTATTGTTTAAAGGTATAAATGTCTCAAACATGGCTTCTCAAAAGTAAAATGAAGGTAAATTTACCTTTCTTACAAGGCAAACCATAAGAACATGTGAAACCAGATTAATGATTTTTTTTTAAAGAGGGAAGTCCAAATGGCATGCCATCATCATAAGACAGAAAAATCTTTAAACAAAACTTATCAAAGTACAGACTAGAATGGCTAAGAGCAATGAGAATAATCTAATGCTGTTCAAGATGACTATTGGTTTCAATTAGTTTTTAACACTCATTACTCAAGGTAAAAGTGTCATTTAAGGAAAGGCAGAACAAGATATTACTATTGACAGGTGAACACAAAGCAGTTTAAGAGAAATGCTTAGGATTGACAAACTTTCATAAGGTATTCAGGAACACTTAATCCAATTGGATCAATTTCTAGGGAAAATAAATGATTTTGTATTCAGTAGATTAACTTTATAATCATTACTATACAGGCAAAAGACCTTTTAATACTTTTCTACTTTATTACAAACAATTTAATAGCAGGCAGGACGCTGTATGAGGCATTCATGAATTTAATCTCTGTATGTACTTTATTTTTTTGCAGAAGCCTTTGAACAAGAGCTAAATTCCAAAAATTATTCAGGCATTTTCTTATGTGTCAATGTCTAAAACTGAAAAAATTTGCACATGTCCTGTTTTATATTTACCTGGGAGACTGATTTCAAAACATTTAAAAATAAAACAGTTTCAGATTATTGTTGATTGTTTTTATGTTTAAGATAAAATTACATACTCAATGAATGTTGAATTGAATGTATTTTTGTGACCTATAACTGTAAGACAAGGGGAATGCAAAGCTCTTTAGTGTTAAGGTAAAAATCAAACCATCAATCCAATTCATAAAAGACCACCACAAGGTTGACAGTTTGAGTCTACCCATCATTCCTTGGGATAAAGATAAAACTTTCAGCTCCCCAAAATATTTACATCCTCAGAAACCCTATACAGGGTTGTTATGAGTCAGAACTGGCTTTACAGCATTTAACAACAACAAAAACTTGTAAAATAATTCAGATTTTCTACCTTCCTTCCTTGCCATCTTCCTTTCTCACTTCCTTCCTTTTATATATGTATATATTGATCATCTAGTTGTGCAAATGGTTTGTGTTTAGATACTAATTGAAAGGTTGCAATTTGATTCCACCCAGCAGCACAGGAGAAGAAAGGCTTGGTAATCTATCGTAAGATTACCCTATGGAATACAGTTCTATTCTGACCTACACAGAATGTTCATGAACTGGAATTGACTCCATGGCAATGAGTTTTTATATATAACATGCCTGGTTCCCATCATCATAGACTTTATAGACTAGCTAAAGAGCTAAACAGACAGAAATCAAACAAGAAAATGAACAATCAATGAAACAAATGTCACTGGTAATTAGCAACAAAAAGACTTACAGCCAATTGAGAAACTTTACTTAAAAAAAACCAGATCCTCTGAAAGAGAGGCACCGGAGCTTGTGGAAGGTGGCCATGGTTGATTGCATTATCACAGAATACTTAAAAAATCAAATGATATTAAAGCAAAATCTGAAAAATAAGAAGGCGTTAACATGGGAAACAATGATTTAGAAACTCCTAAAACCATGAAGTGGAATATAACTCAGTTTACACTTAAATGTTGTTATTGTTGTTTGGTGCCATAGAGTTGGTTCCAACATATAGTAACTTCATGTAAAATAGAAAACAACACTATCAGTTATTCATAATCCTCACAACAGTTTTGTTTGAGTGCATTGTTGCAGCCAGTGTCAAGCTCTGAATTAAAGGTCTTCTATTTTGCTGACTGTCTATTTTACCAAGCATGAAGTCTTTCTCCAGAAACTGATCCCTCCTAATACCCTCAAATGGCTGGAACATAATGAGCAAAGGGAGAGCATACTGTAACTGGATGTTAGTTTTTTTTTTTTTTTTTTTTTAAAGCTTTTATTGTGAATTGAGTGGCAGTTTACATGGGAAAACATCAGGTTTGCACTCAAACTGTTGTTTCATTGCAATCATTAAAATCCCTTCCATGCATCATCCGTTAACAGTATTTGTTTCTATTTTCTCTCTCTCTCTCTCTCTTTTTTGATGTACAGAAAAACATGCAGGGATATATAATCGGTTAAATAACCAAAGGGCACATACTGCTAGCCAGCCTCCTGATTGCCAGCATACAACCTTTCTCTTTCCACGAGTCTAGAGTCCTCAGCTGCACTCTCTCTCCATGCCATCACCTCTGCCTCTATATCTGGTGTTGCTGTTTCTCTGGTTAGGGTCCCATGTTCCATTCCTGCTCTTCTCTCTTGATGGTCCTAGGGTCTTCTGTTTCTGGAATGCAAGATTAACTACCCCACCTTTTATGTTACACAACTTCTACCTTTACAGTTGTGACCATTACAATTAGTCATGATAACAATTACTCACTATTGAATCAAAAGAATCTTATCCCCATCTCCTTTCACCAGACCCATTTATTGTTGCTATTAGGTACCACAGAGTCAGCACTTATAGCAACCCCAATGACAACAGAACAAAACACTGCCTGATCCTGGGCCAACCTCACAATTGTTGCCATGCTTGAGACAGTTGATGCTGCCACTTTTCCAATCCATCTCACTGGGGGTCTTCCTCTTTTTCTCTGACCCTCTACCTTACCAAACATGATAACCTTTTCCAGTGACTGGTCCCCCCCGATAATATGTCCAAAATATGAGAGACAACAAAGTTTGGCCATCCTGGCCTCCAAGGAGCACTCTGGCTGTACTTTTTCCAACACAAATCTATTGCTTCTTTGGCAGCCCATGGCACATTCAATATTCTCCTCCAACACCATATCTCAAATGCATCAATTCTTCTTCGATCTTCCTTATTCACTGTCAAACTTTTGCATACCTATGAGGTTACTGAAAATCCATGGCTTTTGCATATCATTTTCCAGTTGTGCCAGCATCATCTCTTGAAGAGACTATTCCCTCCCCACGTGATATATTTAGGTAATTTGTCAAAAATCCATTGGCTGTATGTGGATGGATTAATTTCTGGATTCTCGATTCTGTTCCATTGATCTATGTATCTTTCATTGTACCAGTACCAAGGTGTTTTGACCACTGTAGCTGTGTAATAAATTTTGAAGCCAGGGATTGAGAGGTTTCCAACCTTATTCTTCTTCTTAAGTAGTGCTTTGCTTATCCTGGGTGTCTTTCCTTTCCATATAAAGTTTGTAATTGTTTTTCCATCTTTTTGAAGAATGTCATTGGAATCTGGATTAGGATTGCATTATACATGTAAATTGCTTTGGGTTGTATTGACATTTTCACAATGTTAAGTCTTCCTATCCAGGAGCATCGTATATTCTTCCATTTTTGTAGGTCTCTTTAAGAAGTGTTTTGTAGTTTTCTTTGCATAAGTTCTTTGTTTCTCTGGTTACATTTATTCCTAGATATTTCATCCTTTTGGTGGCAATTGCAAATGGTATTGCTTTCCTAATGTCCTTTTCAGCACTGTCATTGTTGGTATAGAGGAATCCAATTGATTTTTGTATGTTGATCTTATATCCTCCCACTTTGCTGAATCTTTCAATAAGGTCTAGTAGTTTTTTTACTGAGTCTTTGGAGTTTTCTATTTACAGGATCATATCGTGTGCAAATACAGTTTTACTTCTTTTTTGCCAGTTTGGATGCCTTTAATTTCCCTGTCTTGTTGTATAGCTCTGGTAGCGTAGTGGTTACAAATCAGACTGAGAACCTTAAGGTCAGTAGTTCAAAATTACCAGCTATTCCGCAGGAGAAAGATGAGGCTTTCTGCTCCCATCAAGATTTATAGCCTCGGAAACCCTGTACAGGGTCACTATGAGTGGGTTCCGACTCTATGGCACCTAACAACCATGTATTTTGAGCAACCATTTGGTAAATGTCATCATTACTGAAAGAGGAAGACTTCAAGAGGCACAGAGTTGAAGAAAAATGAACAGTTCACTTTTGGATATTTTCAGAAATATTGAGTTCTTTTTTCCAGATTGGTTTAAATCTGTGCTTAGTTTATAATTTATATTCATGTAATTGAATACATTTGCTAACTTCATTATAAAATATTCATACTTAAATATAATTTTACCAGGAAGCCTACAAACAGTTTAGGAACTCTCCCTGAACCTGAGTTCTTTCCTTAATGTAGCTCATTCTTTCCTGAATGTAACTTGTAAGTAGAGTAAATTTTTATATAAAGATGCAATTTTCTTTAGGTTATTATGAGTTCTAGAAGAAAACAGTATCAACCAGGCCTTTTATCTAGACTAAAAGTCTGTCTCATTTTTTTCTGTTTTCAAATGTACTTCATTACGCTACTAATTTACAATGTCATCTAACTTGGTCCTTAGTGTAGGATTCGTCATTGTCATTTCCAGATAGGTAAGTCATGGAAGCTAATTCTGTCACCAAGGTTAGGTTATATAGCTAGGAAAAGGAAGAAAAAGAATTCAAAGCTATGTCTGCTAAATCTCAAAGCCTTTGTTCTTAACACTAAAATTTGCCTTTTCCTCATATGTTAATCTTATAAATAAAATAAAACAAATTCTTAGATATTATCATAATGCTAATTACTTATAATAAGGAAACTTACTTTTGCAAATATATTTGCATATTCATTCACACATATTCATATGTATACACTTTGGAAATTTTTCCCATAAAGAGTTCAACTACACAAGAACTTTTCGTGAGAAACCCTATATGTCTGGGTAGCCTCTGGCATTGATTAAATTGAAGTTTAAAAATTATAATTCAGTTCCATCTTCAGACAGTCCATTACCAAAGCATAATGCCTTTTAAATGAGTTGAAAAGAAAAAAGCCCATAGGCAGTAAAAAGTAGTATAATCAAGAATGATTCTCTAGTGTATGATATTTAAATGAGAAGTAAGGGAGTAAATAAAAGGGCATGGCCAATTCCAGGAGAAATTATAATGTGTCCACTGGGAAGAAGGCTGGAATACATTTTTATAGGCAAGGAAAAAATCTACATAGAAAGTTCTTTCCCCTAGATCCCTACTTTTAAAATTTCCTGCATTTCTTTATCATTGCTCAGTGTCTTAGAGTTCAGTCATTTCACCGTTTACACAGAGAATGCTGCTATTGTTGTTGTTGTTAAGTGCCGTGGAATCAGTTTCTACTCATAGTGACCCTATATAGAGTTTCCAAGGAGTAGCTGGTGGGTATGAACCACCGACCTTGTGATTTGCAATCCATTGTTGATTCTACAGCGCCTCAGGCAAACTCTTCTTTGTAGTATAACAATAGTCAAAGAGTTTATATATCATGTTTATAGTTGTTGGAAAGTCATTGTATGAAAAGATATATGGTAGGTAATTGGTGGATACAAAAGATAAATTGAAGGAGTTCACATCCTAGTGGAAGTAACAGACAAAAAATCATTTTCAAGGAAAGGCTATCATTACGTGTATGCTTTATTTTCTATAGGAAGAAAAACAAGTTTTTTGAACAAAAACAAGGTCGACTTTTGAACGAATTTAGTAAAATCTTGTTAAGTGCCATCAAGTCAGTTTCAACTCATAGTGACCCTGAATAGGGTTTTCAAAGATGGACCAATAAGTTTGAACCACTGACTTTGTGGTTAGCAGTCCAGTGCTTATGCTACTGCATCATACTAGGACTCCATTTAGTAATATGTTGTGAAGTGTCATCAAGTCGGTTCCAACCCATAGGGATCTTGTATAGTGTTTCCAAGGAGCAACTGGTGAGCTTGAACCTTGCATTTCAAACCAACTTTTCAGTCTAGTGCATTTACTTACTATGCTGTAAGTGATAGGATAATATCCATGAACCTACAGGAAAGCCCAGTTAATACCACTATTATTCAAATATGCACCAACCACTAATGCCAGTGAGGATGAAATAGAAAAATTCTACCAACTTCTTCAATCTGAAATCGATCAAGCATGCAATCAAGATGTATTGATTATTACTGGTGATTGGAATGCAAAGGTTGGGAGCAAAGAGCAAGGACCAGAAGTTGGAAAATATGGCCTCGGTGATAGAAATGATGCTGGAGAACGCATGATAGAATTCTGCAAAACAAATGATTTATTTCAAATACCTTCTTTAAACAGCATAATAGACGACTATACACATGGAACTCGCCAGATGGAACACACAGAAATCAAATTGACTACATCTGTGGAAAGAGAAGATGGAACCGCTCCATATCATCAGTGAAAACAAGGCCAGGGGCAGACTGTGGAACAGACCATCAATTACTGATATGCAAATTCAAACTGAAGCTGAAGAAAACGAAAACAAGTCCACAAGAGCCAAAATATGACCTTGAATTTATCCCACCTGAATTTAGAGATCATTTGAAGAACAGATTTGATACATTAAA
>NW_006408537.1:11811027-11823594 GCF_000296735.1 Chrysochloris asiatica
ATTTTTTGAAACCCTATATAGGTCACTATGAGTCAGAAATGACTTGAGGGCACACAACAAGAACAATGAATATACTAGAGGAATATACAATAATTTATCACAAAAATAATCTATGTGACTTTATCGGCAGTCAATTTACATTCAATTGGTCTATTTCAGCATTTTATGTAGATAATCCACATTAAGATATTTTTCAAATGCCCACTCATCTGTAAATGTGTTGTACTGTGGTAGCATGCATGATACTGGAAGCTATGTCACTGGTATTTTAAATCCCAGTAGGGGACACTCATGGTAGACAGGTTTCAAATGAGCTTCCAGACTAAGACAGATTAGGAAGGAGGAGAAGTGAACTACTTCTGAATGTTCAGCCACTGAAAACCTTATGGAGAGCAGCAGAACACTGTCAGATAGCACCAGAATATGGTGCAGGACCGGGCAGTGTTTTGTTCTGGTGTGCATAAGGTTTCTATCAATCAGAACCACCTCGATGGCACCCAACAACAACAAAGGGTACAATTAGAGCAACAGCCAACATTTGCAGCATCCCCTCACCCAATTCTGAGTTCTACTTTTTCATAAATATTTCTTAATTAATTTTGGTCTTCCAAAAGGCCACCCTTTCCCTTCTCCATCCTCTCTTTCAAGTCAGGAATCTATGCAGTTTCATTGATGGACACATATCTTTTTAATCTGCAGTCTTCTTTGCAGAGACGACTTGAAAGAGTAATTCCTGGCTAGACATCTGGCAGGACAAAACCTGGATATCCTGGGTTACTACATTTATTGCTTGAACACATTAGCATTTCTAGCTTCCCTAAATTGATTTCTAACTTGTTCAAGCTTAACTCCAAAACTTCAAGACACTATACTTCACTCTTGTATGTCTGAAGTTACATTATTGTTGCTGTTTTTAAGTGCAAAACAAGTTGGTTCCAACTCATAGTGAGCCTGTATAGGGTTTCTGAGGAGCACATTCTGACCCTGTATATGAACTTCTGACCTTGTGGTTTGCAGGACAGTGCTGATCTTACAGCACCACACCAGGAATCTATAATTTGATGATGTTTTTACATTAAAAGAAGTGTGTGTTGTTGTTATTGTGGTTAAGTGCCATCGAGTCAGTTCTGACCCATAGAAAACATGTATAGGGTTTCAGAGGAGTAGCTGGTGGGTTTGAACAGCTGACCTTGTGTTTCAAAGTCCTGTGCTGATCCTACAGCACCACACCAGGAGTCCAAAAAACAAGTGTGTAGCCCTTTATGATATCTCTGTCTTAAGAACTTTTCTCCATGTTTTTTTTTTTCTATATTGTTCTACTAATAATTTTTTCTTATAAGGTAGGATATTTAACTGAAACTTATTATCATGACTAAAACAGAAATCACAATATTTTCTCCAGTAAACAGAATTAAAGTTCACGTGTATCTTCTAGTATATTTTAATGCATTAGGAATAAGAAACAAACTTTTATATTAAAGCTGTTTAATTGAAATTGATGTACGTCATAAGATATTTTAAGTATGTTACCTATTTTAAGTTTATAGATGTCTTTTGTTTTTAATTGTCAAATTGCCTGACATTTTGGATGCATTTCCCCTCTAATTACTGCTAAAGACAAGATACTTAATTGGCAATATCAAAATGCATTAAAATTCAATTGTTGTTGTTAAGTACCGTGGAGTTGGTTCCGACTCATAGTAACCCTGCACAGGGTTTCTGAGGATGTAAATCTTTATGGGAACAGAATGCCTCATCTTTCTCCCATGGAACTGCTGGTGGTTTCAAACTGCTGACCTTGATGTTAGCAGCCTGATTCATAATCATACCTTTATTTTAAATATTATATAGCTTTAAGGTTAAAGTTTTCAAGAAGTGAGCTGATAGTAATATCTCCTTGTGTATTCACATAAGGCATAAAGAGTAAATATTCTGTATATTTGGAATATATAAACTAATGATTTTAAATGAATGTAAGCAGAGTGGAAGATTTTTTTAAAGGAGGACATTACAGTTTCACACTGGATATTTATTCAGATATGTAAAGGTGAAAATACAGGTCAGATAAAAATGATCATTTTACAGAGAAAGCTTCTGGAACATCAGCAAACAGACTCTTCACCTTTTTCTACTTGTTAAAATATGGATCCAGAATCATTCTCTGGGAATATATAATTTCCCAAAGTCTACTTAAAAAAAAATTAATGATCTGAATAGGCAACAGTCAGGGACTAGGACGAAGATGAGAAATAATTACCTCTTGAAATTTCTGTTCTCAATATTGTGTGGATGAGTTCAATCCAACTTTCCAATAATAATCTTCTTTTTATTCTATACTATGTATTTCAGAGTCAGAAGTAAAGCATTTAAATCATTTTAAGAAGCTAATATAAATAAATTAAAAGTTTATGTTTGGTTAAACATAATTCTAATTCCAATTATAAATTCTACTTACAAATGAATTCCAATTATAGTTTTAAATTCCAATTTATAAATGAAGATGCAAAAATCATAAGTTAAATATAAGCAAATATACTCATCAGTATATTAAAATAGTCCTTATCAACTTAATTCTCAGGAATGCAAATGAAATTAATTCTCAGAAATGCAAAGGTAATTGAGCATTGCTAGGATGCTGGAAACTATGCCATTAGCATTTCAAATACAAACAGGATTACCTGTGGTAAACAAGTTTTAGGTCTTAGCTTTCAGTCTAACACATACTAGGAAGAGATGTCTATTGATCTACTGCTAAACATTTGTTAGTGAAAACCCTATGGATCATAGATTATTGCCTAATACAATGCTGGAAAGGAGCCCTGGTGGCATAGTGGTGTATCCATTGGGCTGCTAGCTGAAAGGTTGGTGGTTGATACCCAACAGCTTCCCTGATAGAGAAAGATGAGGCAGCGGTCCCACATAAAGATTTACAGCTTTGGAAACCATATGGGGCAGTTCTACTCTATCCTACAGGATAGGGTCACTATGAATGGAGATCAATTTAATTATGGTGAATGGGTACAGTGCTGTAAGATAACTCGCTTGTTCTTGTTGCTAATTACCCTTGAGTTGACTCCAATTCATAACAACCCTACACACAAGAAAACAAAACACTGCCGGGTCCTGCCCCGTTCTCACAATTGTTGCTAGGTTTAAGCCCATTCTTGTTGGTTTATCAAGCTATCTTTTTGGGGTCTTTCTCTATTTTACTGACTCTCGACTTTACCAAGTATGATGTCCTTTTGCAGGGACTAGTCTCCTGACAGCATGCCTAAAGTATAAGAGACCAAGTCTTGTCATTCTTGCTTTTAAGGAACATTCTGGTTGTACTTCTTCCAGGACAGATTTGTTTGTTCTTCTGGTAGTTCATGTTATTTTCGGTATTGTTCGCCAACACCATATTCAGATGTTTGTGGAATTCATAAATTCATAAACAACTCGTTGTTGTTGTCATTAAGTGCTGTTGAGTCAGTTCTGACTCATAGCGACCCTGTATAGGGTTTCTGATGAGCGGCTAGCTAGCTTGAGGCGCTGACCTTGCGGTTCAAACCAACTTTGCAGTCCAGTTCATTAATTCACCGCACCATACCAGGAATCCAACCTAGGCCTTAGTGAACTGAAATAGACTGGAGCTGGCCATTTTGAATATGAAAATCACGTGGTTTACTATGCCAGAAATGACAAATTGAAAAGGAGTGGGTTCGCATTATCTACAGTTAAAAAAATATATCGACCATACCATTTTTTAAGGATCTCAACAGTAAATGAAAGAAAAACTGAAAAAGGAAAAAGTTAATGTGTTTATATTCAAGGTTTGGTGAAATATGGGGAAGCCACAGGACACAGTATAATAAACCTAGACTATTAGCAGCAAAGGAGCTCTGGTAGCGCAGTGGTTACCAATCGGGCTGTGAATCTCATGATCAGCAGTTCGAAACTACCATCTGTTCTCCGCGGGAGACATTTACATCCTCGGAAACCCTGTACAGGGTCGCTATGAGTCAGAACTGACTCCTCGGAACATTACAACAACAACATTAGCAGCAAGGAGTCCCGATGTGGCACTGTGGATTAATGCGCTAGACTGCAAGGTCAGTTTGAACATTAAGTTTGGCGGTTCAAGTTCACCAGCCACTCCTTGGAAACACTATACAGGGTTGTTATAAGTCAAACTGACTCAACAACACTTAACAACAACAACTAGCAGCAGACCTTTTACTAACCCTAACCACTTTGAACCTGTAATTTAAAAAGTACTTACTAGAATCCTTGAAGAGATGGTCAAACTGAGAAGGCCTTCTTGACAGGTTCCATGTCCTGAATCAGCTCAAGGGAGAGAGAGCCAGGGAAATGCACTAACTAAATAATTGCCTTCCTTCTTTTGTGTAGCCTATGGGCTAAACAGGAGTCCTGGTGTGGCGCTGTGTATTAATGCGCCAGACTTCAAAGCTGTTTAAACTGCAAGGTTGGTGATTCAAGTTCACCAGTCACTCCTCAGAAACCTTATACAGAGTCGCTGTGGGTCGGAACCGACTCGACGGCATTTAACAACAGCAGCAACAAAAAAGGCAAAGCACAGGGTTGCCTTCAGAGCAGATCATGTAGGCAAACTTAGAGAACAGAACAGAGCGGGGTAGATTTGTGGGAAAAAAAGGAAGGTCAAGCACCATATATTTTTCGGTATTCCTCCATCCACTCAATAGCTTGATAATCACCTTTGATAACTTCATGCTCCTTAAACTGCTCACTTACAATTAAGTCACCAATTCTGTAGATTTCCTTTTTTAATATGCTATACATTTATTGCTTTTTGCTTCCTCTTCAATCTTGCTACTCCCTCGGCACTAATTTATGCTTTGATCATCTTCAATTGAATTTTGCTATAACCTCTTGAATACTTTTTTGGTCTCCCAGTTTTACTTCCTCTTCTTCAGTCTATCCATTCTTTAAATATAATGTGTATGTTTTTTATAATTAAAATTTCATCGTGCCATTGGTTCACTTTTAGATTTTTCGATTCTTGAAGCTTCTTAGTATGAACTTCAAATCTATGCATTTTCTGGCTCCTACCAACTGCTCCTTGGAAACCCTATATAGAGTTGCTTTGAGTTGGAACTTAACAACAACAACATTGTCTTCTCATTAAGCAAGAGGAAAGCAGAAGAAAATATAAAGTGTAAAGCTGGATGCCAGGAGCTCTGGTAGCATAGTGGTTACGAATCGGGCTGCTAATCTCGCGGTCAGCAGTTTGAAACTACCAGCTGTTCTGCGGGAGAAAGACGAGGCTTTCTGCTCCCTTAAAGATGTACAGCTTCAGAAACCCTGCATAGGGTCGCTATCAGTCAGAACTGACTCCACGACACATAACAACAACAACAAAGCTGGATGCATCCCATAAATTTCTGCTGATAGCTCCTGATCTCTTAATTCTTCGAATGTCATTATCTTTTCTCACAGTTATCATATTACTTTTTCTCAGCAGGGTTGGACCAACTTCCTATATCAACCAGTTGATGCCTCTTTAACACTCATTAAACTAAAAATTACTGCTATTTTTCTTTGTATTATTTCCTTGGGTAAAGCCTGTTTATATGTCTTATAATATAGGGTGTACATAATAAAGCATTCAGACATGAATTACTTTTTTATTCTGAGAGTATTCATGATCAATATTTAATTCATTTTATTACTCAGTGAGCCATCAATTCCACTTCTAATCCAATTTTTTTTTTTAATGTGCACAATGAAACACTTTATATAGTATCTAAACATTTTAAAATCTTGGTTGCAAAGAACATATTTGAGCCACTTTTTTGGGATCTTGAATAAATATAAAGGAATATTGTTTGAATGACACCTCATTTATCTAAATCAGACTAGAACTATGCATACAAGTTCTTTGCTGTGTTTTAAAATAAACAGCTAACTCGGTGACTAGTAATTATAAAATTTGGTGTGCCCAGCTCATTGTCATTTTTTTTCCCCCCATTCTATTCCACTGAAATTTCCCCCTACATTTGTGGTTGTTGTTAAGTGCCTTCGAGTCAGTTCTGACTCGTGGTGACCCTGTGTAGGGTTTCCCAGGGTCAGCTGTTGAGTTCAAACCATCTATCTTACGAAGAGCTATCTATACTCAACCTTTTCCATTTCCTACTCATTTCTTCTTCCTCACCAAGTTTTAGTCTAGTGCTTATTCTACAACTCCACACCAGGACTCCGGTTTTCCACCCTCCTCACACTTCTGTTGTTTTTGTTGCAGGGCCACACCTCTCACTTTATTGCTATATTTCCTCAAAATTTAATCACTTCTGTAATATCTGAGTCTTCATCAGTTTCTGTCACTTATTATCCTTGCCAGCAGTCCTATTGTGACACTGTAGGATAAGCACTTGACCATAACATCAGTTTGAGACACAAGGTCAGTGGTTGAAACCCATCAGCAGTTCCTTGGAAACCCTATACATTTAACAGCAATGACATTATTCTTGCCACCTTGAACAAGTTCCATTTTGGACCTCAGTTTCCTCGTCTGTAAAATATGAGTAGCTTCTACCTTAGAGTGATGTTATGAGAAGTAAATAAGTTAATACTTTAAAAAGCTTAGCGCAGTGTTTGGAATTCAGAAATCATTCTGCAATTACTCCATAATTATTATTATGAAATCAAATTAAGTAGATTAGTATGTCCCATCTCTCTCTCTATCTCTCTCTCTTTAAGCTTCTTACTGTGAATTGAGAGATAATATACATGGGAGAACATCAGTTTTACACTCATCATTTCAGCACCATCTTCTCTTAAAGGTCGATCAGTTAACTTGAACTTTTGCTCCTTATCAAAGACCTCACATACTCATTTGTTTTACTTTTCTAGGATCTTTCACATCTTACCTGACACTAACAATTCTTCATCAGCGTTTAAAAACTTTTGAATGTTATTTCTGCTAGAAACTTGTTTCCCCCAGGAAGTTTAGGTATGACTCATTGACTTAATTATGTAGGGCTGCTATCATAAAAACACCACAAACAGGTGCTTTAACAAACAGAAATGTATTTTCTCAAAGTTTGTTGTTGTTGTTGTTGTTGAGCATCTTTGAGTCCATTCTGACCTATAGAGCCCCAGTATAAGATTTCTGAGGAGCAGAGCTGGTGGATAAAATTCTGAATTCATAGTGCAGGCTCTCAGTGAAGGCTTTCTTTCTATTTGTTTCTACAGGAAGGTGCTTATCTTTTTGGTTTCTGCTCCAGGCAATCTTCCCCCATCTCCGCTTGGCTTGTTTGTTTAATCTCTTATATCTCAAAAGAGATTGGCTCAAGATCTATCCTATCTTTAATACAACAAGACAACCAATTCCCAAGTAGGATTATAACCAGAAACCAAACCCTACCCACTGTCATTCAGTCATTTAAGAGTCAAAGTAAACCTATATAGTGTTTGATGTTGTTGTTAAGTGCCGTTGAGTCGATTCTGATCCATAGCGACCCTATATAGGATTTCCAAAGAGCACTTGGTGAGCTTGAACCACCAACCTTGAAGTTCAAATGAATTTGCAGTCTGATGCATTAGCCCACAGTGACATACCAGGACTCCTATATAGGGCTTAAGAGCCAGTAAATATCTATGGAGCAGACAGCTTCATCTTCCTGTCTTAGAACAGCAGGTGGGTTTTGAACCACTAATTTTGTGGTCAGGATTTACAAGGCAGGCTTTTTACAGTATATAATTCATTCCATGGAGTCCTGGTGTGGTGTTGTATGATAAGCATTGGGTTGCTAAGCACAAAGTTGATGGTTCAAACCCACCAACTTCTTCTCAGAAACCCTATATAATAACAACAATTAATTCCTTAACAACTATCCATTCATGTCCTTTAGGTTTTTCCTTAAAAGTCATTTTGTCAGTCAGACTTTCCCTAATCACCTTATTAAAAACTGCACCAACCCTCTCTGCTGCCCCTTTCCTACTTTATTTTTCTCCATAGAATAGATGATCATTTTATGGCTTATTGTTTATTTATTTTCTACTTCCTACTTTCTTTTTCTCCATGGAACTTATGTGGTCATTTCAAGTTTAACGTATTTGTTTTCTTCTACTTCAAGTAAGTTCCATGAACAGAACCTCTTGCCTGATACATAGTAATCTCTCAATGAATATTGACTAAACTAAGGAATGGAAAACAATTCATAACCTAACCGTTTGAGGGTTCAAATGTTTATTCTACTTGCTTCTATCTTGCCTTTACTTCACAGAGCAAAATTTACAAAGAGCTATCTATACTCAACCTTTTCCATTTCCTACTCATTTCTCCTTCCTCAGCAAGCTGAACTCCACTTCCTCCATTTCACTTAAGTGGATCTTGTCAATTAAGTTAAATATATGTTACATCTAACTTATGCAATAGAAAAGTTGGCTATGCATTTTGCTATTAGCCTCAATTTCAAATAAGGCAAGCTCATCCTTTCTAGAAAGTTAAGTTCTAAAGTATCAAAAAAGCTTATACATAAGGCAGGTAGCATAAAAAATGCTTAGTTAATAATGCACTTCAGCGATTTAGAGGAAATAGACTGTGATCCTTAGCAAGACACTTTGGGTTAAAAAAAAAAAAATGTCGTGTAGTAAAAAAAAAATTGGAGGTCCAGACAAAACTGGATGATTTACTGGAAAAAAAAAAACACAACAAAAATAACTCCAGATAAAGTATAACAACCAAAGGGTCTGACAATAGGCAATAAGTAGGCAGAGATCTAGAAGGTCAGTATTAGAGAAAGAATGTCTTAATGCATGCCCTGGTGTTTATGGGTGGAAATCTTTGTGGGTACTGTATGAAACGAGCAAGATAAAAACCCACAAAAGAAATAAGAAATCATTTCACTTATAGGTATAGCTAGTTGGTTGCAATTGTAACTCTCCCGGTTAAAAAACTATTCAAGCTATGTATTTTGCGTAGATATAACCACTATTAAGAATGATTATAGGGCTATGATCTTTGAAAGAAAGAAAATCCACAACTGAGTTGTACATGCAAGTTGCTGTTGATGTGTGTTGTTGAGTTGATTCCAACTGATATAACCTTATAGAATAGAGTAGAGCTTCTCCCTAGGGCTTCTATACTGTAATCAAATGGGAAGCAAATAACCTTTTGAAAGTAACTATGTAAGTTATGGGCTCCTGGTGTGGCACTGTAGGATCGGCACTACACTGTAAAAACCAGAATCAGTGGTTCAAACCCACCAGATGTTCCTTGGAAACCCTATGCAGGGTTGCTATGAGTTGGAACTGATTTGTCAGCACTTAACAATGTAACAACAGCGTGTATTATAAAAAGCCCTCATAGTGTGGTGGGTTAAGCATTAGGCTGCTAACTGAAAGGTGGCCAGCTCAAATCCAATGCTGGAGAAAGATGAGGCTGTCTGTACCCACAAAGATCAACAGACTCCAAAACCCTAGCCTTTCAGTTTCTATGAGTCAGAACTGACTCAATGGCAGTGAGTTACGTGTGTTATAAATAAAGGATATAAAGTAACTATATAATATAATAGGAGAAAAGATGTGAAACTATATGAGATGGGATATTTTAATAGAATTAAATAATAAAATCAAATAGGAATTTTAGAACAAAAAACACAATATAAAAACATGGACTCATGGGGTACATACTTCATACAGAAGAAGATACAATTAGTGAATTTGAAACCAGGTCAATAGAAGTGAACTGAAAGTGAACAAAATCACAGATTTAAAAAGAACAAAAGAAAAGAACAAAAAGGAAAACTGAAAAGCCCATGTAAAGAAATAATGACAAAAATGTCTATATCTATAGATAGATATCAACTCACAGATTTATAAGATGTTCCACAAATCTTAAGCAAGTTAACATATACACACACACACCTAAGTGTACAATATTCACATAACTGAAAATCAAAGCCACAGCTAGAAGGGGAAGAAAACCCACCAAACTCATTGCCTTCAAATTTCATCTCCAGCATATCTCAAGATTACACAGATTTGTAGGTAGGATGGGAGTCAATAAAACCTCACAAAAGTCTATTTTTAAGGAATTGTCAAAATGGCTAAAACAATATGTTATGACAAGGATCTTTTCATACAAAAAAGCAATGTGATTAAAAATATATGGAATGTAGACTCCCGTCGACCTGGAGATGAGAGAAAGAAGAGGAGGGGTTGGCTGGTCTGAAGTGCAGTGAGACCTGTGGACTCCTGAACCCACATGCAAGGGATGGAACTGAGAGCAAAGCGCCCAGTTAATGAGAAGTGAGGGGCGATGCACAAGAGCACACAAACTTGTAGATAGTACTCATTTGACCTGGCTTCAATGGCTTACAGAATGTGTCCTTTGATTATTTAAATGATTATATATTCCTGAGTGTTTTTGTGTACATCTCCCTCTAAAAAAACCAAAACCAACCAAACAAACAAACAAAAAAACAGAGGGAATAGAAGCAAATACTGTTGAATGATGACACACAGAGGAGATTTTAATCATTGTAATGAAACAATGAGTGTAAAACCGATGTTCCCCCATGTAAACTATCATTCAATTCACAATAAAAACTTTAAAATATATGTATATTGTTGTTGTTGTTATGTGCCATGGAGTCGGTGCTGACTCATAGCGACCCTGTACAGGGTTTCCGAGGCTGTAAATCTTTATGGGAGCAGAAAGCCTCATCTTTCTCCCGCAGAACAGCTGGTAATTTTGAACTGCTGACCTTAAGGTTTGCAGCCCAATTCGTAACCACTACGCTACCTGAGGTTTTATATATATATATAATGTATTTTTTTAAGATTTAGGACAATACAATGATTTAGATATACTATTTTTATTTATGACATAAAGTAATAGGAAATTTTTGTTATTAATAGAATGAATTATTCTTCTTGGAGACCAGAAGTTTCTTTAGAGCCAAACAAAGAGGAACAGAAGATAGAAAGTAATCAATCATGACATAATGCTCCAGGAGTCCAAGAGTAGTCCTTTGCTTATTTCTTCTTTATACTGGACTTCCTATTCTGCATACATTTTGTATTAATAAAACATTTTTATAACAACAGGGCTCTACGATACAGGGATTGAGACATAGTCTGAATGGGTAAAAGAGGGGAAATAAAGTTAAGATGTTTGATTGTCTTATGGCTACTATCTTTGCTTCCCCACTATAGTAAAATAGACACTTGAGTGGGATAGAATGGAATATTGAGAAACATGATTACAGAAAGCTTGTAAACCCATCTTCACCTATAACCAATTAGAATTCCTAAAAGGGGTTCTAGAACTTGCCCAGTGAAATAGGCTTCTTGTGGAGCCTTTGTAGTGTATAGGACTTTAGGTGGAATCCTGAGCCCCATTTAGAGCCTTCTGAGGTGGGACACTCCTACTTGAAAGGACATGCAGACCAACCCAGAGCAGCTAGAGGAACAGAAGATACTTCCCGAAAGATCAACACGAAAAACAAAAACAAAAATGGTAGTCTGTTTGGCTACTAAGAGAACCAGCAAGCTGTTCACTGGGTAGCTATGAAGGCAAGCCATCAAATCCCTTCAGGACAAACCCCACCTCCAAGAATGAAACTCAAAGGGAACACACAAGCAGGCATGTAAGCTCACTGGCAGCCACATTGGTCTACATGGGAGGGGAAGTGGGGGAAAGGCAGTATTAAAAATATGGGCTGAGTTCCACCACATTCCATAGACTCCTGTTGACCTTGCAATAAGAGACAGAAGAGGAAAGGCTGGTTGGTCCAAAGTTTGAGGAGACTTGGGAACTAAGCCCATGGACACTGACCTAGCTATGGTGGGCTAGTGCTGAGAGTGAAGCATCCAGCTGATGTGAAGCTGGGGAGACACACAACAATGTACAAATTTGCAGATAATACCCATTTGACCTAGCTTCAATGGCTTGATGACCAGATCTTGACTAGAGGAAGACAAAGAAATTTGATAAAGGAAGCAAGTGTATTGTTGTTAAGTGCCATCAAGTCGATTCCTACCCATATGTTGTTGTTGTTAAGTGCCGTCGAGTCAGTTCCGATCCATAGCAACCCTGTGTAGGGTTTCTGAAGAGCAGCTGGTGAGCTTGAACTGCCGACCTAGCTTTGCAGTCTGGCGTATTAACCCACATCACCACACCAGGAGGCAAATTAGACACTGGCTACCTAAAATGGAGGGCTCTAAAGGCACAAAATGTCTGGGTTCCAAGTTTTCAAGAGGGAGTTTAGTTTCAGAGTGTGCAGGTTAGGTAGACTCCCCACTGAATAATTTTCTTCTTGTCTAGATGGGTCTGGTGAAAAGAGATAGGAATAGTACTCTTTTTATTCAATAGTGAGTCATTGTTATCATGACTAATTGCGATTGTCAGAACTGTAAATGTTGACGTTGTGTAACATAAAGTGGGGAGTGTTTAATCTTACATTCCAGGAACAGAGGACCCAAGGCCATCAAGAGAGAAGAGCATCAGTGGAATGTGGGACCCTATCCAGAGAAGCAGCGGCACCAGAGATGGAGGCTGAGGTGGTGCCCTGGAGAGATAGAGCAGCTGAGGACTCTAGA
>NW_006408537.1:11825258-11826512 GCF_000296735.1 Chrysochloris asiatica
CTTCAGTCTTTTCTTCACTTATCTTGATGTTATTTATTGGTCCAGTTGTGACGGTTTTTGTTTTCTTTACACTGAGGTGCAATCCATACTGAAGGCTGTAGTCTTTGATTTTCATTAGTATTTCAAGTCCTCTTCATGTCCAGCAAGCAAGGTTGTATCACCTGCACATCACAGGTTGCTAATTAGTCTTCCTCCAGTTCTGATACCATGCTCTTCTTCATCTATGAAGAAGAAGGGTCGTGGATTATTAGTTCAGCATGCAGACTGAATATGGTGAAAGGAAACAACCCTGGCACACACCTTTCTTGATTTTAGCCATTCAGTATTTCCTTATTCTGTTCAAACAACTGCCTCTTGGTTCATGTATAGTTTCCTCATGAACACAATTAAGTGTTCTGAAATACCTATTTACAATATTTCCATAGTTTAATCTGATCCACACAGCTGTATACCTTTGCATAGTTAATGAAGCACAAGTAAATATCTTTCTGGTAGTCTCTATTTTTAGCCAAGATCCATCTGATGTCAGTAATGATATCTCTCATTCTGCAACTTCTGAATCTGGTTTGAATTTCTGGTAGCTCTCTGCTGATGTACTGCTGCAACTATTTTTGAAATATCTTCAAAAAAAATTTACTTGCATGTGATATTAATGATATTGTTTGATGATATTCACATTCTGTTGGGAATGGGCACAAATACAGATCTCTTCTAATTAGTTGGTCAGGTAGCTGTCTTCCAAAATTCCCAGAAATTTCATAGATAAGTGAGGGCTTCCAGTGCTGCATCAGTTGAAACACTTCAACTGATGTTCTGTCAATTCCTGAAGTCTTGTTTTCTGCCAGTGCCGTCAATGCAGGTTGGATTTCTTACTTAATATTATGGGTTTTTTAATCACATCCTACCTCTTGAAATGGTTGAGCATTGACAACTTTTTTTGGTACCGTGAATGTATATTGCTTCCATCTTCTTTTTTTTTTTTCCCCATCTTCTTTTGATGCTTGTTTTATCATTCAATATTTTGCTCATATTGTTGTTGTTGTTCAGTGCTATTGAGTCAGTTCCTAAAATACAGTGACCCTGTATAGGTTTTCCAAGGAGCGACTGGTGAGTTTGAACCACCAACCTTGTGGTTCAAGTTGACTTTGCTATCCAGTGCTTTATCCCACAGTGCCACAAAGAATATTTTAACATTGCAAGTCAAGGTTTGAATTTTTTCTTCAAAGTTTTCAAGGTGAGATATGGGTTTGCAAC
>NW_006408537.1:11827207-11828664 GCF_000296735.1 Chrysochloris asiatica
AGTTGGTAATAGAAATACATTATGACCCAGCAATCCCTCTGTTTGGTATATATCTGCAAGAATTAGGAACCAAGACACAAGCAGATATATGTATAATGATGTTCATCACAGCACTATCTACAATATCAAAAAGTGCCCATCAATGGAAGAATGGATAAACTTTGGTATAATGGAATAATTTGCAGTACTGAAGAATGATGATGAAGCTGTGAAACACCAAATAACTTGGACGAACCTGGAAAACATTATGTTGAGTGAAATTAGTCAATCACAAAGGGACAAATATTGTAAAAGAGACCATTACTGTAAAAACTTAAGAAAAGGTTTCCAGACTAAAAGAAACATTCTTTGATAGTTACAAGGAATGGGATGGAGGGGAAATCAATTCATAGGCTAGAGCGTAGATACATGTTAGCTTGGGTGATGGGGGGGTACAATATACAAGAAGAGAGAGGGAAATGTATAAGAAAAGGGAAGGTGGCTAAAGAATAATAAAGATAGGTGAAGATGCATGGGCTAAAGGATATAGATGTAAATGGTGATATACGCACAACCCTGGAACAACAGTGTTCTATGTATAGATATATGGACTGAGAAATAGCCTGAATTGGTAAGAGAGGAAGAGTGAGACATATATTTATACATGCCACAAATATACAAGAGTTTGAATGAGAAAAAAAAAATATTATTTGATAGTTGTCAAGAGTGGAAGGGAAGGGAGAATAGTTCATTGACGATAGGGCAAGCACTGGATGTCCACTGGGGTGATGGGGAAGGCAATATACCATAAAGGGAAGAACAATATACAAGAAGAGGGAGGTTGGCAGAAGAATGATGTATTATTTGTTGAATGTAAAACTGACGATCTTGTCCATAAACCTTCACTCAATTCACAATAAAAAGTTAAAACAAAACAAAGAATAGTTTGGACACATTGAACATTAATGACTGAAGACCAGATGACCTGTGGAATGATATAAAGGAAATTATAAATGAAGAAAGTGAAAGTTCATTAAAAAGACAAGAAATACTACTGTGGCTATATGGGAGATTTTGAAATCATGAAGTTAAAGACATCTAAATTTGTTTTTAGCAATGCTTATCCCAGGTATTTTTCCTTTCCATCATTTTTCATTTCTTTAAAAACTGATGTTGGAATCTGGATTGGTATTGCATTGATCTGTAGATTGCTTTGGTAGTATCGGTATTTTTACAATAAATTTTCCTATCCATTTATGTAGATCTCTTTTGGTTTCTTGTAGTGTTTTGTAGGTTTCTTTATATGGGTCTTTAGTTTCTCGGATTAGGTTTATTCCTTAATATTTCATCTTTCAGGTGGCTATTGTAATGGTATTGTTTTCCTGATTTTCTTTTCAGTGCTCTGTTTATTAGTGTAAAGGAATCCAACTGGTTTTTGTATATTGATCTTGTACCTTGCCACTTTGCTGAATCTTTGA
>NW_006408537.1:11830494-11846792 GCF_000296735.1 Chrysochloris asiatica
TTGGTTCCAACTCAGTGACACTATATAGGATTTCCAAGCAGCAGCTGATGGTATGAACCACTGATTTTTCGGTTAGCATTCCTGGGCTTATTTTACAGCATGACATAAGGACTTCAACAATTTTTCATAGTATTCTGCTGTCTTTTTATTTCCATTGGTTCTGCTGTGGCATCACACACTTTATTTCTGATTCGTATTATTTGTATCTTTCATTCTTTCCTTTTGTCATATTTTCCAGTAGTTTATCAATTTATTAATCTTTTCAAAGAACTAAATTCTTGTCTTGTTGATTCTATTGTTTTTTCTGTTTTTTATATTATTATTTCTGGTCTAATCTTTATTATTTCTTTTCTTTTGGTGGCTATACACTTTGATGCTCTTTTCTTAATTATTGGAGAAGTTGAGTTGAGGTGTTGATTTTGGTTCTTCTTTTGGGATGTGTGTGTTTATTGTTATAAATTGACCTGTCAGAACTGTTTTTGATGGGTTCCAAAGGTTTTGGTATATTGAATTTTTATTCTAATGTGATTAAAGGAATATTTTATTTCATTTCTAATTTTTTTCTATTGCTCTCTAGTTTTTAAGTAGGGTGTTATTCAATTGCCTTGTATTTGACTTTTCCCCTTGATCTTCCTATTGTTGATTTCTAATTTTATGGTGTTGTGATATGAGATATTTTGATGTATTAAAATTTATTGAACCTTACTTTGTGTATTAATATATGGCCTATCCTGGAGAGTGCATCATGAGCACTAGAAAATAATGTATATTGTGCAATCATTGGTAACGATGATTGCCAGGCCAAGTTGGTTGACTGTGTTGTTCAGTTCTTCTGTGTCTTTGTTGAGTTTCCTTCACCAAAAGTGTTGTATTAAAATTTCCTACTATTATTGCAGAGTTGTCTATTTCTTTATTTAATTATGCTACATTTTAACTTACGTATTTTGAGGTTCTTTCATTGGTAGTATTGTTGTTGTTGTTAAGTGCCATCGAGTTGATTCTGACCCATAGCAACCCTGTATAGGGTTTCCAAGGAGCAGACGGTGACTTTGAACCACCAACCTTGCAGTTCAAATGGCTTTTCAGTCTGACGCATTAGCCTACAGTGTCACACCAGTAGTATAGGTATTCATTATTGTTATGTCGTATTCTTTAATTGTCCCTTTGGTCATTATACAATGTCCTTATCTATCTCTTAGTCTAACTTTGCTTTCAAATCTATTTTATCAGAAATTAATATTGCCACTCCTACTTGAAGGAGCTCTGGCAGCGTAGTGGTTACGAATCTGGCTGTGAACCTTAACATCATCAGTTCAAAACTACCAGCTGTTCCCTGGGAGAAAGATGAGGCTTTCTGCTCCCATATAGATTTACAGCCTCAGAAACCGTGTACCGGGTCGCTATGGGTCAGAACCAACTCCAAGGTACATTACCACCACCACCACCACTTACATCAATGGAATAGAACTGAGAATACAATAGTAAATCCATCCACCTATTGGCAGCTTATCTTTGACAAAAGGCTAAAACACATTATAATGAAATGTGTAAAGAGCTGCAGTTTGATAACCAAAATGAAAGAATGTGCTCTGCATTTTTCAAACTGAAAGAACTGAAGGAAAATTCAAGTCATGACTTTCAATATTACAGGATCCTATGGACAAAATAACCTTTTGCTTACTTCCTGTTTGATGTTCTTGATGTCATTCCACAACTATTCTGGTGTTCAGTCATTAGTGTTGAATGAATCAAATCTGTTTTTGAAATGGTCTGTAAATTTAGCTGGACTATATTTAAGGTCATATTTGGCTATCATAGACTTGATTTAAT
This sequence comes from Chrysochloris asiatica, assembly GCF_000296735.1. Classification (NCBI taxonomy): domain Eukaryota; kingdom Metazoa; phylum Chordata; class Mammalia; order Afrosoricida; family Chrysochloridae; genus Chrysochloris; species Chrysochloris asiatica. Next base: position 11,832,325 of record NW_006408537.1, read on the forward strand.
TTTCTTCAACTTCAGCCTGAATTTGCATACGAGCAATTGATAGTTTCTTCCACAGTCGGCCCCAGCCTTGTTTTGGCTGATGATATTAAGTTTCCTCAACATCTCTTCTCACGGATGTAGTTAGTTTGATACCTGTGTGTTCCATCTGGTGAGGCCCATGCCTATAATCACGACTTATGTTGAAAAGAGGTACTTGCAATGATTAAATCATTGGTCTTGCAAAATTCTATCATGTGATCTCCAGCATCATTTCCATCACCAAGGCCATATTTCTTAACTACAGATCCTGTCTCTGTTTCCAACTTTCCCATTTTAATCACCTGTAATTATCAATGTATCTTGATTGCGTTTTTTATATCAATTTCAGACTGAAGTTGATGTTGCTGTTAAGTGCCGTTGAGTTGGTTCTGACTCACAGGGACCCTGTGTAGGGTTTCCAAGGCTTTAAATCTTCAAGGATAACAGAAAGTCTCATATTTCTTCCATAGTCTTCTTTTAGGCATTTGATTATTATCCTTATTCAGACAGCATTGTGCTTCAAGATACATTTTGGAATGCTCTTTTTGATGATACATGTGACACCTTTTCTCTTCAAGGTATTGTTCCCAGCATAGTAAACCATATGATTATCAGATTGATAATAGCCAATACCAGTCCATTTCAGCTTACTAATGCTGAGAGTATTAATCTTTTTGAGTTCCATTTCACTTTTTATGACTTAAAAATTTCCTAGATTCAAATTTTGTGTATCTGATATTCAAATTATTAATGAATGTTTCTCCTCATTGTGAGCTGTGCACCATTAACAAATGAAGATCCTAAAACCTTTGTTCTATTCATGTGATTAAGGTCAATTATACTTTGAGGAGTCTTGGTGTGGCACTATGGGTTAATGCACCAAACTGCAAAGCCATTTAAACTACAAGGTCGGTGGTTCAAACTCATCAGCTGCTCCTTGGAAACCCTATACAGTGTCACTATGTGTCAGAATCAACTCAATGGCACTTAAGAACAACAACATACTTTGAGGGGGCAACTCTACCCAGTCATATTTTGAGTGTCTTCCAACCTGAAGGACTCAACTTCCAGCTCTTTCTCAATGTTCCGCAACTATTCACAAAGTTTTCAGTGGCTAACAAGTCAGAAGTGTTTTACCTCTCTTTCTTCCTAGTTTGTCTTAGTCTAGTGTCTCTGCTGAAATCTGTCCACTATGGGTGACCCTGCTGGTATTTAAGATCTGACTTTCAAAGCTTCCAGAATGGCAGCAACACCTAAGCCACAACAGTACAACAAACTGACAGATGATGCGTGGGGAAATAAAAATGGACAGGAAAGAAAACAAAGACCAAATGTATGTCAGAAGAGACCCTGAAACTTGCTCTCCAGTGTGGAGAAGCGAAAGCAACTGGACGAAATGAGGAAGTGAAAGAGTTGAACAGACCATTTCAAAGGACATTTGTAGAAGACAAACTCAAATGTTTTAATGAAATGTACAAGAGCCTGGAGTTAGAAAGCCAAAAGGGAAGAGCATGTACAGCATTTCTAAAGCTGAAAGACCTGAAGAAAAAATTCAAGCCTCGGGTTGAACCATTCCAAAGAAAGGTGACCCAACAGAATGCAGAAAACATTGAACAATATCATTAACATCACATGTAAGTAAAAATTTGCCGAAGATAATTCAAAAGCGATTGCAGCAGTACATTGTCAAGGAGCTGCCATATATTGAAACCAAATTCAGAAGAGAATGTAGAACAAGGGATATAATTGCTGACATCAGATAGGACTTGGCTGAAAGCTGAGAGTGCCAGAAGATGTTTACTTGTGCTTCATTGAATATGTAAAGGCATTTGACTGTATGGATCATAGTAAACTATGGGTAAAATTGCAAAGGCTGGATATTCCAGTCCTTATGCTCATAAGGAACCTGTATTCAGATAAAGAGACAGTTATTCAAACAGACCACAAAAATACTGGATGGTTAAAATCAGGAAAGGTGTGTTCTCAAGTTGTATACTTCCACCTTACTTATTCAATCTTCATGCTGAGCAAATAATGCAAGAAGTCAGATTATATGAAGAACATGACATCAGGATCAGAAGAAGACTCATTAGCAATCTGTGATATGCACATGACAGAACCTTGATTGCTGGATGTGAAAAACACTTAAAATATTAATTTATGAAGATCAAAGACTACAGTGCCTGGTGAAGAAAACCAAAATCCTCACAAGTGGGCCAAAAATGACATCCTGATAAACAATAACAACAACAAAAAAAGACTGAAGCTGTGAAAGACTTTGTTTTGTTTGTATTCACAATCAACATTCATGATATTAAATGACTTATTACATTAAGCAAACCAGCAGCATTCACAATCAACATTCATGATATTAAATGACTTATTACATTAAGCAACATTCAAGATATTAAATGACTTATTACATTAAGCAAATCAGCAGCAAAATACTCTTAAAGCATTCAAGAGAAAATATGTCAGTTGAGGAATAAGGTGAACCTGACCCAAGCCATGTTATATTCAGTCACCTTATATGCATGAGAAATTTGGACAGTGAATAAGGAAGACCATAGAGGACTTGTTGCATTTGAAAAATATTGACAGTAACATGGACTACCAGAAGAAAATCTGTATCAGAAGAAGTACTGTCAGAATGCTCCTTTAACACGTATGATGCCTGTTCTTTCAGCATGCTGTCAGGAGGGATCAGTCCCTTAAGAAAGGCATCATATGTGTTAAAGTGGAAGGTCAACTAAAAGGAAGAAGAACCCATCAAGATGACTGACACAGTGGAAGCAACAATGGGCTCAAACATAACAATTATTAGGATGGTACAGGACCAGGTAGTGCTTTGTTTTGTTGTGCATAAGAGTCTCTATGAATTGGAACCTACTCAAAGGTACTTAACAATAGCAACAACATGGACAATATATTAAGCAACACAGCAGGCATCAAAAGATGATTGAAGAAAGATACGGAGTCACTGTGTAAACAAAAATTTGGTTGACAGTCAACCATTTCATGAGGTAGCAGATGATAAAGAATCAGTAGAATGGAAGTAAGACATCCAAGCCACACTGAAGGCACTGGTGAAAATGAGTGTTCCAGCAACTGGCAGGATACTCATTTAGATGTTTCAGCAAACATGGAAACACTTAGTCATCTGTGTCAAGAAATTTGGAAGCAAATACTTGGCCAACTGATTGGAAGAGATCCATATTTGTGCCCATTCCAAAGACCTAACAGAATGGAGAAATTATTTAACAATATTATTAATATCACACATAAGTAAAATTTTGCTGTAGATAATTAAAAAATGGTTGTAGGATTACAGCAACAAGAAACTGCCAGAAATCCAAGCTGGATTCAGAAGAAGATGCATAGTAAGGGATACCATTTCTAATGTCAGAAAGACTTTGGCTGAAAGCAGAGAATACCAAAAGGATTTTTACATATTTTTTATTGATTACACAAAGACATTCAACTGTGTGAATTACAACAAATTATGGATAATATTACCAAAAATGGAAATTCCAGAACACTTTTTGTTCTCATATGGAACCTGTACATAGATCCAGAGGCAGTTTTTTAAACAGAGTAAGGGGATTCTTTGTGGTTTAAAATCAGAGAAGATATCTATTAAGGTTGTATCCTTTCACCATACTTATTCAATCGATATACTAAATAAATAATCTGAGAAAATGGACTATATGAAGAAGAACACATCTTAAGGGGTAGAAGAAGACTGATTAACACTCTGCAATAGATAGTCTTTGATCCTTATTAGTTAGTGCTTCATGTCCTCTTCATTCTCAACAAGTGTATATTGTGAATTGAGTGATAGTTTACATGGAAGAACATTGGGTTTACACTCATCCTATTGTATTTTATTTAATTGCAATGATTACAATCCCCTCCATGAATCATCATTCAACAGTATTTGCTTCTATTCCCTCTGGGTTTTTTTTGTTTTGTTTTGTTTTGTTTTTTTTTTGGATCAAAGACTATAGCCTTCAGTATGGATTACACCTGAACATAAAGAAAGCAAAGTTAGACCTCATAACTGGACCAATAAGCAGCATCTTTATAACTGAAGAAAAGATTAAAATTTGCAAGGATTCTAATTTTACTTGGATCTACAATCAACACAAGGGAAGCAACAGTCAAGAAGTAAAATGACGTGTTGCATTGAGCACCTCAACTGCCAAAGACCTCTCTGAAGGGTTCAAAAGTAAAGATGTCACTTTGAGGACTAAGGTGTGCCTGAACCAGGTCATAGTATTTTCAGTCACCTAATATGTATGCAAAAACTGGACAATGAGTAAGAAAGACCAAAGAATAACAGATGCATTTGAATGTTGGTGTTGGCAAAGAATACTGAATATAACATGGACTTCCAAAAGAAGAAATGAATCTGTCTTGGAAGAAGTACAGCCAGAATGTAACTTAGAAGTGAAGGCAGGGAGGCTTTATCTCACATACTTTAGTCATGTTCTCAAGAAGGGTTAAGTCCCAGGAGAAGGAAATAATTCTTGGTTTAGTAAAGAGCTTTTGAAAAATAGGAAGACCCTCAAAGAGATAGATTGACACAGTGACTATTACAATGGGTTCAAGCATAACGTTGATTGAGTATGGTACAGAATCAGACAGTGTTTTGTTATTTTATACATGGGTTCACTATGAGTCAGAACTTACATGAGGGCATCTAATAGCAATAATAATAATATGCTAATGAGGTAGAATACAATCTACTGGATTGATCAATTGCTTTTTTTCTTCTTATATAAGAGTAAGATATTAAGTATAAGTAAAGCATGGAGGATGAGTAAGGTAGCAGGTTCGGTAAGGTGTTGAATATGGTAAAGTATGGTATATGGGTAAGGTATACAGTGAGAGTCAAGTATGGAACATGGATAAATGTTTGGAATATGTGTAAGATATGGAGTAGGGTAAGGCAAGTAGTATGAATAAGATACAGTGTATGAGTAAGCTACAGAGAAAGAATAAAGATATGGAGTATGGATATGGTATGTTGTTGATATGAAGTGCCGCTGAATCAGTTGAGACTCACAGTGACCCTATGTACAACAGAACGAAACACCGCAGGGTTCTGTACCATCTTCATAATTGCTATGTTTGCGTTCTTTGTTGCAGCCACTGTGTCAATAGATATTGTTGAGGGATCGCCCTCTTTTTCACTGACCCTTCGTTTTATCAAGCATGATTTTCTTCTTTAGGGACTTATCCTTTCTGATAACACGTCCATAAGCAAAGTGAAGTCCATTTATGTAATATGGTCATGCTTCTAAGGAACACACAGCCTGCACTTCTCAAGACAGAATTATTTGTTCTTCTGGCAGTCCTTGTTATGCTCAGTATTCTTTACCAACACCATAATTATGATACAATATTGCTTGGTGAAAGTGAAGAGGACTAGAAACACTTACTGCTGAAAATCAAAGACTCCACTTCTAAGACAAACAAAAATCGTCACAACTAGACCAATAGGCAGCATCATGATAACTGCAGCAATTTTGAGATTAGCAAGGGTTTCATTTTACTTGGATCCACAGTCAACGCCCACTGAAGCCGAAGTGAGGACATCAAGCAATATACTGAACTAAGCCAATCTGCTACAAAAGACTTACAAAACAAAGATGACCCTTTGAGGACTAAGGTGTGCCTGGTTCATGTTCATGTGCATGTGAAAGCTGGATACTGATTAAGGAAGACCGAAGAAGAAGTGATACATTTGAATTATGGTCAAGATATAAAATATGAGTAAGATAGACACTGTGGGAAGGCACAAAGTATGAGTAAGGTACTGTTTATGAGTAAGTTATGGAGTATTGCATAGCCTATGACTAAGATTATGGAGTCTGGATAAGGTATGGAGTTAGGTCAGGTATGGAGTTTGAGTAGAGTATGGAGTGGTGGTAAAATAAAGAATACAGGCAATGTGTGAAGCAGAGGACAGAGATAGATGAGTTTCAATAGTTAGGTGAGGGTATATACTGTATATATCACTATAAAATGGAAAAGGTTGAAATTTAGTATTTTTGATGCTGCAGTACTATTTTAATACCAGAAGGTTATATCCTGTGCATTTTCCATCCTATGCTTTCTGCCAGAAGCAACTAAAAAACATAGAAGTACAAAATAACAGCATCAAAACTTTATGTTCCTTTGTAATGCACTTTTTTTTTTAAAAAAAAAATAAGTTTTTATTGTGATCCAGCCATCGAAGCTAGGTCAAATGGATACTATCTGTAAGTTTCAGTGTTCTTGTGCTCGCCCCTCACTTCATATCAGCTGGATGCTTCATTCTCAGCTCTAGCCTTCCAAGGCTATCTCCTTGTCCATGGGCCCCATAGGTCAATTGCTTTTGAGATATAAAAGAGATTAAAAATGTGAGCAAAGATGGTGGGAACTCAGTACCACCAAGAAAGAAGAGTTGGTTATGGAGCAAGTACATTAAATCTGAGATATTTTTTTCTGAGAACTCTCTATACCTGGGGGAAGATTGATGCCAAGTCACATGGCTCTCTCTAAGAATCACCGAATTTGTGGATGTTGAAAGAAGCAGGTCTTTCCCCAAAAAACACAGAGAGAAAATCCTTTCTTCTAGAGTTGTTTTTTTCTGAATTCAGACTTCCAGACTCCTAAATTTTGGAATAATAAATTTTTTGTTCAAGCAATCTACTTGTGGCATTTCTGTTATATCAGCACTAGATAGCTAAGACAGATTTAATCAGCTATTTTGAATAATATTTACCCCAAACCAAGAGATTCTAAATAGCCCGTTGCCATTAAATTAATTCTGACCTGGTGATCCTATAGCACAAAGTATTAGTAAAAAACTATCTGCACTCTGGCTGAACAATTTATTTTAATCAACTTTTAGAAAGGACAATACATCATTTTTTCAACATAATCTTGCTTTTCAATACAGTTTGTCCAACTGTCAACAAGCTTTTTATTTCCTTACTAAAAGATGTTTTAATCTGAGTCAAGCTATGAATGCACTCTTGTCTTCACTTCTTCATCAAAGGTGAATCTTTACTTGTAGGGCTGCTTTCAGGGGACCAAACAGGCGAAAGTCTGATAGATCAAGATGAGGACTATCATGAGGATGCTTTAACACTTCAAAAGGAAGTTTTTACAGTTTCAACAGTGTGGGCAGAGGAATGCAGACATGCATTGTCATGCAAGATCACAACACTCTTAGCAGTCCTCTGCATTTAATCTGAAATTTAGGCTTCAGCTCTTCAGTGAGCATCTCACTGTAAGGAGCACTGTTGATCGTTGAACCTTTTCCTGTTATTGCTCTAATATTGGCCCTTGAGAATCCCAAAGAACTGTAAGCATCAATTTTCCAGCTGATGGTTGACTTTTGAACATTTTCTTGGTTGGTGAATAAGGATGTTTCCAATACATAATTACCATTCACTCTGAGGCTCTTACTGGTGAATCTATGCCTCATCAACAGTAACAACTTTTTTTTTTTAAGAAACTTTTCTCTTTCTTTGAGTATTGGTTCAAATTCTGTTTGCAGATGTCTAAACACTTTGGTAGCGTAGTGGTTACGAATTGGGCTGCGAACCTCAGGGTCAGCAGCTCGAAACTACCAGCTGTTCTGCAGGAGAAAGATGAGGCTTTCTGCTCCCGTAAAGATTTACAGCCTCGGAAACCCTGTACAGGGTTGCTATGAGTCGGAACCGACTCCACGGCACATAACAACAACAACCACTTTGTTTATGCTCTTCCATGAGTTGTTCAGGACTCACCTTGCACAAAGTTTTTGAAACCCAAGTCTGTCATGGATTATGTCATATAGCCATGGCGGATTTGCAAATGATTTACCACATAATCTACTGTCACTTGCCTATTCAGCAGAATCATTTTACGTGCACAATCGATGCTATCATCAGCTGTGGATGTGGATGGGTGTTTTAATATAACAGGAGTACCAATAATTTAGACTCACCCTCATAGAACTGCTCCATAGGGTTTCCAAGATTGTAATCTTTGCAGGAGCAGATTGCCAGGTCATTCTACCACAAATCATCCTATCACAGCCTGCCAGGCTGGAACCACCAACGTTACCAGGGTTCCTGGTATTAACCACTGCATTACCAGGGTTCCTCAGAGATTCTAAAAGTTCTGTTGCCATCTTTTTTGAGATATTAAATTGTTACAGTTAAGAAGTTTCCTTGTATTTAAGTAGTAAACATTTTAGTAAAATGTGTTTCCTTAGTTACTTGTGTTACTATTATGTTATACAATTCCATGGAGCATTTGTGTAATGTGAGAATGTTAGTGTACTGACTATCCTTACTTTCTTTTTTATCTCTAAATATCAGCTTGATTAATTTTATTCCTTGCACTAACATGAATTTTTGCTCAATGGATAACTATTGTTCTGGTCAGCTCTTGCACTGGTCATTGTTGATATATGCTTACGCTAGGGTTTATCCCCAACCGAATGGCCCATTTTCATGAGCTTACGAAGAGTCACCATCTCCAGTCACACTTTAACCACAGGATAGAACACAAACGTGAAGATAGGACTCACCGGTTGACAGTATTGTGTTTTTAGTTGATATTAAAAAAATTCTGTTTCCATAATATAAGATTTTCTTTATGCATAGTGTTTGCTGTTTTGAAATTTGAGGTGGAAGGAAAAAGGGAAAAAAGAACTAGGAAGAAATGTTTCCACATTCTGACTAAAAATTTATCCATCAGTAACTTAGTGAAACAAAGCAGAGCGTGGGTATAAACACAGATACATCCCTGGAATCTAGGAAATAATCGGTTTCCCCTTCTCCCCAGTCAGTTCTGTTGAAAATGAATAAGAGAAAAAGATCTATTTACATTATGTTTAGCAAATGCCAAAACATCTGGTCAAATGAGTCATTAAAGTAATTCCATATGCTTTATTTTAACTTCATTGTAAAATACTTCTTTTGTTTGTCTCCAAATGTATGATTAAATTTTCTACACCAAATGATGACTGAAAAAATGTTGTGATGCACTGATTTACCTCTATTGCATACTATTATATGAGATTGGAGTCCTGGTGTGGTGTTGTAGAATAAATATTGAACTATTATTGGATAAGCACAGGACTGCTAACCACAAGACCAGTTGTCCAAACCTACCAATTGATCCTTGAAAACTCTATATAGTGTTGCATGAGTCAATACTGACTCCACATCATTTAACAACAACTAACCACAAGGTTGGCAGTTCAAGCTCACCAGCCATTCCTCAGAAACTCTATACAGGGTCACTCTGAGTCAAAATAGACTCAACTGCACTTAGCAACAACAATAACAACTATATGAGCTTATATAAACTGCACTTAACAATAATAACATAAACTGCAAAATTATCTGTAACTAAGGAGCTCTGGTAGTGTAGTGATTACGAATTGGGCTGCTAACCTCAGAGTTAGCAGTTCAAAACTACCAACTGTTCCACAGGAGAAAGATGAGGCTTTCTGCTCCTGTAAAGATTTACAGCCTCAGAAACCCTGTACAGGGTTACTATCAGTCAGAACTGACTGCACGGCACACAACAACAACATTGATATTGTTATAATTTTGATATTCTATAAATATTTTTGAGGTGCTATTACAGAGTCCTGGTGTGGTACTGTACGATAAGCACTGGATTGTGAACCACAAGGTTGGTGGTTCAAATCCACTAGCTGCTCCTCTGAAGCCCTGTACGGGGTCACTATGAGTTGGAATCAACTCAAGAGCACTTAACAACAGCATAAATACTTTTTGAGTTCCTATTATGGAGTCCTGGTGTATAGGTACTGCTATAGGTTAAGAACTAGACTACTAACAGCAAGGTTTGTGATTCAAAAATGCCATCTACTTCTGGGAAACCCTATACAGGGTCACTGTGAGTTGGAACAGACTTGACAGCACTTAACACAACATTACGTGCCAAATATATACAAGGCCATTGATAAATAACAGTGACAAAATAGACATCAATTATAGTTCTTGGTACAAAAACACATACTGTTCTCTGGGGTAAACAATATACAATGAAGATTGAATGAAATGTACAATTTCAATAGGATTTTAGCGCTTGAAATGTGTTTTAAAAATTATTTTAAAAGAAGGGACAATTTGGAAAGCTATATAGCTATATATTGCTAACCATTGTTGTTGTTTCGAATAGGTTCTGACTCATGGTTACCCTGTAAAAGATTTTCGAAGCCTTTTAAATCTCTTGGGGAGCAGAACGCATCATCTTGCTCCCGAGGGGCAGTTGAAGGACACCAACTAGGGACTTTGTGGTTCGCAGTCATGTTTATCGCATGGAGCCAATATATTGCTTACCAATAATGTGTACGTGGAGACCTGGTGTGGCGCTGTGGGTTAATGCACTGGACTGCAAAGTCAATCTGAACTACAAGGTCAGCAGTTCCTCACCAGTTGCTCCTAGGAAACCCTATACAGGGTCGTTTTGGGTCGGAACCGACTTGCCACCTCTTAACAACAATAGAGTTCTTGGACTTCTGGTGTGGCATTGTAGGACTGGACTGTGAACCACAATGTCTGCTCCTAGGAAGCCCTATACCAGGTCACTATGAGACAGAACTGACTCGACGGCACTTAACAACAACTAAGTACTTATTCTGTGAACTTGTTTCTGGATTTATTCTTCATTGGAGTTCTATAATTCTTATCATCTAAAATCATACCAAATATTTAACTTTACTAAATATTTATTATGTTCAGTACTATGACTGCAAATATATTAAAGGCATAAATTCTATTTCTAAGAACTTAACAGTCTAATATGCTCATGGCTTAATAAATGTATCTAAAAATCCATGTTTTCAATAATAAATACTTTGCTAATCATGAAATTGGAGTCCTGACATGGTACGGTAAGATAAAGCTCTGGACTACAAGGTTGGGGTTTCAAACTCACCAGCTGCTCCTTGGAAACCCTATACAGGGTCTCTATGAGTCAGTTCACTCGACAGCACTTAACAACAACAATCTTGAAATATAATATTTAGATAAATTTTTAATTTGGACTATCTACCCAACAAACAACATTCTTATCAACGGAGAAAAGATTGAAGTTGTCAAGGACTTCATTCTTCTTGGATCAACTATCAACATTCGCGGAAGCAGCAGTCAAGAGATCAGACAACGTATTGCATTGGGAAAATCTGCTGCACAGGAACTTTATAAAGTGTTGAAGAGCAAAGATGTCACCTTGAGGACTAAGGTGTACCTGACCCAAGCCATGGTATTTTCAATAACCTCATATGGATGCGAAAGCTTGACGATGAATAAGGAAGATTGTAGAATTGATACTTTTGAGTGTGGTGTTGGAGGAGAATACCAAGAGTTCCATGGACTGCCAAAAGAACCAATAGATCTGTTTTGGAAGAAGTGCAGTCAGAGTGCTCCTTGGAGGCCAAGATGGCTAAGCTTCGTCTCTCATACTTTGGACATACTGTCAGGAGGGAATAGTCGCTGGAGAAGGATGTCAGGCTGGGTAAGATGGAGGGTCAGAGAAAAAGAGGAAGACCCCCAACGAGATGGATCAGCCAGGTGGCATCATTGATGGCGTCAAGTGTGGCGACGGTAGTGAGGTTGGCCCAGGATTGGACATTGTTTCGTTCTGCTGTGCATGGGGTCGCTATGAGTTGGTTCCGACTTGATGGCACTTGACAACAACAACAGCAACCCAATGTGGCACTGTAAGATAAGCACTGGACTGCTAACAGAAAGGTCAGTGATTCAAACACACCAGTCACTCCTCAGAAACCTTACACAGGGTTACTATGAGTTGGAACTGACTTGACAGTGGTTTACAACAAAAGCAGTGCTCAATGAAAATAGTAAATTCATTTTGTTTGTTTCAATTAGATTTATGGGTAAATAGAAAAAGATCTATAGAGTGATAGCAGTATAATTAATTTAATTTACATATTCTAATAACAGATTTGATGTAGGTCTAATAGAGCAAAGGTTAAGCACTTCATAACTGACCAAGTGTTGGCAGTTCAAACTCACCCGTGGCTCTGCAGGAGGAAAGACTTACTGATCTTCTTCCATAAAGATTACAGACTAGAAAACCTAGTCTGGGGCAGTTCTACTCTTTCCTATAGGGTTACTGTGAGATGGAATGGACTCTAAGGTACATAACAGCAACAACAGATTTAGGAGATGACTATATTGTTGTTGTTAGTTGCATTCAAGTTGATGGTGACTCATGGCAACCCCATGTGTGCAAAGCAGAAGTGCTCCATAGGATGTTCAAGGCTGTGAACTTTCAGAAGGTGTCTCTGGGGGTGGGGGTGGGGGGCAGGGGTTCAAGCTGCCAACCTTTCCACTAGTAGTCTGTCACTTAATGATTTACACCACTCAAGAACTCCATGTTCACGAATCCATTCCAACTCATAGAAACCCTAGAGGACAAAGGAAAACTGCTCTGTGAAGTTTCCAAGACTGCAAATCTTTATGGGAGCAGCTAGCCTCTTCTTTCTCCTACAGAGTGACTGGTGGGTTTGAACCACTGACCTGGAGGTTAGCTAACCAATGCTTAACCCACTGTATCACCACAACCAACTACCAACTGCCATCAAGTTGATTACAATTCATAGTTACCCTATATAGGGTTTCTGAGACTGTAATTCTTTTTGGAAACAGAAAGCCTCATCTTTCTCCAGTGGAGCAACCGGTGGGTTTGAACTGCCGATCTTGTGGTTAGCAGTCCTGTGCTTATCCTATAGTACCACCAGAACTCCTTAGTGTACCACCAGAGTACCTATAAGTTGTCATCTACATACTGATTACAAGCTAATTATGAATGAAGGGTGCACTTAGGTATTAAAATTTTCATTTATTTATATTCAACTATGGGAAAGCAGAAGAGCTGGTATGGTGCTGTAGGATAACCATTGAATCGAAAGATCAATTTGAGCCATAAGGTCAGAAGTTCAAACCCACCCACCACTTCTAGGAAACCCTATAACAAGGTCACTATGAATTGAAACCAACTTGACCTCACTTAACAAATAGGAAAACAACAAAGGTTAAGCACACATACCAATTAACCAATTAATTGAGGACTGCTTTATGAAGCAGCTAGCCTCATTTTTATTTAATAAATTCAAATATATGCAATATATCTTTTAGAGTCCCATAACTTCAGTATGTTAATTTAAGTTATAAAAAAACCCTAATATAACTACTGACTTTAAGCATTAAGATTCAGTTCTAGTGGTTTAAAGATGACCATATCTGTGGATTTGTAAAAATTAAATAAGGTATTAGAGAATTGTATTGTCTTGCCAACGTTCTGATTATATACATGGTACCTCTGAGTATTAGAGCAGAGCACTTCTCCATCAGTTATTGCTTTAATATAATTCTAAAATAAGCAAACAGAAAATGCCCGTTGAAATGAGGCTATGGGCTTCTCACTTTTTTGGTGATGGATAGGACACTTATTTTCCTCCATTCCTGTCTACCTGGTACAGGGAACAACAGTGGTATGATGAACCCAATACTGGACTTTTATTCAATAAGCTCATGCTTATTTACTTAGGAAACTTGGAAATATGACTTATGTTGACCTGAAAAAAAGAGTAATATAAATGTTGCCTATAGTAGAGGGCTACTGTGAGATTAAATGAACTCAGCTATATGAATATGAGTGATAATTTATCAAATGTAATACAAATGCAAGCCTTTATTATTGCTTAATTTCTTATGGGAACTCCATCATAGCTTTATAACTAATGTTGATTCAATATTACATAATCTATATTCTCAGTGCATGCCCTACAAAAATTAATTCAGGTCTTTACCAACAAAATATACTACACTGATTTTTACACCTAATACTATGCATAGTTTGTACTGAAAATAGAAGCCTGGCAATGCAGGAAAATCCACTCACCTTTACTAGTGTCGGGAGTCCTGGTGTGGTGCTGTGAGTTAATGCATTGGACTGTAAAGTCGGTTTGAACCACAAGATCAGCGGTTCAATCTCACCAGCCACTCCTCAGAAACCCTATAAAGGGTCGCTATCGGTTGGAACCAACTCAACGGCACTTAACGACAACAAATATGCTTTGTACCTATGACATATCATAGAATCTTCAAGGTTGAGGTAGGGAGGTAACACGTACGTATACTTTCAAAATGCCTCACCCCCATTTCCATTATTACACCACTTTCCCAGGGTGAGCTAAGAAAGTGACTGTTTTTAAGATAAAGATAATTTGCTTTGGATAACTTCCACTGCTTCGGTATAATGAACTTTCAGTTCACAAATGTATGAAAGAAAGAAATTCACCCCAGATATGCTTGTAAGAGTATCAACTTTCTTTTGGAATTAGGAACTGAGGAAAATTGCAAGGCAATTTTGTCTCAGTCCAGTAAACTCATATAATATTACCT
>NW_006408537.1:11847797-11849922 GCF_000296735.1 Chrysochloris asiatica
AGTTCAAACCCACTAGCTGCTCCTCGAGAACTCTATACAGGGTTGCTCTGAGTCAGAACCAACTCGATGGCACTTAACAACAACAACAGAGTACAAAAGTAAAGCATCCTTATAGTGAAATTCCTTATTAAAAAAAAAAAAATCACTGCTATCAAGTTGATTTCAACTCATAATGCTCCTGTAGGGAAGTGAGTTTGAACTACTGACCTTGCAGTTGGCAGTCCAGTGCATACGCTACAGCATCATTTAGTCTCCGAAAACTCCTTATGCTGTTATTGTTACATGCCATCAAGTGCTTTCTGACTCATAGCAAACCTGTATAGGGTGTCCTAGGAACAGCTGATGGGTTTGAATCACAAGCCTTGTGGGTAGTAGACCAGAGCTTATCCCACAGTACCACACCAGGATGGGCCTCCCCATTTCCTGTTTATGCTAAACTATTCTCAATATGCAATTATTCAGCACTTCCTTTTTCTAATCACCCTGGGAGGAAACTTTACATTTTATCCCAGGAGTTGGCTCATTTAGAAATCCATCTCTTTTTCTTTTTAGTCTGTTTTTCCTGGAGCTCTGGTAGCATAGTGGTTTTGAATCGGGCTGCGAACCACAAGGCCAGCAGTTCGAAACTACCAGCCGTTCTGCAGGAGAAAGATGAGGCTTTCTGCTTCTGTAATTTTAAAGATTTACAGCCTTGTAAACCCTGTACAGGGTCACTATGAGTCGGAACCGACTCCACGGCACATAACAACAACAAAACAACAACTCACTATGGCTCTCAATCTCCTGGAGCCCTTAGGGAGAGTGTAGGCATTCTTTCCAGGCCCACTGTGAGATCTCCGTATTAGTGTGTGCCACAGCTGTGGCGCTGTGGGTTAATGTGGTGGACTGCAAGGTCGGTTTGAATGACAAGGTTGGTGGTTCAAGCTCACCATCTGCTTCTTGGGAACCCCATACAGGTCGTTAGGAGTCAGAGCCAGCTCAATGGAATTTAACAACAACAACAGCTAATGGCTGGGTAGATGGTTCTATTTTTCTAGTTTGTGA
Organism: Chrysochloris asiatica; assembly: GCF_000296735.1. Lineage (NCBI taxonomy): Eukaryota > Metazoa > Chordata > Mammalia > Afrosoricida > Chrysochloridae > Chrysochloris > Chrysochloris asiatica. The sequence goes on from NW_006408537.1 coordinate 11,848,842, forward strand.
CTGCCGTCTGATTCTGTTTCCCTGTCTCTGTCACTGTGTCTGTCTACATGTCTCTAAACTCTCTCACATTATGCCTTTCTCTTTCACACAAAAACACACACACACACAAACACAGAGTTCCCTGGAATGACAATCAATCAAGGGTTCTACAGGCTGGTTTTGTTTTCAATTCTATCAACATAGTTGTTCTGATTTTGGCATCTTTGTATTCTCTAAATGCTACTTGAGTGTAGATACTTAAAAATGCAAACATTTCTCAAGTATGCCTGTTGTTTTTGTTAGTTGCCATCAAGTTGGTTCCTACCTTATAAACAACAGAAAAATCCCACTGCGCGATCCTGTGCCATCCTCACAATCGTGGTTAAGCTCTGGGCCAGTGCTGCTGCCACAATGCCAATTCATCTGCTTGGAGGTCTCCTCTTTTTCACTGACCCTACAGTTTACCTAGCATGATATCCTTCTTCAGGGACTGGTCCCTCCTGATAATATGCAGGAAGGATGAGAGAAGAAGTCTTCCCATGCTGGCTTCCAAGAAGCATTTTGACTGTACTTCTTCCAACACAGATTGGTTGTTCTACTGGCAGTCCATAATACTTTTAATATTCTCCACCAACACTCCAATTCAAATGCATCCATTCTTCTACAGTCTTCCTTAATCACTGTCCAACTTTCACATGCATATGAAGTTAATGAAATTACCATGGGTTGGGTCAGGTGTACCTTAGTCCTCAAAGTGACATCTTTGTTCTTGAACACTTCAAAGAGGTCTTGTGCCAAAAAAAAAAGAGGAGGTCTTCTGCAGCAGATTTACCTAATGTAGTATGTCATTTGACTTCTTGACCACTGTTTCCATGAGTGTTGACAGTGGGTTCAAGCAAAATGAAGTCTTTGACAACTTCAATATTTTCTCCATTTATCCTGAAGATATTTACTGATACTGTGGTGAGGATTTTTTTTTTTTTTTTCACATTGAGATGCAAACCATACCAAAGGTTGTGTGTGGTCTTTTATCTTCATCAGTAAGTGTTTTAAGCCCTCTTCACTTTCAGCAAGCAAGGTTGTATTATCTGCATATTGCAGA
>NW_006408537.1:11851457-11864628 GCF_000296735.1 Chrysochloris asiatica
TATAGAAGTTTTTAGTAGAATTTTTCAATAATCATAGTAAAAATTAAAATTACATTTAGACACTCTCACACTAAATTTAATCATGTAAAGTTATAATAGTTGCTTTTTACATCAACAATAAGTCTTACCATTAGGAAAAGCCACATCAGCTCAAAGCTTTTCAAGTTTAAGATTACACCCTGCCTAGTAGACACTGAGGCACCTGAAAGAAACAATCTTACAATCAACATCCTGCTCAGTTGGTAGAGCAAGAGACACTGAGGCACCTGAAAGATAGCAAAGAGCCAATCAAGAGCTGTAGGAACACTAGGAAGGTGGGAAGAAATTTAACTGAAGGTCTTGGGATATTATTAGTATATGGGAATTGCTGCTTTGTTTTTGACTATGAAACTTTAGGTACTTTCATAAAAATACTGTTGTGATTATGGATTGTGATTAATGAAGCTATAAGAAGTGGTAGATGAGAGTAACAATGCAAGTTAAAATATAGGACTTTGCTTAAAAGTTGATTTGACATTCTTGGGAGGTTTAGAGAAGAACACAAAGAGTTACAGAAATAAACTGGATGTTATCAGGATAATTAGGGGATGCAAAGGAACAGGATACAATAGGAATCAAGGGAGTGTCTGATGTTTCCTTTTTGTTGTAACCTGAATGTTTGTTGAACACAAAGAATGTAATACTTAGCTAAATTGCAATTGATTGTAAGTGACTATAGAGAAATCCTAATAGTATATAAGAAGCAAAAAACTTTTGAGTAAAGAGAAGTCATCATCATCTGCCTAAGACTCATGACCCATTGACTCTTGTCTCTGTGTGTGTTTTTCACATACTCAGTGCTCTCAGAAGAGCTCTCACAAATTGTCGAGGCTGGTCGCCAGCAATACCTTTATAGTCCCCCACCTCACCCATTTTAGTTAGCCAATGTCTAAGTTGCCTGTCTCTATACTGAGGGGATATGTTTGATCCTTTCCATGTTCTTTTGATACTTTCTGCACCATTCAATACTCGTAGAACCATTTAATGGTGCTTGTCAAGTCTTGACTTTTTTTTTTTTTTTTCCAGTTCTTTCAGCTTGGGAAATGCTGAGCATGTTATTCCCTTTTGGTTTTCTTGCACATTTCACTAAAATACTTTATTTTGCCTTCTTGAATTGCTGTTTGAAATTTTCTGTTCAGCTCTTTTACTTCTACAGGTCTTCCATTTGCTTTAGCACCACTGTGCTGGAGAGCAATTATTAGTCTCTTCTGAAATCCATTTTGGTCATCTCCTTCTTCCTTCTCTTCTTAATAACCTTTTGCTTTCTTCCTGTATGATGTTCTTGATGTCATCCCCCAACTCTTCTGTTCTTCTGTCATTAGTGTCTGGTCTTCAGACCAGTAACTTCAGGTAATTACTGTACCCTGCTGGCATTTAAAATCCCTGTGGCATAGCCCCTAGTGTCACAGCAACATGCAAGCCACTATTCATCTGTCAGTTTGTTGTACTGGGGTGGCTTGCATGTTCCTGTGATGCTGGAAGCCATGCTAGCAGCGTTTTAAATACCTGCAGGGCACACCAATGTTGGATAGGTTTCAGCTGAGCTTCTAGACTAAGACAGACTTGGAAAGAGAAGCGAACTACATAAGTTTGTTGTTGTTGTTGTTAAGTGCCATCAACTTGATTCCGACCCATAGTGACCCTGTATAGGGTTTCCAAGGAACAGCTGGTGAGCTTGAACTAACCAACCTTGCAGTTCAAAAGACTTTGCAGTCTGATGCATTAGCTCACAGTGCCACACCAAATTTAGCCACTGAAGACCTTATGAACAGCAGAATACTGACTATTGAGACATGATAAATAGTATCAGAGTATTGCCAGAAATAGTGCCAGAAGATGAGCCCGTCACGTTTAAAGGCACTCAGAATATGACAGTAGAAGAACTGCCTCCTCAGAGCAGAGTTGACTATGATGACACAAATTGAATAAAGCTTTTGGGATTTTCATTTGCTGATGGGACACAACGGAAAATGAGGAGAAACATTAATTAACAATCGAAATATGGGATGTGTGAAGTATGAATCCATGAAAATTGGACATTGTCAAAAATTCTTGGAATGCATAAAGATATCCTAGGTATTAGTGAGCTGAACGGACTAGTATCGACCATTTTGAATCTAACAATCATATGGTTTACTATGCTGGGAGTGACAAATTTAAAAGAAATGGCATCATATTCATCATTAAAAAGAACATTTCAAGATCTATCTTGAAGTGCAATGCTGCCTGTGATAGGATGATATCCATATACTTACAAGGAAGACCAGTTAATACAACTATTATTCAAATTTATACATCAACCACTAAAGGCAGTGATGATGAAAATTAAGAATTCTATCAACTTCTTCAGTATGAAATTGACCACACATGCAATCAATATGTATTGACAATTACTAGAGATTGGAATGCAAAGGTTGGAAACAAAGAGGAAGGATCAGTAGTTGGAAAATATGGCCTTGGTGACAAAAATGATGCTGGAGATTGCAAGATAGGGTTTTGCAAAACCAATGACTTGTTCATTACAAACACCTTTAAAAAATAACATAACAGGTGACTATACACATAGATTTCAATGGATGGCATATGCAGAAATCAAATTGACTACATTTATGGGACGAGATGGTCGATAAGCTCCATATAATCAGTTAAAACCAAGCCAGGTGCAGACTTTAGAACAAATCATTAATTTCTCATATACACGTTCATGATGAAATTGAAGAAAATTAAAACAGGCCCAGTAGAGACAAAATTTGACCTTGAACATATTCCACCTGAATTTAGAGATCATCTCAAGATGATATCTGATGCATTAGAAGGCATGCCTATGTGCCGTAAATCCAGTATCTGAGCAGAGATGGGTGCTTGGATAATTTAATAACAATGAAAATGGAATGTAGAATTATAATGGTTTGTAGAAGGAATGGGTACTGATGAGTGGAAAAAAGCATACTTCTGTGTATATCAGAACCCCGTTTGACTGGAAATATAGTGCAGGAAGTGAGTTTAGTAGAACAAGCAGTATCAGACTCAATTCGGTTGGGGCTTACATTCAAGGAATATGATTAATTAATCAGGGTCCAGAAGCAATATATTTCAAATGAAAAATAACTCACTGTACCTTAAAAAAACTTCTCTACTTGAATTTTGAGTTGCTTGAAAGTATTTATGTTCTTGTTATTCAACAAAAACAATCAAGAGCTTCTTGCTTATCTGTATTTGAATAAAAAGCAAAAGCAATATAATTCTTTATTGCTAGAAAATTTCCACAGATGATCAATTTTTATCTGAGTTATATGAGGCCATGATAAGGCAAGGGAATTAAGGAGAATAATTTTGCAATAGCCACATGCTTTCAACACTTCAAATTTCTTGTGCTTGGGAAGTTAAACTTTTTTTTTTTGCAAAATCTTCCTGATAATTTTGCCTACACGACACCTTTCTTAATCTTAACATTCTCTGATATATACTTTCAAAAAGCATCTGCAAGCCTGGAAAAAGAAGTAATATCTTGCTTTAGAGATGAATGCTCCATCACTCATTCAACTTGAAAACCTTTATTCAATAACTTCCAGGATCAGGCCCCAGCTTTCTGAATTCTTTTACTGGGATAATATACTATGTGTTTTCTCTGGAGAGTTTTTTTACCTAGCTAATTCTCTTGACTGTCAAAAGTAGATATTTTAGTAGTTTCAGTTTTTCAGAAATTTTATTCAGTGCTGTAGAAGTCCTGGCATGGCACCATAGGATAAGCACTTCACTCGACCTCAAGATAAGTTTGAATCCCAAGGTCAGCAGTTTAAACTCACCAGCCACTCCTCAGAAATCTTGTATAAGGTCACTATGAATCAGAACCAACTCGCTGGCATTTAACAACAACAACATAGAATAAGCACTGGACTTACTAACCATTATGTCAATGGCTCAAATCCACTAGCCACTTCATGGAAAACCTATACAGGATTGGTATGAGTTGAGACTAACTTGATGGTACTTAACAACAATATGCACAATACAAGGAGCCTGTCCAAAATACAAGTGCTATGGTGGCACAGTGGTTAAGCACTTGGCTAATAATAATCAAAGGGTTAGTGGTTCAAACCCACCAGCCAATGGCAAATGATTTGGCACTCTGCTCCCATAAATATTACAGTGTTGGAAACCCTATTGGATGGTTCTACTCTGTCCTACAGGGTCATTATAATGAGTTGGAGTCAACTCATTGGCTTTTGCTTTGGTTTTGGGTTTCTGCTTAATACAGCCCAATGAAACAATACTATTGAATTATTTAAAGCAGTGTTCCTGATAATTATGCCCAGAACATTTTGCGCTAGAGATTGGATTAGAATTACTTCTGAGAAAGCACATATTGCATACTTTCATGTATCCCACCCCATATCTCATGCCATTCACAAACTCTAGTTCTTTCTGTTATATATTTTGGGGGGGAAATGTATTTTGGAAAGAACACTTTAAAAAATGGTAAAATTAATCAAATTGAGTTTCCAAGATTTTTACTAATTTGGAATACATCTACCTTGAATAAGAAATAAGGTAGAATAAGTCTACCTTGAATGAAATTTAAAGGCAGAAATTATGGGTCAAAGGAAAAAATATTTAATCAACAGTTGTACTGACTCTCTGTTTAATCTACCTCTCTCTCTCTCTCATATAGCACATATTAAAATGGCTGCCACAGAGCAATCAATACAAAGTTTTTGTTAAGTGAATGATTTATGACCACTAAGACATTCTTCCCAGAAAAAGGGAACGAAGGCATCCAGGCCCAGGCAACTCCGCAGGTATGTTGTCTGTGTAATCACACAGAACCCTACATTCTGTTTTAATACTTTGCTTTCATTGCCTTGAAATTCTTAAAAATTTAATCTTCAAACTATGTTTTTATGTGAAGTCCAATGGAGTAAGCTTATGAGCACAGAAGATGCATATACACATTATCTCTCTTTTCTATACTGTCTGTCAGCATAATGATATTCCTGATGCCCTATGAATCCAGAATTCTTAATACAACACTTAAAGTACAAGCTAAGCACATTGTGTCTACTACCAGTTAGCTGGAGATACTGACGATTCCTAGAGGCTATGCTTTCCATTTCAACCAGAATTTAATTCAAATGCAGAAAGAAAACAATAATGCCATTCTAAGAAACACAAACCACCAATGAACCTTACTAAAACCTTTAAACAAAAATTACTGGTACAGCCATTAGTCATCCACTTAAACTGAAATTGATAACAGAGAAGACAAGGGAAAAATAGAACCATTCTTTTCTTCTTTTCAGTGGTTCTTATTCATTAGCAAGTCAGAGGTAGAGAGCATTGATAGAGTGTGTGTGTGTGTTTGTGTGTGTGTGTGTGTGTGTGTGTGTGTAAAGAAGTGCAATAAAGGCAGATGACTTAGTTTTATGCAGGTTTCCACTCTCCTGGCAAAAACAAAATACATACATATGTACAAGCTATGAAATATTAATTGTGCCATTTTAATGATTCTACATATAAGTTGTTGTTGTTAAGTGCTGTTGAGTCAGTTCCAACTCACAATGACTTTTTATGTGTTTTCTGAAGAGCAGCTGATAGGTTTGAGCTGTCAAGCTGATAATTAGTACTCCAGATTTTATCATACAGTGCCACACCATAAATGTTTTTATATTCGCAAGACCTGAAATTGCATATTTGAAAGATGAATGATTAAATAGATGCCATTATCTAAGAATTTAAGTTTTCGTTATTTAAAATGACAATAAATAACAGTCAGCAGAAGAGAGACAATAGCTTTATGCTTTAGAACCATTTTCCTGCTTTTTGAACACAGGATTACACCTTTTGATTTGCACTGGGCCATATATATTGTGCAATTGGCTCTGTGCCTAGTAAAAACAATGAAATATTTTCAACAACAGCTCCTCAGAAACCCTATGTAGGGTTGCTATGAGTCAGAACTGAGTCTGCCACACTGAACAACAACAACAACAACAATGTATCATCTGTATGCATTTTTGTAAGTATCAGTAAATTTGAACTGAAGTTTCTATGCATGCAAAATTGGAAATTTGATACTCATTGGAAAGGGGTACTCAGAGGCTTAGATTATACACAGTATTTGTAGCATTTTGTCTTGTTTGTAGTAGCCAATCCTATAAATGGTCATGTCTTTCACTTCCCTCTTCTTAAAAATAATGCATTCACTATTTTCATGAGAAAGTGTGGTGGCAAAATTTGTATTTCTTATTCATTCCTAACCTATGGTCCAATTGAAGTGACAGAAAAACTTGAGATTTCAGCCAACAGGGGGAACCAACGTTTTGGGTAAGACACACAGTCATAATAATATAATTTTCAATTAATAAGAATCTTTTAACCGTAGTTAAATTTTTCAAGTGGGAACTTATACCTTTTTTTCTTATTCTCCATGCCCAAAACAGATTCCCACTGTGAGTTGGAGGTATAAAAAGAGGAGCTAGAGAAGGTATCAGGGAAGAGACAGACTAAGATGGTAAAATAGTTGGAGGCTTCCATAGACACCCCCAGAAACTAATTAACTAAGCAGTGGATAACAGCAAGCACAGACTGAGATCTAAGGATGCTAAATGGTACCTGAAGCACTGAAGAGTGAGGATGAGTCCAGAAGAAAGGAAGATGAAGAGTGAGGACAGCACAGAAACCAGGAGAGTCTACCTATTAACAGTGCAAGCACTTATTCATCAGAGTCATTCTTGGACGGTGATTGGCAATACCTCAAACAATAGAACACAGGAACTCAGAAAGAGAGCTAATCTGAAGAAGTTGTAGCCTTATATTTTAGGTGATTAAATTAGTCAGGAAATTTTCAGGCCATGAAATTAGGAGGGGTGAAAGAAGACCTTCATGTTAATGAATCTCACTGAAACCTGAGACAGATGGGCACTAGGATTGGGAGTAACATCAAGCATCTTAGGGCAAGAGGAAAAATTGAGGCAGACAGCAACATAGAAGGAGATAGTCATAAAATATAAAATAAAAACTTCAGGATTAGATTAACCTCTAGTGGTTTTTAGGAGAAGATTCTGAGGCCACTGCTGCTTGGTGGATTCTGGCGCATAGCGACCATGTGGGGCAAAATGAGGCATCCTTAAGAGATTACCAGGTCAGTGAATCTTTGTGGAGATGGGCTGATGCATCTTTATCCAACAGAGTCATTGGTAGGTGCAGGTGCTGGCCTTTTTTTTTTTTTGGTAGATCGGTGCTTAGCTGCTGTGCCACCAGTATAACCTGTTAGAAATTTTTTCCTCAAAAACCAGAATACAAAATTTAAGTAAAAATAAAACAAAACAAAAACTAAACAAAAAAATGTCCCAAATTCAACAAAAAGTAAACCAAACAAAATCACAAGGCAAAAGATCAATCAATCAAAACCAAAACATGAATAGGGAAATTTTCCTATAATAGCCAGAACAATGCAAATAATTGGTAATTTCCATACTATACTAGTACTTATGTTTAAAGAAAGCAAAAAAAAAAAAAAAAAAAAAAAAAAAAAAAAAAAACCCAAAAATCACACAGAAAACATAATAGCAGGCGTCAGGAAACAAAATGAGAGATTGAACAGGAAGCTGAAAGCATAAAAATACAACAAACAACAATAATGAAGAGAACTACTGGAACTGAAGAATCAAACAACTGAATTAGAAAAAGAAAGAGAAACACTGACTAATAGAGTTGAACAGGAGTTCAACAGACAGAAGATAGAAGAAATGAACTATAAGAACAAATGACTGAACTATTAAGTCTTAAAATATACAAGAGTAAAAGCAAAGAAAAATGAACAAACCAAAAAGGAAATATAAGACTCAATTAAGAAATCTAAAATTAGAATTATTAAAATACCAGAGGACCATGACAACAGTGAAGACACAGAAATGATTTTTCAAGAGATAGCCAAAGAATATTTCCTATATATGAACAGAGAAACAAGTCTGAAAATACAGGCAACGACACAAACCCTAATTAGAAGAGACACAAAAGATTAATTCTTTGTCATATACTAATAAAATTATTACAAACCCAAGCCCACAAAAGAATTCTCAAGATAGCAATAGAAAAACACCATATTATACACCAAGGGACTTTAATAAGAATTACTGAATATTTAGCCTGAGAATCTCTAGAGGCCAGAAGACATGTAATATACTGAATAAAAACAACTGCCAACCAAGAATTCCTTCCCCAACAAAAATATTCAAATATGTGGGTGTGGGGCAGGGAACTGAGACATCTCCAAACAAACAAAATCTTTTGGAATTTGCCACCATCAGATAATCTCTGAAAGTATTATTGAAGGGAGTATTCCAAATAAAAGGACATAAATATTAAATAAACTCTCATTTAATTCCTCTGTACACAGGAAAGGAGTTCTGGTAGTATAGTGGTTTATACGAATCAGGCAGCTAACCTCAAGGTCATCAGTTTGAAACTACCAGCTGTTCCACGTGAGAAAGATGAGGCTTTCTGCCTCGGTAAAGATTTACAGCCTCAGAAACCCTGTACAGGGTCACTATGAGTTGGAACTGACCCTATGGCACACATAACAACAACAACAAAACATACACAGGAAACATTTTTTTAAATAAGAGAGAGAGGTCTCAAAAAATCACAACAGGGACAATCATAAGGATTGTATTTTCAGGGAATAAGCTCAATAATTAGATTCCACAAATCTTACAACATCAAGTTTGTAAAAAGTAAGTACAAGTTCAATTTATTGAATATAGGATGTATATTAAGTTTAATGGAGACACATCAACAGAAATGAGGGAAGGAGGAGTATATTAGGAATAGATTGATTATGTTAAGGTTTTATGTTAATTGTGGTTCATATGGTAAATGAATACATTACACAACTAATAACTGCAACAGCATTTACCATATGAACCACAATTAACAATTGAATCAATTAACATATGAATCACAATTAATGTGATAACCACTAAGAAATCACCAAGAAGAAGTATTCATAATTAAAGAAGGAAGAGAGCAAAAAGACTCATCATAAGAATACAACCACATAACAGAATATAAAAGGATGGAGAAAAATATTCCACAAGATGAGTAAACAAAAAAGAACTGGGTTGTTATCATGATAATTACAACGGTCACAACTGTAAAAGTTTTGTAACATAAAGGGGAGGATAATTAATCTTACATTCCAGAAACAGAGGACCCTAGGACCATCAAGAGAGAAGAGCACAAGTGGAATTTGGGACCCTATCCAGAGAAACTGGTAGTGAGGTTGGACCAGGATCGAACATTGTTTCATTCTGCTGTGCATGGGGTCGCTATGAGTCGGTTCCAACTCGATGGCACCTGACAACAACAACAACAACATCCAGAGAAACAGTGACACCAGAGATGGAGGCAGAGATGAGGACATAAAGGGAGAGAGCAGCTGAGGACTCTAGACTCATGGAAAGAGAAAGGCTATGTGCTGGCATCCAGGAGGCAGGTTTGAAGAAGGTGCCCTTTGCTTGTTTAAATGATTATATATTCCTGAATGTTTTTTGTACATCCCTCCCTTCCTCCTGCAAAAAACAAAAACAAAAACAGCGGGAATAAAAGCAAATACTGTTGAATGATGATGCATGGAGGAGATTATAAACCATTGCAATGAAACTGAGTGTAAAACTGATATTCTCCCATGTGAACTATCACTCAATTCACAATATAAACAAAACCAAAATAAGAGCAGATTTGACCACATTGATATTAGATAATATTTAAAGCAAAATGTACTACAAGAGAGAAAAAGGGCATTGTTGTTGTTAAATGCTGTCAAGTCAATTCTGACCCATAGTGACCCTGTATAGAGTTTCCAAGGAGAAGCTGGTGAGCTTACATAATGATAAAAGGTCAGTCCAGAAAGAAGCTATAACAATTACAAATACATACACACCTAACAGTAATGCACTAAAACATATGAAACAAATGTTGAATAATATGAAAGTAGAAACCCCACAATAATAATAGAGTGCTTCCATATACCACCTTCAATTACAGAGACATTTAAAAAGATCATCCAGGGTTGAGAACTTTCATAAAATCATAAGTCAATTGGACCTAACGGGCATATATAGAAAACTCCACTCAGCATCAGAACAATACACATTCTTCATCAATGTACATGGATCACTCTTCAAACTAGATCATATGCTGGAACACAAGCAAAACCTGTGGTTATTGTTAGGTGTCATCAAGCTGGTTTTGACTCATAACAATCCTACGTACAACACAATGAAATACTGCCAGTTCCTACACCATCCTCACAATTGTCACATTTGAGCCAATACTAGTGTTGCCACTGTGTCAATCTATCTCATTCAGGGTTTTCCTATTTTTCTGTAGCCCTCTACTTTACTAAGCATGATATCCTTCTACAGTGCCTGCTTCATTCTAACAGCATGTCAAAAGTAAGAGAGACAACGGCTTACCATAGTTGCTTCCAATAAGCAATCTGGCTGTACTTTTTCAAAAATAGACGTGTTCATTCTTTCCACAGTTCATACTATGTTCAATATTCTATACCAACACCATAATTCAAATGCATTTATTCTCCTACACTCTTCCTTAATCGTTGTTCAACTTTCACATGTATATGAGATGACTGGAAACACCATGGTTTAGTTGAAGTTCACCTTAGTCCTCAAAGTGACATCTTTGCTCTTTAACAGTAATAAGCAGTCTCTTTCAGCACATGTGATGAATGAAGTAAGTTGTTTGATTTTTTTGACTGCTACTTTCATGGGCATTGATTGTAGATCCTAGCTAATGAAATTCTTGACAATTTGAATATTTTCTTCATTTATCACGATGTTAATTGCTAGTCCAGTTGTGAGAGTTTTCATTTTCTTTACATTGAGGTACAATCCATATGGTAGTTTTTGATCCTCAACAGTAAACATTTCAGATTCTCTTTGTTCACACTTGCAAGATTTTGCAATCTGCATATCTCAGGTTGTTGATGAGTCTTCCTTAAATCCTGATTCCATTTTCTTCATATTATCCAATTTCTTGGATTAGTTGCTTAATATACAGATTTAATCAGCCTAATGAAAGGTTACAAATTTGATGTGCACCTTTCCTGATTTTAAACCATTCAATACCTCCATATTCTATTTGAGCAATTGCCTCATATATATATGTTATATAAATGAGTATATACATAAATGAGTACAATTATGTGTTCTGAAATTCACATGCTTTGCAATGGTGTCCATAGTTTTTTGTTTTGTTTTTTTTAATCCACACAGTCTAATGTTTTTTTGATACACTTAGTAAATAAAGCCCAAGTAAACATCTGTCTGGTATTCTGTGCTTTCAGCCAAGTTTCACCTGATGTGAACAGTGATATCCCTACTTCCACATTCTTTTCTGAATCAGTCTTAAATTTCTGGCAGCTCTCTATCAATATACTGCTGCAAGCATTTTTTAATTATCTTCAGCAAAATTTTACTTGCATGCCATATTAATGATCTTGTTTAATGATTTTGTATTTCTTTGGATCTCCTTTATTTGGAATGGGCACAATATGATTCAGTTGGCCGTGTAGTTGTCTTCCAAATTTCTTGGCATAGACCAGTGAGCACCTCAAGAACTACCTCAGTTAGCGGAACCATTTCAATTTGTTTTCTGTCAACAAATCTAAACAAGTTTAAAAAGAGTAAAATTATACTACACATCTTCTCTGACCGTAATGAAATGAAGCTATAAATCAACAACAGGAAAAATAAAGAAAACAACTACATGGAAATTAAATAATACAGCACTAAAAAATAACTATTGGGTCATAGAAGAGATCAAAAGTGAAATTTAAAATTTCTTAGAGTCAAACATAAACAAAAGTATAATATATTAAAATCTTTATGACACAACAAAACCAGTACTCAGAAGAAAATTTACATGAATAAATCTAACTGTAAATATGAAGTTCCAAAATAATTACCTTAAGTCAATGATTTGAACAAGTAAAAAAGAAAGAGCAAAGGAATCACAAGCCTACCAGAAAATGGAAATATTAGGGCAAAAATAAACAAAATAGAAAATAGAAAAATGATATGACAAACAATCAACAAAACTAGAAGTGGATTTTTTTTAAAAGATCAAGTTTAAATAGGCAACCCAGTGGTAAGATTGAGAAACAAAAACAAAAACTAAAAAAAACAGAGTAGGCAAACAATAAAATTAAGAAATGAGATTGGTGATACAACAGAATTAAGAAGAACATAAATGGTTACCATGAAAAAACGTGTAAAACTTAGATAAAATGGACAAATTCCCAGAAACACACTACCTAGCCAAAGACACAGAAATAGGTACAAAATTTAAATAGACTTATTGGAAAAGAAGATACTGAAGAGGTCATAAAAAATCTGCCAAGAAAAAAAAATCCAGGACAAAATGACTGCATTGGAGAATTCAACCAAACATTTAGAAAGTTTCTATCTATCCTGCTTAGCATCTTAAAAAACATGGAAGAGTAAAGTGTGCTACTAAACTGTTTCTATGAAGCCAGCATAATCTTGATAGTTAAAGTAGGTAAAGATATCACATGGCAATATTATTACAGACTAGTATCACCCCTTATGAACACAGATGCAAAAACTTTCAACCAAATTATGGTGAAGATCAAAGAACATATCCAAAAAATCATATACCACGATTAAGTAAGATTCTTACTAATTTTACAAAGATGGTTCCACATTAGAAAGCAATTAGCGTAATTTATCATATAAATAAAACAAATGAAAAGAACCGTATTATAATATCAATTAATGCAGAAAAGACATTGGATATAATTTGAAACCCTTTTCTGATAAAAACTCTCAGGAAAATAAGAACAGAAGGTAAAGATCTCAACTTAATTAAAAGCATACGTGCAAAAGCAAGAACCAATATAATACTCAACAAAGAAATGCTGAAAACCTTCCTCTAGAGCACAAAAACAAGGAACAAGACTGTTGTTAGGTGTTGTTGGTTCCTACTCTTAATGACTGAACACTGCCCAGTGCTATGCCATTCTCACAATTGTTTTTATGGTTGAGTCCATTGTTGCTATCACTGTATCAATCCATACCATTGGGGGGGG
>NW_006408537.1:11867181-11869734 GCF_000296735.1 Chrysochloris asiatica
TTTTTTTTTTTGCAAGGAGTATAATTATGTATCTATACCAATCTTTTGGCCAGGTAGCTGTCTTCCAAATTTCTTGGCATAGATGAGTGAAGGCCTTCAGCACTGCATTAGTTTGTTGGAACATTTCAATTTTTATTCTATCAATTCCTGGGATCTTCTTTTTTGCTAATGCCTTCATTGCAGCTTGGACCTCTTCCCTCAATATCACTGGTTGTTGATCATATGGTGGTTACGACTATAATGTCCCTTATCACCATTCATATTCAACATTGTGCTGGAAGCCAGTGCAATAAAACAACAAAGAAATAAAAAGTTTCCAAGGTGGAAAGGAAGAAGTAAAGCCATCTCCATTCATAGATAACATGATCCTATACATCAAAGACCTTAAAGATTCCACAAGAAAATAGCAGAAATCAATACAAGAATTAAATAATGTTTCAGAATACAAGATAAATATTAGGTTCCTTGACATTAACAGACTATTTCAAAAAAGAAATCAAGAAAACCATACCATTTACAATAGTTCCCTAATTCTTAAAATACTTATAAATTAATCTAACCAGGGATATAAAAGACTTATACAACAAAAATGATAAACACTACTACAGGAGACTAAAAGAGACCTACAAAATAGACATTGCATTTTCACCGATTGTAATACTTAATATATGAAAATGTCAGTTCTACCTAAAGTGGTCTCCAGACAAGGTGCGATCTTAATACAAATCGCAACAACATTCTTTACTGAAATTGAAAAACTAATGACCATCTTCATATGTAAATGAGAGGAATCATTAATAGACAAAGCAATATTGAGGAAAAAGAACAAACAGGAAAGCTCACTGGTATAAAAAACATACTGCAGAATCATTGAACTCAAAACAGTCTAATTAAGAATACCCTCACTGTTTGACTAGGTTCAGAATGCTAATGACCCTGCACAGGGCTTCTAAGGAGTGGCTGTTGGGCTTCAGCTGCTGACTTTGTGGTCAGCAGTCTAATGTTTATCCTGTAGCACCACACCAGGACTTTGAAAATACCTTGTTGTTGTTGGTACGCACATTGAGTTGGTTTCAACTCATAGTGATACAGCATAGGGTTTCTGAGCTGGTGGGAGCTATCATTGCTTATCCTCCAGTGCCACAGCATGACAAAAACAAACAAACTGTATGCACACCTACTTTATTCACAGTAACACATTAAGGAAATAACAGAAATACCCTCAATGGATGAATGGATAAGCAAATTATATTTTTACACCATGGAATATTATGCAATCATCAAGAACAATGATGAGTCCATGAAACTTATTAGAACATGAATAGGCTTTGGGGACATAATGCTAAGTGCAATAAGTCAAGCACATAACAACAAATATATGATTTCTGTTTTAAAAGAAGACTTTGTTGTTGTTAAGCACCATCGAGTTGGTTCTAACTCATAGAGACCCTGTATAGGATTTCCAAGGAGTGGCTGATGGGTTTGAACCACCAACCTTGCAGTTCAAATCAACCTTGAGGTCAGTTTTATCCTGCAGCACCACACCAGAACTCCATAAGACTAGGGTTGATAAATTCAGAAGGACTAAGTTCATTGGTGGTTATCAGCTAGAGGAGAAGGGAAGGGAAAACTTCTCTTTAGACCTTGCTCTTAACTGTTGTTAAGTGTTATTGAGTCAGACCTGGTAGAGTTTCCAATCACTGTTTGGTATGTTTGAACCACTGACCTTGTGGTAGACAGTCCAGTGCTTTTCCCAGTGTCACACCAGGACTTTAGAGAAGTCTCATAATTTATGATGTGAAAGTGACTCTGGCTGTCAAAATAGTGAGCACAGCATGATCAAAATAAAAACAAGTGAGCACATATAGATGTATATAAGAAAATTGGTATACAGGTAGGTAAGGTGTGCACAAGGATGAGAATATATACAAGTATCTATTACCATAACAAAAAACAAACTCACTGTCATTGAGGTGATTCCAAGTCATAGTAGCCCTATCATTGGTGTCCAAGGCTATACATCTACAGAAGTAGATTGCCACATCTTTCTACCACAGAACCTCTAGTGTTTTCAAACTGCCAATGTCTCAATTTTTGTATTTTACCCACTGCACCACCAGGGTTCCTCAGAAGGGTCTGTTGCTGTTTTTAGGTGATATCAAGTTGGTCCTGATTCATAGTGACCCTGTCTAAGATTTTCAAGTCTGTAAATCTTTATGAGAGCAGAAAGCGTCATCTCTTTCCTGCTGAACATCTGGTGGGGTCTAATCTACAGCACTGCCAGCTATGCTGTTGCAGTTAAGTGCTGTCGCATCAGTTCCAACTCATAGTGACCCTGTATGGGGTTTCTGATCAGCAACTGGTGAGTTTGAACCACCCACCTTGTGGATGAAACCGACATTGTGGTCGGGTGCTTATCCTCCAGTGCCACAACAGGACTATGTTGTTAAGTACCGTAGAGTGGATTCCGACTCATAGCGACCCTGTATAGGGTTTCCGAGGAGGAAGTGGTGAGCTTGAACCGCCGACCTTGCAGTTCAAACGGCTTTGCAG
>NW_006408537.1:11870319-11897191 GCF_000296735.1 Chrysochloris asiatica
GACTATAGCCCTGAGACACTTTAAACCTAGAGCCAAGTGTAATAATCCCTGATATCACCTCTTAGTGAAATCTCAGAATGGCACACACAAAAAGGGATCGCTCTTATAAGATTGGTGTCCTATTTAAAAACTATAAACATGAGACCAGAAGGTAATGAGTAATGAAAATACAAGATAAGGGGTCAGAGGAACTAGTGTGCTGTATAGGAAACAAACAGGACACAATTAAAGAAAATGTTAACACATTGTGATAAATTTCACTGTCACTTAACAATTTGCATGAAAATTGTCAAATAGGAAACTAACTTACGTAAACTTTCACCAAAACTCATTAAAATATTATGAAAAGAGAAGAACTAACTGCACTAAGCAAGGGAGAAAAATTCTCAAATCCAAAGATATTTGGATGCTTTTTAAAAAATGAAAGTTAAGGTTTTAAATCTTTCTAGTATGTCAGTTAAGGTACTTGGGTGGAATAAATGTTATACCTTTGGCTACTCTAGTAGCGTAGTGGTTACGAATCGGGCTGCGAACCAAAAGGTCAGCAGTTTGAAACTACCAGTCGCTCCGTGGGAGAAAGATGAGGCTTTCTTCTCCTGTAAAGATTTACAGTCTCAGAAACCCTGTACAGGGTCGCTATGCGTCAGAACCAATTCGACGGCACTTAACAACAACAACAACTAATCTAAAGGTTGGTGGTTCAAACCCACCCAATACGACATAGGTCTTCTGTAAAGATTACAACTTAGAAAACCTATGGAACACAGTTCTACTTTATAACATATTTGTATAGGCTCACCATGAGCTGAAATTGACTCAAGGGCAACACGTTTTAGTATGTCAATCAAAAACAAAACAACAAAATAAAAAACACCTGTCATTATCACCCAATGACTCTTAAATAACAAAAAAATCCAGTTACAAACATTGACCAAATCCTATCTCATTTCCATTACCTCTTCTTCTGGCACTGTATGTTAGCAGTTGAACTGCTACCTGCAAGTTTGACAGTTCAAACCCACCATCTGTTCCACTGGAGAAGGATCAGGCTGTTTGCTCCTATAAAAATTCACAACCTCTGAAACCCAAATAAGGTGCTATGAGCACAAACTGACTCAATGGCAGTGGGTTTGGGTTTGGGGGTCTTCTGCCACCAAGAGTTAACAAAAAAAAAAAAGAGAGAGAGAGAGAGAGAGAGAGAGAAAGAGAGAGAGAGAGAGAGACTTAATGCAAAACAAAGACAGTTCCACAAAAATAAAAACGTACTTTCTCCTATTAGGTACTTAAATGTTCAATTGTCTTGAAAGAATTGCTAATCTCTTGGATTCCCAGGGCCTACATCTAAACAGGGCCTACATCTAAACATATACTTCAAGGGAATCCCGTTGGGAAAAATTTCATCAAAGATCATGCCCAGGCCCTGAACTGAAGTTACTCTGCAAAAACAAATAAAAACAATAAAAACCAGACTACTGGGGATGAAGAAAGAACCTAATCTTTGCAAGGTGTTGTGAAATTTTGCTTTTAGCAGCTTAATCTTGTGTATGTATTTGCTGTTCTTGGTGACTGGGAAATTTTCTTGGAGGAGGCAGTGGGAAAGCTGACAGTGGATAGTGAGAAAAGCCAGAAGATAATTGTTTCTTGCTTACCATTCAACCAGAGCAAAGCAGTTTTGAAACGTTAACCTTGCCTCTCTTCCACTTTACTATCTAATTTGCGCAGGTCATTAGCAAGTGAAAAGTGTTCTGCAAATAGAACAGAATAGGTTTTCCAGACAGACAAATAGTGATTTACAAAGACTGAAAAAAACATGCTTAGACTGTACTATTCATTGCAGAATATCTCATTATAACAAATCAATAAACTGCTAGTCTTTTGGGACATGTATGATTATTTTGAGTATGGTCAACTTTTGTTCTAGTGGGAATCTACTATTTGACCTATGGTGTATAAACATGTCTTATTGAAGAAATATAATAATATGCTAAAAGTATTTTTTTTTAAGTCTCTACTTACAAAATTGTTTGCATATATGTTAATAAAATTTAACCTTGAAATTTGAATCGTTTATTTCCTTTGTGTTTGAATTATCAGACAACTCGGTAATATTTATAATGCTTTAGTGGACTCAGACTCTAACAAGAACAAAAAGAGGTTGTTAGAAACAAAATGATGATACCAACTTTTTATATGTCTGGAGACAGAAAATGTGCAGAAATAGAACTTGACAAGGTCATTACAGATCTCTTCGTTATACTGCAATGGAAAGCTATGAAAAAATTGTCTAAAGAAATGGTCTCATTTTTATTTGATCTTATATACTTATGTTAATAATTACACTGGATTCATATGATAAGCATTGGACTGGGACTACAAGGTCAGTAATCCCAACCCACCAGTTGCTCAGTGGGAGAAAGATGAAGCTTTCTGCTCTAACAAAGATTTTATCTCAGAAATCCTATTCAGGGTTGCTATGAGTCAGCCTACTACTAGACAGCACTTAATAACAACATATATTTATGTTATTGAAAAACACTCTGTTGTTTATTATTTTTGTTGCAGTTGCTAATTGCCTTGGGTCAGTTATGACTCATAGTGACCCTGTATAGTGTTTCCGAGGAGTGGCTGGTGAGTTTGAACTACCAACCTTGCTGTTCAAACTGACCTTGCAATCCAGTGCTTATCCTACAGTGCCACACCAGGATTTCTTATTATGTTTATAGTAATGCATATAATGCCATTAATAGAGATAGAAAAAGTCTTTTACTATCTGAGTCACTCCTTCTATTGTTCAGTATCAATTCCTAAACATAAGAAGCCCTCAAAGTTGTTGAGGACTTGAACTCAAACTAAAATTTAATGTGATTGTGTTCCTCAGTAATAAGTGATAAGACAGTTTGAGAAGAAGAGTAAAATGATGGTGGTGGAACCATGCCACAAACAAGCATCTCCACTTATCCTTTTGCTTCCCAGTACCATATTTTAATAGTCCCATGGCTACATTGGTTTGATATGAATTCTAACTAATTGTAGTAGCTTAACATTTTTCTTTTAAAAAAGAAAAAGGATTAGGAATGATGAGAGCCGGGTGTGTATATTTTATATAAATTTCTACAGTTTTGGGAAGAGATGGGGGAAAAGCTCAATATCATCATCCAAAACAAGGCCAGAGGCACACTCTGGAACAGACCATCAATGCTCACATGCAAAAAAAAAAAACCAGCCACAGTCAACCAGAGGTGGGAAAATTTATCTTCACATTCCTAGGAATGCAGAGATGTGTTTTTGTTTGTTTGTTTGTTTGTTTTTAATTTAAATAGAGAAAGGTCATATACCATGGAGACAGCTATAAAGTTAAATTCTAATACCTATTCGGGTAGTCACTGAGGTGGGTTAGTTAAAAGGAAGAAGAATCCTATAGAGCAAAGACCAGAAAGGCTACTGAGCATAGAACTCTCAACAATTGACCTCGCCTTCCCAGCCTCAACTTGTTATTGTGTGTCATCAAGTCAGTTCCTACTCATAATGACCCAAGAGTGCCTGTTGTGTTTGGACTTCTGACCTTGCGGTTAGCAGTCCAATGCTTATCCTACGGACACTAATTCAACCATACGGACACTCTAATTCAACCATGTAGGACTTCTTTGTGTTTCTACACAGAACTTTAAAAATTATTATTTACTTTGTCTATAGTGCTTTTCAGGAGCCCTGGTGCCAATGTACGATAAGAACTGGACTGCTAACCACAGTGCCAGAAGTTCAAAACCACCAGTTGATTCTCAAAAGAAAGATGAGGCTTTTTGCTCCTGTAAAGATTTATAACCTTGGAAACATTATCTAGGGTCACTAAGAGTTGGAACCTACCACTTATCTGTCAGTTTGTTATACTGTACTGGTTTGTGTCTTTCTGTGCTCCTAGAAGATATGCCACCAGGATTTTAAACACAAGAAGGGTCACCCACAGTGACCTTTCAGATTAATAAGACAAAAGAACTTTCAGATTAATAAAACAAACTAGGAAGGAGAGGCAGATCACTTCTGAACGGTTAGTCACTGAAAACCCTATCAATAGTAGCTGGATATTTTCTGACATAGTCTCAGAAGATAAGCATCTCAGGTTGGAAGGTACTCAATATATGGCTGGGGAAGAGCCAACACCTCAAAAAAGAATTAACTTTAGTGATATGAATGGAAAAAAAGCTTTCAGGACCTTCATTTGCTGATACGACACAACTCAAAATGGGAAGAAATAGTTGCAAACATTCATTAGTAATCAGAATGAGGGATGTACAGAATATGAATATAAGAAGTTTGGAGGTTGTTAAAATTAAAATGGAACACATAAAGCTCTATATCCTAGGCATTAGTGAGCAGAAGTGTACTGGTATTGATTATATTGAATTGGACAATCAAACTATGCCAGGACCAATAAATTAAAGGGAATGGTGTTGCATTCATTGTTAAAAAGAGTATCTTGTGAAGTACAGTGTGGTCTGTCATAGGATAATGTCCACATACCTACAGGGAAGGCCAGTTAATACCACCATTGTTCAAATGTACACACCAACCACTAAAACCAGTGATGATGAAATTGAAGGATTCTACCAATTTACTCAGTCTGAAGTTGACCAAACATGCAATCAAGATTATTTATAATTACTGGTGATTGAAATGCAAAGGTTGGAAACAAAGAGGAAAGATCAGTACTTGGAAAATATGGCCTTGGTGATAGAAAAAAAAAAAAAAAGTCTATCACATGATAGACTTTTGCAAGACCAATGACTTATTCATTGAAATACCTTTTATAAACAACATGAAGGTGACTATACATGTGGATCTAACCAGAAATAATACACAAGAATCAAATTGACTACAGTTGTGGGAACAGATGGTGGAAAAGCTCAATATCATCATCTAAAACAAGGCCAGGGACGTACTGTGGAACAGACCATTATTGCTCATATGCAGTTCAGGCTAAAGCTGAAGAAAACTAAAATGAGTCCAGGAGAATCAAAATATGACCTTGAACATTTTCCATCTGATTTAAGAGACCATTTCAAGAACAGGCTTGATGCATTAGATACTAATTACTAAAGACCAAAAGAGCTATGGGATAGCTATGGGATGATATCAAGAAATCATACAAGAATAGTAAAAAGCCAGTAAAAAAAGGACAAATGTGTATGTCAGAAGAGATTCTGAAAGTTGGTCTTGAGCATTGTTGTTGTTGTTGTCGGTTCCGACCCATAGCGACCCTGTATAGGGTTTCCGAGGGTGTAAATCTTTACGGGAGTAGAAAGCCTCATCTTTCTCCCGCGGAGCAGCTGGTAGTTTCGAACCGCTGACCTTAAGGTTCACAGCCCGATTCGTAACCACCTACAATTACTGCAAGAAATGAGGAAGGAAAAGAGTTGATAAGAACATTTCAAAGGGCAGCTCAAGAAGATGAAGTCAAGTACTGTAACGAACTGTTCAAAGACCTGGAGTTAGAAAACCAAAAGGGAACAAAATGCTTAGTATTTCTCAAGATGAAAAAACTGAAGAAAAAAATTCAAGGCTCAAGTTGCAGTATTTAAGTATGTCATGGGCAAAATATTGAATGATGCAGAGAGCATCAAAAGAAGATGGAAGGAATACACAGAGACACTGTACCAAAAGGAAATGATTGATGTTCAACCGTTCCAAGAGGTATAGCTTATGATCCAATGGTATTGAAGGAAGAAGTCCAAGATGCATTGAAGGTATTGGCAAAAAACAAGGCTCCAGCAACAGATGAAATGCAAACTGAAACGTTTCAACAAGCACTCAATAGCATTGGAGATGTTCACTGGTCTAGGCCAAGAAATTTGGAAGACAATTACCTGCCCAGCCTATTAGAAGAGATCCATATCTGTGTCACAAAAGTCATTCTTCAGAAATATCATTGATAAGCACACTACTTAATTTACTCTCTCCATGGTTTTCTTTGTCACATTACCTGTTTTGTTTCCTTTATAATAGTGTTCACAGTCAGAAATTACATTATTTATTTGCTTAGTTATTTATTGTTAGTTTCTACTCATTAGAATATAATCTCAAAAATTACATGGTTACTGCTGTGTTCCTAGCACTAGCATCTCGTAAGTGATCAATAAGTGATACTACAATGAATGATGAGTGATGGAAAGAAAATTTCCTACAGGATTTTCTCCAGATCAAAGGAGGAAATTCCCGTTTGACTTAATCATATGTACATCCATCCATGGATTGCTTTGATATATATACTTATATATTAATTAAACATTTAAAAGTTGGGTTCTATCAATTCAGAAGTCAATATAAGACACTGGGTCAGTATCCAAACATAAGTTTATGAAGACAGAAAAGTGTAAATAGCAGAGATCAAGATACAACCTATCTTCATTTTCTTAGATGAATTCTCTAAGTTATTTAAAAACTTGGGTTAATTTGAAAGCTAAAAGCTGATGCCCAGATAATGAGGGCTGATATTTAAATATCACCTAGAAATTATTGATCTAGTCACAAAAGGTTCAGTATTTTATTACACAAATGATTTACACAAATTAAATGCTTTCAAATATATTACAGCCTGAAAAAATTTCCACATTTTAATGTGTATGCTCTTAGAATTTTAAGTGAAAAAAGATGATGAAACTCCAATATATGAATAACAAATCTTTTTTTTTCTAAGAACTTGAGAAATTTTTTATTTACAGGAATGTTACTTTTCCTACAAAATCATACTGTCCCATAGGACTATCACCGATACCTCCATCTCTAGGTCCATCATCTTTGAAATTTTGGTATTTTCTTTTTTATTTCTTGCCTGCGTAGCCCTACCTCGAATATCAGCATATAATTGTTCTAGTTATTAAGTGCCGTCAAGTTGATTCTGACTCATAGTGACCCTGTATAGGGTTTCCAAGGAGCGGCTGATGGGTTTGAACTACCGACCTTGTGGTTAGCAGTCCAGTGCTTACCTTACAGCACTACACTAAGACTTCAGTAAATACTAAGAGGAGTCCAAAAATTTGTGGAAAATGGGATTAGAAGACAGTGGAATTTTCCCATGAACACTTTGAAGGCCTATCTTATCTTTCTGGTGCTTCCATCATAATTTTATTTTTCAGAATTAGCTTTAGCTTAATTCCAACATTTACCAGGCAAACATCAACACTCAGGATTAGATTACTACATATTTTACTGGTATTTCTGTCTCATCTGAAACACTTTTCGGAGTTACCATTTTATTTCTCTACCACCTCACCAAAGACCTAGTATAGCTCTCCCAGGTGTTTCAAGTTAAATCTTCTCCCCAGAGTAGAGTCTGAAATTCTTCAACTAAGCTAAATTTTTATCTTTTTATTTATCAAGGCTAATGGCTTTACTAAGGAGCTCTGGTAGTGTAGTGGTTACGAATCGAACTGCAAGATCAGCAGTTCGAAACTACCAGCTGTTTCACGGGAGAAAGATGAGACGTTCTGCTTATGTAAAGATTTACAACCTTGGAAACCCTGTACAGAGTCACTATGAGTTGGAACCGACTCCACAGCACACAGCCACCACCACCACCAATGGCTTTACTATCCATTGGACTTGGTAGAACCATTTTTCTTTGTCCATTCTGTTCCTTAATCAAGAATACCCTCTCCTTTCTTCTATTAAACTAAACTTTATTTTCTAAGCCTCAGGTCTTATTATAGTCTGGTGTGGCACTGTAGGTTAAGCACTAGACTGCTAACCACAAGGTCAGCTGTTCAAACCTACCAGGTACTCCTTGGAAACCCTGTACAGTATCACTATGAATTGAAACTGATTCAGCGCTCAACAACAACAGGGTTTATCAGCTCTGCATAGTGGGAACAAATGATACCTTAATCTAAAGAATCAATTCCCTTTGACATTTAAAAGAGTCAAATATTTTAAAGGAAAATCCATCTGCTTTAAAATAACTTAAAAAAAAATAGATGACATTTAAGCATAATGTGGAAAAGAAAGAACTAGCAGAGAGGGCAATTAGGCTTACAAGCAAGACAGAGGATTCAGCACTAAATGTATTATAGGAGGCAAAATAAATAAATGGTGGTGTGTGAATATGTTATATTTCATGGATTCAAAATTAATTTTCCACTGAGGTGAAAAGAAAGAAGACTGAAAATAAAAATTAGAAAGATACTGATGTTGTCTCTCTAATCTAATTTACAGAAATTTTTTAAACCTGCAAAATTTAGAAGTTCTGATATGAGATGTGAACAAGGATGAGAAGTGGGATGGAGAAGTTGTATATAAGGCAGTACACAGGTGACTGGTGTCAGTTTCTGAATTTAGATTTATCACTGATTATGGAGACAGACAACCCTGTATTGCATCCTAATAATTCACTCTGTGACAAGGTAGGTTACTGTTAAGCCTTCGTCTCCATAATTGCTGAGTGAGTTCTTAACTAGGATTGAGTGAAATGCAATAGCTAGATACCAGATGGTGGTGGTGATGACTGTGGACTGTTGAGTCGGTACTAATCCAGAGTGATCCTGTATAGGATTTCTGAGGCTGCATACCTTTACATCAACAACAACAACAACAACAACATACCTTTACAAGAGCCTCATCTTTCTCCCAAGAAGTGGCTGGTAGAGTCGAACTGCTGATCTTGGAGCCCAGCTCATAACTCAGTATTCACAGGAAAGCCTCAATAAGGAAGCCATATTCAGGAATAAAATAATGAATTCTACAACACCTAAGAAAATAATTTCATCTTTTTCTTATCACTTAAAAATACATCTTTCTATACAGTGTCTGCTATAGCCCTAGATGTCTACCAAAGCTAATATGAAATTGATGTTTGGTTATGAGAAATTAAATACAGTATTTCAAATGCAATTGATTTTCCTACTGACAGTAAAATAGACAGCAAGGTTGATTTTAATCAACATGACAATACAGCCTAGAAGCATGCTCTGCACAGCTCTTGAACACCACTTGATGTCCTCTTCCTACTCCAGCCACTCTGTTGGAGAGCTGTTAGTTCCCCCAGAGTTGACTAATTTCTTGCAGGTGCAATCTGACTGCACCTAACCTGAGCCTACACAGATCTTCTCACATCTGCACTAGTCACCTGGAAACTTACGTGGCTCTCATACAGAAAGAAAAGCAGTAGTTATTGGCAGGGGTAACTACTCTATATGGATGGAGAATGGAAATCATTTCTGAGGCACATGTCATAAAGCTCCTCAGAATGCGTATGATCTTGAACCCCTATCGTCCATAACACTAGTCACTTAAGTAAACACAGACTTGAATTCTTACTTCCTTCTCCCTACTTAGTCCACTTTTCTTTCACTCTTGTACCCGGTCAGTACATTTCAAATAAAATGTTATTGTTAAATGATGCAGTGTTGCTTCCAGCTTATAGTGATCCTGTATAGAGTTTCTGATGCTATAAATCTTTCTACTAAGGAATGGCTAGTGGGCTTGAACTCCTGACCTTTTGGTTAGTATTATAGTGCTTATCCTACAGTACCACCAGCACACTCTCCCAGATAAATTACTTGCATTAAAATCTGAGTCTCAAGATCTGTTTGGGAGAAAAGTTGCTTCTGCCCTTGATATAATATATTTATTTTCTTTTTGGAAAATTATTGAAGTTACTTTGCACAGATTATCACACAGCTTTGCACATGTTATTTTATTGGTTCATATGTTTGTTTATTTTACAAAGATACATGATAGAAAATAAAATTGACTTTACTTTGGAAAGAAAACAAACTCTAGTACTCGTGTTTTCCTTTGTGTCAATGAAAATTTAACTTGTAGCTCTTTTAATAGTCTAATAGCATCATATTGCATCATAAATAATCTGAGGATAAATTTTGATCTATCAGGAAAATATTTATATTGAATAAATAAAATAAAGATGGTTAACAATGGAAAATACTAAATGTGGGATATATTAGAAGACTCTTTGTAGCTTTTCTGTAAATGTAAAATTATTCCAAAATAAAATTTTCTTTACAAAAATAAAATATTTACTCATATTCACTACTTACTAAACCAAGCCATAGTTTAAAAATAGCAGCATTTCTAACAGATGTTTTGAAAAAAAAACAAACACTGCAGTGTTTAAAATATTTTTAGCTAATAAGAAAAACACTTGTAATTTAATAATCATGAGTGTTATATTACGCAAACAGAGAGGAAAAAACAATATAAGTCAAATTTGACATTAGCTGAATCGTATTTCTCAAGTCTTTTGAGAGGCAAATTCTAAAGACATTAAAAATCATTGGGAGTAATACCATATAAACACATCATTACTTTTTCTTCTTATTTTATCTGAATTCACACTGTAAAATAATTTTTACACCAGAATTTTATTGATGGTAATGTAAATACTGCAATTTATTCAGAGTTATCCAAAAATGACCTGAAACAGGCCTCTAATATTTTTTCATATTTGCTGTAAATTTTGGTTTCAAATTATTGAAAATAAATTCATCTTGATATTAAAAGTAGACTTTTTGAAATAAAGGAAATAAGAAATATAAACAGTTTAATAAAATGATTGTCTCTAAGTTTGTACCACAAATACTTTAACATGTATCAGCAAAGTATTATTTTCCACAAGGAAACTAAAATAATTTTAGAAATGTTTTATTTACTTATCCTAGCTCAGTTCATTTCACCCTATTCAGATTGTCACTGAAAATGTGTGTAATGAATGGAAATAAATTAAAATAAATGATTTCATGAAAAAGGATTCATTTAATATCTTCTAAATTCACTGGTAAATCTTGATTTTACACCTACCTCCTGTTCTTTCTTATGGCAGACTTTCCTTGTCATCTAACCTATATTCTTTATCCACTGATTTTGTTTGAGACAAAGTGCCTAGTGACTATCCTTACATCTCTTCCAGTTACACTTCACAAACATTCTATCAACAGAGAGATTCTTACTACAGTGACTTGACAAGACAGAGTAGAACTTTCCTGTAGAGTTTCCTAACCTGTGTCCTTGTGGGAGTCGACTGTCTGGTCTTATCTCCTGATCAGAGAGACACTGGCAAGTTTGAATCACTGACCTTTCTATTAGAAGCCAAACACTAAACCTTGAAGTCACTAGAGTTTCTTCCACTGGAGTTGTTGCTGCTGTTGTTAAGTGCTTTGGGTCAGTTCTGACACTTAGCAACACTGTATAGGGTTTTCAAGGAATGGGTTTGATCAGCCAACCTTGTGATTAGCAGTCCAGTGCTTATCCTGCAGTACTGCACAAGGATTCAGAGCAGTTGTTGTTAAATGTCATCAAGTTAATTGGTTCCAACTCAGCAACCTTGTATAGGGTTTCCAAGGAAGTCTTAGCGAGTTTGAACAACTGACCTAGTGGTAGAAACTGACCTTGAAGTACAGCCCTTTATCCATAGGAGGACTCCTCTATTACATTTAGAGATGATTCTGAAAACTATGTCACCAGTATTTTAAATACCAGCAGGGACACTCATGGTGGACAGGTTTCCGATGAACTTCCAGATGAAGACAGACGAGGAAGAAAGAGTGATGAACTACTTTCAAATATTTAGTCACTGAAAACCTTATGAATAGCAGATAAATACTCTCAGATATAGTGCCGGAAAATGAGCCCCTCAGGTTGGAAGGGACTCAAAATGTGACTGGAAAAGAGCTACCTCCTCAAAGAAGAGTTGACCATGATGACATGAATGAAGTAAAACCTGTGGGACTAAAACCCATGGGACTTTCATTTGCTGATGGGGCACAACTCAAAATGAAGAGAAACAGCGTGAACATCCATTAAAAATTGGAACATAGAATGTGTGAAGTATCTAGGAGAATTGGAAGTTTTCAAAAATGAAATGGAATGCATAAACACTGATATCTTAGGCATTAGTAAGCTGAAATGGACTGGTATTGGCCATTTTGAATCTGACAACCACATGGTTTACTATGCCAGGAATGACAAATTGAAAAGGAATGGTGTAGCATTCATTGTCAAAAAGAACATATCCAGATCAGTCATGAAGTACAACACTGCCTGTGATAGGATAATATTAATGTGCCTAAAAGGAAGCCCATTAATACCACTATTATTCAAATTTACGCACCAACCACTAAAGCTAGTGAGGATGAAACAGAAGAATTCTACCAACTGCTTCAATCTGAAATCTATCAAACATGCAATCAAGATGTATTGATCATTACTGATGATTGGAATGCAAAGGTTGGGAGCAAAGAGGAAGGATCAGTAGTTGGAAAATATGGCCTTGGTGATATAAATGATGCTGGAGAACGCATGATAGAATTCTGAAAAATCAATGATTTGTTCATTTCAGCTACCTTCTTTAGACAACATAACAGACGACTATACACATGGACTTCACCAGATGTAATACATAGAAATCAAATTGACTATATCTATGGAAAGAGATGATGGAAAAGCTCCATATCATCAGTGAAAATAAGGCCAGGGGAAGACTGTGGAACAGACCATCAATTGCTCATATGCAAATTCAAACTGAAGCTGAAGAACATGGAAACAAGTTCACAAGAGCCAAAATATGACCTTGAATACATCCCACCTGAATTTAGAGATCATTTGAAGAACAGATTTGATACACTAAACACTAAAGACCAAAGACCAAAAGAGTTGTGGGCTGACATCAAGAACATCATACAAGAAGAAAGCAAAAAGTCATTAAGAAGACAAGAAAGAAGGAAAAGGTCAAAATGGATGTCAGAAGAGACAGTGAAACTTGCTCTCCAGTGTAAAGATGCAAAAGCAAATGAAAGAAATGAGGAGGTCCAAGAGCTGAAAAGAAAATTTCTAAGATCAGCTCAAGAAGATAAAGCCAAATATTGCAACAAAATGTGCAAAGATCTGGAATCAGAAAACCAAAAAGGAAGAACATGCTCAGCATTTCTCAAGCTGGGGAAACTGTAGAAAAAATTCAAGTCTCAACTTTTGTTATTGAAAGAGTCTCTGGGCAAATTATTGAATGATGCAGAAAGCATCAAGAGAAGATGGAAGGAATACACAGAATCACTATTCCAAAAGGAAATTGTTAATATTCAACTGTTTCAGGAGGTAGCATATGATCAAGAGCCAATGACACTGAAGGAGGAAGTCCAAGGTGCATTGAAGGAATTGGTAAAGAACAAGGCACCAGGAATGGATGGAATAAAAATTGAAATCTTTCAAGAAAGTGAGGCGGCACAGGAGGCACTCACTCATCTCTGCCAAGAAATTTGGAAGACAACTATCTGGCTGATTGATTGGAAGAGATCCGTATTTGCGCCCATTCCAAAGAGAGGTGACCCTATGGAATTCAGAAATCATCGGACAATCTCTTTCATATCCCATGTGAGTAAAGTTTAACTAAAGGTAATACAGAAACAACTACAATCATACATTGACAGAGAAATTCCAATGGTTCAAGCTGGATTCAGAAGAGGCCGTGGAATGAGAGATATCATTGCTGATATCCGATGGATCTTGGCTGAAAGCAGAGAATATCAGAAAGATGTTTACCTCTGCTTTATTGACTATGCAAAGGCTTTCAATTGTGTGGATCATGATAAGCTATGGACAACATTGTGAAGTATGAGTATTCCGGAACATTTAATTGTGCTCATGAAGAATCTTTACCTGTACCAAGAAGCAGTTATTCGAACAGAACATGGGAATACTGAATGATTTAAAATTAAGAACGGTGTGCAACAAGGTTGTATTCTTTCACCATACTTATTCAACCTGTATGCTGAGCAAATAATCCGAGAAGCTGAGTTATATGAAGAAAAGCATGGTGTCAGGATTGGAGGAAGACTCATTAGCAACCTGAGATATGCAGATGATACAACCTTGCTTGCTGAAAGTGAAGAGGACTTAAAACATTTACTGATGAAGATCAAAGAGCACAGCCTTCGGTATGGATTACATCTCAATGTCAAGAAAACAAAAATCCTCACCACTGGACCAATAAACAACATTCTTATCAACGGAGAAAATATTGAAGTTGTCAAGGACTTCATTCTTCTTGGATCAACTATCAACACTCATGGAAGCAACAGTCAAAAAATCAAATGATGTATTGCATTAGGCAAATCTGCTGCACAAGACCTTTTTAAAGTGTTGAAGAGCAAAGATGTCAGCTTGGGGACTAAGATGCACCTGAACCAAGCCATGGTATTTTCAATAACCTCATATGCATATGAAAGCTGGATAGTGAATAAGAAAGACTGTAGAAGAATTGGTGCATTTGAGTTATGGTGTTGGAGAGAAATATTGAAAGTGTCATGAGCTGTCAAAAGAACCAATAGATCTGTTTTGAAAGAAGTGCAGCCAGAGTGCTCCTTGGAGGCTAAGATGACCAAACTTCATCTCTCATACTTCAGACATAATATCAGGAGGGGCCAGTCACTGGAGAAGGAAATCATGTTTGGTAAGGTGGAGGGTCAGAGAAAAAAAGGAAAACCCCCAACGAGATGGATTGGCCAAGTGACAGCATCGATGGACTCAAGCGTGGCAACAGTAGTGAGGTTGGCCCAGTATCAGGCAGTGTTTCTTTCTGTAGTGCATAAGGTTCTCTGTGTCAATACCGACTTGATGACACCTAACAACAACAATAAGACTATGTTGGAATCTTGGTGTGGTGCTGTGGTTAATGCACTGGACTGCAAAGTGGATTTGACCACAAGATCAGTGGTTCAAGCTCATCAGCTGCTCCTGGAAACCCTATGCATTGTTGCTGTGGGTCGGAACTGTCTCGACAGCACTTAACAATAACAACATAAGACTATGTTACATGTAACAAGATATAAGTAATTGTCTATTGTGTAGTAGATTGCAAGAACACATATTTTCTATAAGAGGAAAATCTTTATGGTTGATTATATTTGCTGTGTCATTGTGGGTTAATGCGCTGGGCTGCAAAGTTGGTTTGAACTACAGGTCAGTGTTTCAAGTTCAGCAGCTGCTCCTTGGAAACCCTATGCAGGGTCACTATGGGTCAGAACCCACTCTATAGTACTTAATAACAACAACATATTTGATAAATACAGAGTGATAATTTCCCCATTGATACCACATCACTTACTGATACCTCTAGGTTAAAGGATGATACCATGCCATGTGGAGAAATATTTCTAAATTACCACCTACCTCTTAACAGTGTTTATTTATTCAGGTAAATGACTGTTGTCATTTTTCCATTTGAAATTTTATGGAGCACCAGATGATGTTTGTCTTTTCATTATGCCTGTGACACAGACCGAAGTGCTGAAGGTAGAACAGTTGTCTTGTGACCACTGAGACACCAAAACATGAAATTTAACTAATCCAAAATCTGTGATTACTTACTTAAGCAATTTAAGCAGCTTTAGACAGTCTATTTGCATATTCCTTATCATCAATAAGAAATAGTTAAAGCACTGCTGAGTTGCTGCTAAATGCAAATACCAACACCCTATATTCTATCTTCTGTGCCAGAAATTAATTCTAGAACAGTTTGCTCATTCTTAGTTTAAAATTGTAAACCATTTGGATATTGAATCCTTTGGTCATCCAAGAGTGGAGAAAAATCTCATAGAATCTTGGTTGTGGCTGTTTATATTTAATAAATATATAGTGATAATTTCCCTGCTGACATCATACATCTTAATGGTATCTCCATGTTAAAGAATGATTTCATGCCATATGGAGAAATACTTCAAAATTTACCACCTACATATTAACAGTATTGATTTATCCCTGAATATGACTGCATTTTAAAATCTATTTTGAAATGTTATCATCACCCATTATTGACTTTGTTGTTTTTCACTCTACTGTTCTTATACTTGGATGGTGTCTTGTAATGTTATATTTTCATGCCATCGTAGGAGATGCAGCTGCTTGTATTTTGACATACAAAACTTTCTACAGTAAGTATTCTTTTTTCTTCATACATTTTAAAGAAAAAAGTTTTAAAGATATTATTGTTTATCAGGAACTAGGAATAAGGGAATTGTTAAGTAGAGTCAAGTTGATACCGACTCATAACGACTTTATGCACAACAGAATGAAACACTGCCCATTTCTATGCCAGTCTCACAATCATTGCTAGGCTTGATCACAATGCTGCTGCCACTGGGCCAATTCAACTCATTGGGAGTTTTCTTTCTTTTTCGCTGACCTTCTACTTTAACATGCATGATATCCTTCTCCAGGGCCTGGTATCTTCAGACAATATGCCCGAAGTATGAGAAACAAAGTCTACCCATCTTGCCTTCTAAGAAGCACTCTGGCTGTACTTCCAACACAGATTTGTTTGTTTTTTTTTGGAAAACCATGATATTTTTTAATATTCTCCTCCAACACCAGAATTCAAATACATCAATTCTTCTTGGTCTTCCTTACTCATTGTCCAACTTTCACATACATATGAGGCTATTGAAAATACCATGGTTTGGGTCAGGCACACCTTAGACTTCAAATTGACAACTGTGCTCTTGGGTCAGATGCACCTCAGTCTTCAAACTGACACCTTTGCTCTTGAACACTTTTAGGAGGTCTTGTACAGCATATTTGCCTAATGTAATATATTTTTTGATTTCTTGACTGTTGCTTCCATGAATGTTGATGGTTGATCTGAGCAAATTAAATCTTTGGCAACTTCAATCTTTTCTCCATTTATCTGGATGTTATTTATTGGTCTACTGGTGAGGAATTTTGTTTTCTTTACATTGAGGTGCAATCAATACCAAATGCTGTGGTCTTTGATATTCATCGATAAGTATTCTAAGTCATGTTTGCTTTCAGCAAGCAAGGTTATATCATCTGTGGTTTGCAGGTTGTTAATGAGTCAGCCTTCCATCCTGATGCCTTGTTTTTATTCATATAATCCAGTTTCTCATATTGTTTGCTTAGGATACAAATTGAATAAGTCAAGGACGATACAAATGAAAGAATACAACCCTGATGCACAACTTTCCTGATTTTAAACCATTCACTATTACCTTGTTCTGTTTGAATGACTGCCTCTTAGTCTATGTACAGGTTCCTCATGAGTACAAGAAAGAATAAGAAGTTAAAAAATAGAAAGAAAAGTTCTCTTAGGAATAAAGTTAAGGATATAATCAATACCAAAAACAAAGTTATAGAGAATATTCTATTCTCTGTGTCACCATATTTCCATGTTGGTTATTTAAATTAGTATGATGTTTGACTACTTCAAGCAAAAACATCTGATCCCCCAAAGTAAAAAATAACATGAAATCTGTCATGTTAAAAAAGCCTATAAACAGTGAGTAGTAAAGGAGGCTATTGTGGTTATTTGGTATCACAAGGGGCCCAGATTCTATCTTTTATTAACATAAGCATATGGCTTCTTTTTCATGGATTATGTTGCATAAAATGATTGCTGGAATTGTAGATACTTCATCATCTTTGAAGGCTGAATCAAAGATAAACAGAACAGCGGTAGGTAACTGTTATTCCAAGTTTACTAAAATCTCTATAAGTGTCCTTCGTAGAAATTACAAGCAGTATTTGTTGTTGTTAGGTGCCATCGAGTTGGCACTGACTCATAGAGACCTTATGAACAGCAGAAAGAAACACTGGGCCAATCTCACTATTGTTGCCATGCTTGAGCCCATTGATGCTGCTGCTTTGCTAATTCATCTCGCTGGAGGGTCTTCCTCTTTTTCTCTAGCCCTCCACCCTACTAAACATGATATTCTTCTCCAGTGACTGGTTCCTGATGACAATATGTTCAAAATATAAGAGACAAAGTTTGGCCATCCTGGCCTCCAAGGAGCACTCTGGCTGCACGTCTTCCAACACAGATCTGTGGTTCTTTTGGCAGTCCATGGCACTTTCAATATTCTCCTCCAACATCATAACTAAAAAGCATCAATTCTTCTATGGTCTTCCTCATTCACTGTTCAGCTTTCACATGCATATGAGGTTATTGAAAATACCATGGCTTGGGTCAGGTTCACCGTAGTCTTCAAGCTGACATCTTTGCTCTTCAACACTTTAAAAAGGTCTTGTGCAGCAGATTTGCCTAATGCAATACATCATGTGATTTCTTGACTGCTGTTTTCATGAGTGTTGATAGTTGATCCAAGAAGAATGAAGTTCTTGACAACTTCAATATTTTCTCCGTTGATAAGAATGTTGTTTATTGGTCTAGCGGTGAGGGTTTTTTTTTCTTTACATTGAGATGCAATCCATACCCAAGACTGTGCTCTTTGATCTTCATCAGTAAATACTTTAAGTCTTCTTCACTTTCAGCAAGGAAGGTTGTATCATCTGCATATCGCAGGTTGTTAATGAGTCTTCCTCCAATCCTGATGCCACATTTTTCTTCACAGAACCCGGCTTCTTAGATTATTTGCTCAGCATACAGGTGAATAAGTATGGTGAAAGAATATAACCCTGTCTCACACCTTTCTTAATTTTAAACCATTCGGTGTTCCCATGTTCTGTTCGAACAACTGCCTCTTGGTTCATGTGCAGTTTCCTTATTAGCAAAATGAAGTGCTCCGGAATACTCATGCTTTGCAATGTTGTCCATAGCTTGTCATGAGCCACACAATCAAAAGCCTTTGTGTAGTCAATAAAGCACAAGCAGTATAACTAGTTAAAATTCAGTGGCCCAGACTTTGTCACATGGCTTTATTTAGTGCTTCAATGTGGACTGAAGCGTCCTGCATCAGAATTATATAACAAAAGTTTTTCACAAATAAAAGTTTTTGCACCCTTTCCTAAACATTCAAAGAAGGAGTTAGATAATTATCCTTTAATTAGTTCTTCCAATGATTATTTTTCAAACTAACATTTGGGAATATTATGTCAAAAGGGATAGCTTATTTCAGATTAGTAATATCGTACATGAGTATTTGGGTTAGAGAGAGATAGACAGTTGGCTAGTTTTACACTCCAGTATGATTTTCTTTTACAACATGATGCCAAGAAATGTGTCAAATATTTAAATTAAGTCATGGCTTTTTTATATTAAAGAACATAAATTGTTTTAAGGTTCAAAACCAAATTATTTCTGATATGATGAAAACCTATAACATAAATTAAGAATCCTGGTAGTGCAGTAATTGAGTGCTCAGCTGCTAACTGAAAAGTTGGCAGTCTCACAATTGTTACTACACTTGAGCACATTGCTGCCGCCATGGTGCCCAATTCATCTCATTGGGGGTCTTCCTCATCTTTGCTGATCTAATCTTTTCTATAGGGTTACTGTGAGTCAGAATTGACTTGATGACACACAGAACAGAACATAAATTAAGGCCCTCAAACATAATAAAAATTTTTGGTTAAATGAAGGACTATTTGAGAAAAGGAATAAAATAATTTGTGGAACTAGGTGGTATTTAATTATAAGACATGAAAGAGAAATTGATTATACCATTGGCATATTTCTCCTCTTATGTATCAGAATAGAATTCATAGACTACATAAGGGAGAAATTAAGTCAAGGACCACACAAATGAATACTAAGTTTTGACTGAACTAAAGGGAGAAATAATATAATGGGTACTTTCAGATTAGAAACTTAATTTCATTCCGTTTATGAAATTAAGACATTGATGGTCTCTTTATATTGAATGTGTCATACTGAAGGAAAAAAAAGCATTCATTTCTGGAGAGAAACTCTCCAGTTCAAAAAAGGAACAAAAAAGGATAAAAGAATATAGTAACTATAATCCAAGTCTGAATGGTGGATATATATAACAGCAAATTGGAAAATAATAGAAAAACTAAGTGTGATAGTTAAGGTGTGTGTCAACTTGATGGGGCAATGATTTTCAGTGGCTTAAAAGTTAAGATATAGACTTTCCCAATGGTGTGATCTAATGTAATGTAATCATCTCCATGATGAAATCTGCTATCAACAACCAATCAATTGAAAGGGAGTTTCTTTAGAGGTGTGGCCTGCTTCTACTATATGAGGATGCTTGGGCAAAGCTTTCTTACTTTATGTTGTATCTGACTCATCATATGACCTCTGGTTCTTTGGATGTGAGTCAGTGGGCTGCTGTATTGACTGCCCATTTGTGAATCCTCAGCAACCTGCTATCTTACCTGCATTTTTGATTTATTCACCTCTGCAGCCAGAAACCTTTCGTCTGACCTGCCAGACTTGGGTTCACCAACCTATGCAGCTGTGTGAGCAGAGGAACCTCTAGCCTGACACCTGACCCAAGAATTTGGAACTTGACAATTATCTACCACCATGTGAACTATTTCCTTGAGATAAATCTCTCTCTTTATATATGTATATATATGTTCTATGGAGCCCTGGTCTGGCACTGTGGGTTAATTCGCTGACTACAAGGTCAGTGGTTCAAGGTTACCAGCTGCTCCTCAGAAAACCTATACAGGGTCACTATAAGTTGGAACTGACTTGATGGCACTTAACAACCACAACAATATATTCTATATTTTTATATGTCTATATTTAACTCTCTATGTCTATCTTTATACATATATACGGTTGTTGAGTCAATTTCCACTCATAGTGGCCCAGTATAGGATTTCCAAGGAGTTGCAGTTGACAGTCCCATGCTTAGCCTACCATGTCACACCAGGAGAATTGATGCAACCATGTTATGGTGTTGGAGAAGAATATTGAAATTGCCACGGGCTACCAAAAAACAAACAGATCTGTGTTGGAAGAAGTGCAGCCAGAGTGCTCCTTGGAGTTCAGGATGGCCAAACTTCATCTCTCATACTTTGGACATATTGTCAAGAGGGACCAGTCACTTGAGAGGGATATCATGTTTGGTAAGGTGGAGGGTCAGAGAAAAAAAGGAAGACCCCTGGCAAGACTGATTGGCAAAGTGGCAACAATTGTGAGGTAAGCCCAGGGCTGGGTAATGTTTCATTCTGTTGTGTACAGGGTCATTATGAGTTGGGGCCGACTCGATGGTACCTAACAACAAAAAATATATGTGTATATGTTAGTA
This sequence comes from Chrysochloris asiatica, assembly GCF_000296735.1. NCBI lineage: Eukaryota > Metazoa > Chordata > Mammalia > Afrosoricida > Chrysochloridae > Chrysochloris > Chrysochloris asiatica. The sequence continues at coordinate 11,891,292 of NW_006408537.1, forward strand.
CCCAACAATAATACTAACAGATAACTAACAGATATATCTATCTATCTATAGATATATATAGATAGATAGATATATCTGTTAGTTATCTGTTAGTATTGCTATACTCAGGTGATTTGTGTACTGCTGTTATGCAGGAAGTGATGCCACTGATATTTTAAATACTAGCAAAAGCACACATCATATACAGATTTCAGCAGAGAATTCAGATTAAGACAGACTAGGAAGAAGGAGAGGAGAACAACTTCTGAAGGGTTAGCCACTGAAAATCTTATGTTTAGAAGCAGAACACTTTATAATATAATGCCAGAAGATGAGCCTCTCAGGTTGGAAGGAACTCAAAATATCACTAGGTAAGTGTTGCTGCCTCAAAGTAGAGATGACCTTAATGACATGGATGGAGTAAAAGTTTTCAGGACCTAATTTGGTGATGGGTAACAACTTAAAATGAGAAGAAACAACTACAAATATCCATTAGTGATCAGAATGGAGAATATATGAAATATTAATCTAGAAAAACTAGAAGTCATCAAAAATTAAACGTAATGCATAAATATTGATATATTAGGAATTAGTGACCTAAAATGGACTGGTATTGGTCATTTTGAACCAGACAAACAAATGGTTTACTATGATGGCAATAACAAACTGAAAAGGATTGGCATCACATTCATCATCATAAAAAACAAACAAACATCTCAAGATCTGGATTGAAGTACAATGCTGTCTGTGATAGGATACTATTCATGTGCCTACAATGAAGATAAATTAATACCAGTATTATTCAAGTTTATGCAACAACAATAAAGACAGTGATGAGGAAACTGAAGAATTCTACCAACACATTCAGTCTTAAATTGATAAAAAATGAAATCATGATGTATTGATAATTATTGGTGATAAGAATATGGAAGCTAGAAACCAAGAAAAAGGATCAGTAGTTGGAAAATATGACCTTGGTAATAGAAAAGAGGCTGGTGGGTTTGAACTTCAGACTTTGAAGTTAGCAGTTTAACACCTTGCTGGCAGCACCATCAGTGCTCCTTAAAGCAATTCTAAATACAAATTTCTTTTGGAAATGAGGTTAAATCTTTATTTGCCTATATTTTGAATTACTGTTTGTTGTTAAATAACACTGAATTGGTTTTGGATCATAATAAAACCCTGTATGGGGTTTCTGAGGAGCATCTGGTGGGTTTGAACTGATGATCTTGAGGTTAGAAGTTCAGTATGGTGATCTTTATTTTACTTTGATCAAACTGAAAACTGATTTTTATTTCTCAGTTTGCTGTCTGTGATAGGATAATATCCATACAAGTTAATACTACTATTATTCAAATTTATGCACCAGCCACTAAAATCAGGGATGATGAAATTGAAGAATTCTACCAACTTCTTCAGTTTGAAATTAATAAAAGCTACAATCAAGTTGTATTGATGATTACTGGTGATTGGAACACAAAGGTTGAAATCAAAGAGGGTCAGTATTTGGAAAATATAGACTTGATAATAGAAACAATGATAGAGATTGCACAATAGGATTTTACAATACCAATTATTTTTCAATGCAAATACCTTTTCTTCAACAACATAAAAGGCTACCTCACCATATGGTATAAATAAGAATCAAATTGATTACACCTGTAGGAAGACAGGATACAAAAGTTCAATGTCATCAGTCAAAACAATACCCGGGGCATACTGTAAAGCACACCTTCAATTACTCATTACAAGTTCAGGCTGAAGTGAAGAAAACTAAAACAATTCCATGAGAGCCAAACTATAACCTTAAGTGTCCCACCTGAATTTGGGGCCATCTCAAGATGCATTAGACACAGATGACAGCAGACTTGGCAAGTTGTGCAATGAGATCAAGAATATCATTCATGATGAACACTAAAGAACATTAAAAATACAGGAAAAAAGATAAGACCAAAATTCATGTCAGAAAGACTTAAATGTGCTGTTGAACTTAGAGTAGCTAAAGTGACTACAAGAAATGATAAAGTAAAAGAGGTGAGCAAAAAATTGCAACGGCAAGTTGAGAAGACAAAATCAAGTACTAAAATGAAATTTGCAAAGATCTGGAGTTAGAAAACAAAAAGAGTAATAATACATGCTCAACATTTATCAAGCTGAAAGTACTGAAGAAAAAATTCAAGTCTCTTGTTGAAATGCTGAAGGACTCCATGGACAAAATAATGAATTATACAGGAAGCATCAAAAGAAGATGGAAGAAATAATTGTATAACTGGCAAAAAAATTGATCAAGAACTGATGGTCCTTACATTGGTCAGCTGGGGAAAGGGGAAAAGGCAGCAATGAAGATATGGCTGAGTCTGAATCCATTCCATAGACTACCATCAACCTGGAGATGAGAGAGAGAAGAGGAAGGACTGGTTGGTCTGAAATGTGTTCAGCCCTCACGACTCCTGAGCCCATGGACTCCTGAGCCCATAGCCACAGAGGACTAGAGCTGAGAGTGAAGTGTTCGGCTGATATGAAGTGAAGGGAAAGGCACAAGAACACCCAAACTTGTAGAAAGTACTCATTTAACCTAGCCTCTATGGCTTGATGATGGGAACTTCACTAGAGAAAGATAAAAAACAATTTTTCAAGGAAGCAAGTGTAAGTCATTACAATTTGGTGAACTTGATCTATACTTATGGAGCTCAAAATACCAACAGAGAGGGAAAGAGTCTTCACATCAAGTATCAATCCTATCCCCTCTATATACAGGGTTGATAGGGATGGGCAACTTAGACGTTGGCTACCCAAAGTGTGTGTGGGGTGGGGGGTGGAGGGGTGGGGCTGTAAATACATGAAATGACTGACTTACAAGTTTTCAAGAGGGTGTTTAGTTTCAGAGTGTGCAGGGAAGATAGAATCTCCACTGTATGGTTTCATCTTGTCTACATAGCTCTGGTGAAAGGAGAAGTGGATAAGCTTCTTAAGATTCAATAGTGAATAATTGTTATTATGACTAAATGTGACTGTCACAACTGTAAAGTTAGATGTTTTATAACAAAAAGGGGAGAATAGTTAATCTTACAGTCCAAGAACAGAGGACCCTAAGACCATCAAGGGAGAAGAACAAGAGTGGAATGTGGGTCCCTATCCAGAGAATCAGTGACACCAGAGATGGAGGCATAGATGAGGACATGGAGAAAAAGAGCAGCTGAAGACTCTAGACTCATGGAAAGAGAAAGGCTGTGTGCTGGAGGCCAGGAGGCAGGCTTGCAGAATGTGCCCTTTGATTGTTTAATGATTGCATATTCCTGAGTGTTTTTGTGTACATCCCCCTCACTCCAAAAACAAAACAAAACAAAATAGAGGGAATAGAAGCAAATACTATTGAATGATGATGCATGGAGGGGAATGTAATCATTGAAACGAAATGATGAGTGTAAAACCAATGTTCTCCCAAGTGGACTATCACTCAAGTCACAATAAAAATTTCAAAACAAAAACCAAAAAACAGAACTGACAGTCCTTAAGGAAGAAGTCTAAGTTGAACTTAAGGCATGGTGAAAAACAGGTCGCCAGGAATTGATGGGACACCAATTGAAATGATTCAATAAACTGATACACCACTGGAGGTGCCAACTCATCTAAGTCAATAAATTTGGGAGAAAGCTATTTGGCTAATGAATTGGAAGAGATCCATAATTATGCCCCATTGAAAGGAAAAGTGACACACAGAATATGGTAATCATTTAACAAAATCATTAAATAATATGTGTATAAAATTTTGCTGAAGTATATTGACAAGGAGTTCAAGCCAGAAATTCAAGTCAGATTCAGAAAAGGACGTAGAATGAGGGAGGTCTTTGCTGATGTCAGATTGATCTTTGCTGAAAGCAGAGAATACCAAAAAGAAACTAACTTGTGCTTTATTGACTATGCAAAGACATTCAATTATGTGGGTCATAACAAATTATGAGTACCATTGTGAAGAATGAGTATGTTAGAACATTTAATTTTGCTCAGGAGGAGCCTATACATAGACCAAGAGTCAGTTAGAATAGAACAAGATGGTACTGAGGGTTTAAAATCAGTAAAGGTATGTGTCAGGGTTGAATTCTTTTAGTTTGTATGGTGAGCAAATAATCTGAGAAACTGGATTATATGAAGAAGAACATGACATCAGTATTGGACATAAGAATAAGAACAGCAATGGAACATTGTTAGCATCAGAATATTGAACACTGAAACATGATGAAGAGCACCAAAATATGGTCAGAAATAGTGCCAGAACTTGAGCTCCTCAGGTTGGAAGGCACTCAAAATGCAACTGGAGAAGAGCTGCCTCCTCAAAGTAGAGTTGACCATAAGGTCACAAATGGAGTAAAGCCCTTAGGACCTTCGTTTGCTGATGTGGCACAGCTCAAAATAAAGAGAAACAGCTGTAAATATCCATTAATAATCAGAAATTAGAATATACAGAGTATGAATCTAGGAAAGTTGGAAATTGTCAAAAATGAAATGGAATGTGTACAAACATCGATATCCTAGGCATTAGTGAGCTAAAATGGATTGCAATTGGTCATCTTTGATCTGACAATCATATGGTTTACTATGCTGGGAATGACAAATTGAAGAGGAATGGAGTTACATTTATCATCAAAAAGAATATACAGAAGTATATTCTTGAAGTATAATGCTGCCTGGGATAGGATAATACCCATGTGCCTACAAAGAAGACCAGTTAATACCACTATTATTCAGATTTACCCACCAACCACTAAAGCCATTGATGATGAAATTGAAGAAGTCTATCAACTTCTTCACTCTAAAATTGATCAAACATGGCAAACTAGATGTACTGATAATTACTGGTGATTCGAATGCAAAGATTGGAAACAGAAGAAGGATCAGAAGTTGGAAAATATGACCTTGGTGATAGAAATGATGCTGGAGATTGCAAGACTGAATTTTGCAAGACCAATCAACTCTTCAGTGCAGATACATTTTAAAAAGAACATAAAAGACAACTAAACACATGAATCTTACCAGATGGAATACACAGAAATACAATTGATTACATCTATGGAAAGAGACAGTGGAAAAGTTTCATAACATCAGCCAACACAAGGTCAAGGGCAGACTGTGGAACAGACCATCAATTGCTCATATTCAAGTTCAAGCTGAAACTGAAGAAACTTAAAACTAGTCCACGAGAGCCAAAATATGATTTTCAATATATCCCATTCGAATTTACAAAGCATCTCAAGAACAGATTTGATGCATTAGACACTGATGACCGAAGACCAGAGGAGTTGTGGGATGACATCAAAAACATCATACAGAAAGAGAGCAAAAGGTCATTAAGAAGACAAGAAAGAATCAAAAGACCAAAATGGATATCAGATGAGACTCTGAAACATGCTCCCTAGCATAGAGATACTAAAGAAAATGAAAGAAGTGAGGAGGTGAAAGAGCTGAATAGAAAATTTCAAAGGTTAGCTCAAGAAGACTAAGTTGAATATTATAACAAAATGTGTAAAGACCTGAAGTTAGAAAACGAAAAGGGAAGAACACGATCAGCATTCCTCAAGCTGAGAGAACTGAAGAAGAACTTCAAGCTTCAATTTGCAGTATTGAAGGGTTCTGTGGGCAAAATATTGAATGATGCAGAAAGTATCAAAAGAAGATGGAAGGACTACACAATCACTATACCAAAAAGAAATGGTTGAGGCTCAACCATTTCAAGAGATAGCATATGATCAAAAGCTAATGATCTTGAAGGAAGAACTCCAAGGTGTATTGAAGGCATTGGCAAAGAACAAAGCACTGTGAATAGATGGAATACAAATTGAAATAGTTCAAAAAACTGATGTGGCACTGGAAGCACTCACTCACTCTGGCCAGCTGACTGGAAGAGATCCATATTTGTGCCCATT
>NW_006408537.1:11904395-11909297 GCF_000296735.1 Chrysochloris asiatica
AGGTGGGCAAACAGTGAGTGCACCAATTACCAGATACCAAAGAAAAAAAGAAACTCAGAACAAAGCAAAACTGACAAAGTATATTGTCCACCTTTGTCCCAAGGTTCCCACAGCGTTTTTCCATGGTGTCTCTGCTCCCCCTGTTCATCTTGTCACTTGGTCTCGCCCAGGATGTCGGCTCAGGTCTCCGAGCCCGGCCCAGCAGATTCAAAAGTACGCAATTTTTTTACTTCAGCTCCAAACTCCACAAACTATAATCCTTCAAACCTTTAAAATATTACTATCTCTGTGGTTCTGAGTTTTGGAGCTCTGCCCTGGATCTGTTTTGCCTGGTATTCTATGTTATTGCTGATGGCAACCTTCACTACACCTCCACCCTAGCCACCATCAAGCCCTGCCTCCAAAGAGATACATTTCTAAATGTATTTTAACTAGGAACAGAAATTTTCTTTTTTTCCAGATATTTACTTAACAAATTTAAAAAATGAAGTTCTTAATTTTTAAATATTCTCTTCTGTCAGACATTCATATCAGATGGATTCCACCCAAATCCACAACTTTGATTCTAAATTATTTTATAGTTAATTAGTCATAGTGTTTTTTGCATTTTTATCAGACTACCTTTGATTTTTTGATATTTAAACTAAGATATAAGGACTATAAGGAAATTATTTTAATTCCAGAATTCTGTTTAATATTTGATGAACCATAATCACTTACTCTATATAGATCTTCATCAGAGGAATTGAGTTACTACATTGAGGGAAGATTGTAGGAGGTGTAGACTTGTTAGGAAAGATCAGAAGCTCAGATTTAGATTCCTTATGTGAGCAAGCCCTCTTGTATGGGATAAGCAAGCGACTGCTAACCACAAGGTCGTCAGTTCAAAACCCACTGGCCCTCTTGGAAACCCTAAGCAGAGTAGATATGAGTTGAACTGATTTGAAGGTATACAACAAGAACAAGTTAATGAAAAAAGTGCTTGATAGTTACTGTTGTTGTTAAGTGCCATCGAGTCGGTTCTGACTCATAGCGACCCTGTATAGGGTTTCTGAGGAGCAACTGGTGAGTCTGAACTGCCGACCTTGTGATTCAAACCACCTTGTGGTCCAGTGCTTATCCTACTACTCCATATGCATATTGTTTAAAAAAACAGATGCTACTATTTCTGTCATAATACTGCTCTTTTGTGTAATTGATCACAGAATAAAACCTCTGAACAGTTTGCAAAATTACAATTAAATATGGACTACAGTAAACACTGAAATGATAGAATTTTCAATACAAACAATGAAGAAGGGAACATTTAAAAGCCTGGCTGTTATACTTGTTGTTAAGTGCCATGGAGTTGATTCTGACTCATAGTGATCTTGTATAGGGTTTCTGAGAAATGGATGGTGAGTTTGAATCGCCAACCTTGCAGTTAGTAGTTCAGTGTTTATCCTACAGTGTGCTTATGAAATTAAATACAGAGTTCAATATACATGAATGACAGATAGAGTATATAACTTGTGGGTAAAAAAAATGAAATTTAAAGAAATCCATTTTGTGTTAAACTAAGAACTGGTAATTGTCAGTTACAAATCATTTCTTGCCAAATAAATTCATTACTAGTGAGTAAATTTTTATTACTCCTTTACAAATCAATCAAATCAGTTTGACCTATACCTAACTTATTAGTAAAAGCTAGATTATACTCATATTTAATTTTCTTATAAAACAAAATAGAATTCACTGAAATACGGTTTTATTTTGGTAATTATTGTTTTTATTAAATTCATCAAAAAAATCCTGAATTTCAATCTAAAGAGACATTTTGTATTTAAAAGTACATATTATGTTTGGCTTTAGAAACAATTTTAATTATACTTGTAGAAAATTCTCATAAATTTCTCAAAATAAAAACTAAAATGTCCCTTTGTGATTTTATATGTTAAATTAAAGGGGAAAAAAAAATATATATATATGTATATGTATATGTATATGTTGTTGTTGTTAGGTTCCATCAAGTTGGTACCAATTCATAGCAACCCTATGCACAATAGAACAAAATACTGCCAAGTCCTGGGCCAACCTTGCAACTGTTGCTATGCCTGGGCCCATTGCTGTCACCACTCTGCCAATCTATCTCATTGTGGGTCTTCCTCTTTTTCAGACCCTCCACCAAACATGATATCCTTCTCTGGTAGCTGGTCCCTCCTGATAATATGTCCAAAGTATGAGAGACAAAGTCTGGCCATCCTGGCTTCCAAGGAAGGGGCACTCTGGCTGTACTTCTTCCAACATAGATCTTTTTGTTCTTTTGGCAGTCGATGGTACTTTCAATATTCTCCTCCAACACCGTAACTCAAATGCATCAATTCTTCTATGATCCAATTCCTTATTCACTGTCCAACTTTCACATGCATGTAAGGTTATTGGAACGACTATGGCTTGGGTCAGGTGCACCTTAGTCCTCAAACTGACACCTTTGCTCTTCAACACGTTAAAAAAGTCTTATGCAGCAAATTTACCTAATGCAATATGTTGTTTGATTTCTTGAATGCTGCTTCCATGAGTATTGATGGTTGACATAAAAAAATGAAGTCTTTGATAACTTCAATATTTTCTCCATTTATGTGGATATTGTTTATTGGTCCAGTGGTGAGGATTTTTGTTTTCTTTACATTGAGAAAACCATACCTAAGGCTGTTGTCTTTGATATTCTTCAGTAAGTATTTTAAGCTCTTTTCACATACAAGCAAGGTTGTATCATTGAGTATGCAGGTTAATGAGTTTTCCTCCAATCCTGATGCCATCTGTTTCTTCATATAATCCAGTTTCTCAGATTATTGAATTGATATGGTGATAGGATATTTACATTGATGGTGTGGCACAGCAGGATAATGTACTAGACAGCAAGATCAATTTAAACCACACGCTTGGTGGTTCAGACCCACTGGCTGCTCTTCAGAAATCATATATAAGGTTGCTATGGTTCAGAATCAACTCAATGGCATGGAACAACAATATACACACACACATTGTTTTTGAGGAGCATCTGGTGATATATGTATTTTCCCCCTGATTTCTCTGAAATGTCTTTGTGTGGGAGTATTAAGATATGCATGCATGTACTCTGGGAAAGATTTTGCCATGCAAAGGCAAAATACTGGAGATCTTCTAATTATCTTCCTATTCTGTTCCAGGAACACTATAGCTGATGGCTCATCATTTATAAAAGACCCAAGGGTAAAAGCACCAGGTGGCTTAAAAGAACTGTGGTATATTCTCCAGGTACCAAAAGGCTTTATTACATGCAAATTTCCATTAGTGTTATGGGAGCTATTATAGATGATTCATACTTTAAAGATAATAAACTAAAAGTTGGTTTCTTTTTTATCCAGTTTGAATGAATCTGCTCCTTTGCCTTGCAAAATAAGTAGGAAAAGTGAAATAATACATTTCAATCACTTCAAACAAACCTTATTTAAATTGCTATATGTGAAATATTATTTATGGTTGATCAAGTTCAAATTACCAATTTATCAATTCTCTACAATATTCTCCTGCCACTCCTCTTTCAATTCTTTCAGTGGCATTTAGACAGTGCAAAAGAGTTCAATACTAGGTTTATCTGTGGCTAAATTAGTAATATAATACGTGATAAATCCAAATAAACAGAGTTTTTTTGTTACATGACTTTTGAGAATAATAGAAAGTAGATTATCATGTAGAATTATTATTATTACTGAGCTAGATTATTTAGAATAACAATTTTCATCTCTTCTTCAAGATGCATATGGTTTCATAGAAAAACTACGTAAGTTAAAATATGAACACACATTTTCCCACTACCTACCGCCAATATTGCTTCACATCCTATTATTGTCTTCCTTTCAGTCAGGGAGAGGTATTATTATCTCAATTCACAATAAAATCTTTAAAAATAAGAAAAAAAAGCAGAAGAAATGATGCAGCAGAATAGAGAATGGGGAACAGAGCACATTCTTCTGCTTCTGAATCTCCATAGCTTAAAACTTAAAGCGGTATCAAGGGCTCTTGAGCAGGAACAATAGATGTGAAAGAGGAAAGCAGCATCAGAGAAAGATTTCCCACCTCTGAGTCTAGGATAAACAGTCTCCATCTGGGAAGGAAAGAGGTTGTGGTAGAGTGAGGGGAGTCCAACCTGTCACTGAGAACAGAGCTTTAACCAAACTAGCTCCCTCAGGGATTGGAAAAAGAGAAAGAGAATTTTCATGGAGGTGTAGGAGCTGAAAAGTGGAAGGAATCTGTGCTGATTGTTCTAACAGAGCCTGGGAAGCATGGCAGTTTCCCAGAGAAGAAATGGCAGCTGGGAGTGGCTAGGGACAGAACAATTATGCCACAGGCCCCCCTTCCCCCTAGTTTAGTTTAATATGATACAGTTTTAGTGTGTTCCCTGTATCCTTGAGGAAGTTCAGAAGTAGTCGAGAGAGCAGCTTTATGTTCAGAAAGGAGAAATGCCTTAGTGATGGATTGAGTTGACTTAAAGCCAAAGATCAAGTAGGAAATCATCTAAGGATGCCAAAAATATATGATACAACATAACAATGAGAGTCGAATAAGGCCACTTCAATGTTTTTACCTTCCAAAAGTCCAGCAGGACAACATAATTTATTTAAACCATTTTTTTTCCAAAATATTTTTTTCAACATGTTGTCAATATAAAAATGATCAATAAGATATTTACATTTCAACATGCGCTTTTCACTTATATTGCATCTTATCTCTTGGAAATTTTTCATAAGAAATACTTGATGTGTATTTATATTTCCTTAACTGTATAGATTGAAGTTGTCAAGGACTTCATTCTTCTTGGATCAACTATCAACACTCATGGAAGCAGCAGTCAAGAAATCAAATGACGTATTGCATTAGGCA
>NW_006408537.1:11909397-11913071 GCF_000296735.1 Chrysochloris asiatica
AGAAAGCCTCCTCTTTCTCCTGTGGAACAGCTTGTAGTTTCGAACTGCTGACCTTGCAGTTCTCAGCCCGATTCGTAACCACTACGCTACCAGAGCAATCCTGAGTTTTCTGTAGTTTTCTGTACTGCCAGTTCATGCTTCCTATGCTTTTAGTCATATGATACCCTCTTCCTTTTATTTTCATTTATTTCTACATCTTTCCCCACTTTTGACCACCTAATTTTACCCTAAGTTTTCTCAAAATCTTGAATTGTATCTGAAAATTGTCTCAAGCCCAACTAGCACAGGTTAAGTTGTCCTTTTCAGATTTTCTGTTAATTCCATGTGTGTTAAATACTTCTATTTTACCATTCACTTTTCTAACAGTTTGTTTATGTTAACTAGTTTTATTAAAATTAGAGGCTGATGTCAAGTATTTGAATATCATTTGTCAGTACAGAGGCTATTTTATCATAAATGCTTGGTAAATAATATTTATTTTTAATTGGTTGGAATCAATATGTAGAGTATGCTAAAACTGAAAAAAGTGGTTACAAGTTAAAAATATTAATAGGTTCAAAAAGTATTTGAAATATATATAGATAAGTTACTCATGATAAGTAAATATAACAATATAAAATATTTAAAGAGTTTTAAAATGTAGAACAGCTCTGTCTCCCCAGAAAATGTCTCTGTATTAAATGAGTTTGAATATTTAATTAAATAAATCATAGGTCTCACTCATCATGATGGTTCATAAGTTTGGTGCATACTTGTGCCCTTTTTACCACTCCAGATTTCTCATTCATTAGCCAGTACTAGCAATATTCAAACATAAGTATTTAGGATTAAATAACCCACCTTAATTTTATTTTATAAAACAAATATTTTCTGTCATAATACTTTGTTTTTATATCGAAATTATTCTTGTTCTTACAACTTTCAATCATTCTGTAATATGAAATATAGATTATATCTAACAAAACATAAACTATGCAAAATGACTTATTACTCAAAGGATTTTTATTTTTAGGAAACTTTGCAAAGCAAACCTCAGGGTTTCTTCTTTGATGATAAAAATTCCTTCTGAAGTATTTTCCACATAATTGACTTTCAAAACGAATTGCTTTATATTATCTTTCAATCCAGTCACAAAGTATTTATTGATTAAAGTGAAGACAACTAATATATGGTCCCTTCCTTTATAAAATGATCAATTTAAATGAGGAAAACATTTACTCACTTGCATATTATTTTAATTATTAATAAAAGAAGACTAACAGGAGACGTTATGGTGGGCTTCCTGAAATATGAAGTGAGAAAGTGGAGCATCTTAAACAGGAGGCTTGCTGGTGAACAGGGTGTATCCAACACTTATTAACAGAGGCTGGCTTACTGATTTATGGAGCTAGATTAAAGCACCTTTGGGTGGGGGCTTATTTTAAGAGTAGGGTGCACACCAGCACTTAACAGTGGAGTTAAAGAGTTTCATAACACTTGCTTGAGCAGGGCAGAGCATGGTGAGGGGCCCAGGGACCAAGTGCCAGAGAGAACCAGCATAAAGGCATGACTGAAAAGAAAGTGTCTTGACTGAAGAACTGTCACAGAGTCATTTCTGATCCTAAATTGCAACCTGGTACCTCTGTGAGTTCTTTTTAGCCAGTGCAATAAAATTTTAAACCAGCAGAGTATCAGAGAATTCAATGGGTGGGTCGGTTGATGTTAGAACTGGTAAAAAGAATGGAGAGAGGACCCGTGCCTGATCTCCCTTTCACAGGAATCAGCCTTGGGCTAATGCTGATGGAGAATTTATCTCCAATTTGTGAAGAAAGAAGAGGCCAGAAAACTCTATCATACCATTTTTACTGGAACACAAGGAGTAATATTTCCTATAAGGTAGGAAAACATGAATAGCCGTGAAACATTGTCAGATGTAATTCTGGAAGATGAGCCCCTTAGGTTAGAAGAAGCTCAAAATACAATGGGCTCAAACATAACAACATTTGTGAGAATGGCACAGGACTGGGCAGTAAGTATTGTGTTCTATTGTGCATAAGGTCACTATGAGTCAGAATTAATTCCATGGCATCTAACAACAACATTGAATAATTAATTAAATATAATTTTATGGACAATCTGCTTACCACCACCTAGAACAATCAGTTTCACTCACAAAAACTGGACGCTGCTGTCAGACCCAGAGCCCCAGAGTTCCCAGTGGAACAAGATGGACTTGGAGGTGCGACACTGAACTTACTATTTAAGGAAGGAATACTGGGTTGCTATGAGTTCAAAATTGACACAATGGCAGTGGGTAGGTCTATTTGATTCTATCTTTTATTTATTTTCATTTTCTTATCTTTTCTTCTAATTTCATTCTTCTCCCTGATTTTTGTCAAGATTATGGCTATGAATCATTAAGCTTCCACTACTGGGAGCTCTAAGAGAAAGATTGGAGGCAAATATCAAAAAAAGATCAGCAGTAGGGAACATGAAGTGTTTCAGTACTAAGATCACATACATGGAAATAATTGCATTTAAAATTAAACATGTGAAATACCTTGTCAATGAAAAACATAAACTTGCTTTTTTTTTTTTTTAAGTTTATATTGTGAATTGAGTGATAGTTTACATAGGAGAACATTGATTTTACAATCATCATTTCATTGCAATGATTACAATCTCCTCTATGCATTATCTCTCAACAGTAAACTTGCATTTGAAACTCCTAAAGGGGCCACAAAAATTCTTAGAGCAATGGATTTTCCATATGCCTTGACAAAAGGGAGTCTCCCAATTTGAACTCTCCCTCTGAGAAATAAGTCTAAATTGTTTTTCCATCATTAGCTGAAAGCCATAATTAATACCTTAGTTTGCTTTGGATAAAAAAGTGAAGGCTACATTATTCCAGGAAATTCATATTTTCAATGAACATTTTCTTGGGAACTCTGGATGTTAAAGCTCAAAGGCACTTAGCACCAACAAGATATAATTACTATTTAAATGAATACATCTTATCATTGTTCTTATTATTTGTTATTTGTATCAGAATGAATACAGATCAAATATTTTGTGTGCTTTGGCAAAAGAACATGAATTAGAGCATGGTAACAGACTAAGATAAGGAGATACATTTTGGTATATTTTTTTCCATCCTTTGACTTTTAATCTATTTTTGTCTCTGTGTGTGAGATGTGTCTCTTGCAGACAGCATATTGAAGGATCTTGTTTTCTTATCCATTCTGCCACCCTCCGTCTCTTAACAGGTGCATTTAATCCATTTACATTCAGTGTAATTATCGATAGGTATTGATTAATTGCTGCCATTATGTTTGTTTTTGTGTGACGTTGCTGCTTCTTTGTTCTGTTTGTCTTCCTTTATTGAGCTCATGATTTTTGTGTTCTGTCTTATGAGTTTCCTCATAGTTTTAATGTTCTTCTTGGATTTTCATTCTCTTGGCATGTTGTGAAGTGTTAATTTTCTTTGAGGTTGCCTCATAGTCCATTAACTTTTCTCTCCATTTAATGCAGTCTATATTATCCTGTAATCAACCTGACCTTCTCACTATCTGGATCTCTGTTCCTACATGTTTACCTTCTTTTACATGGTACTTGTTTTGATCATGCACTGACCTCCCAGATTCTCTGAGTTTGTTCTTATAGTTTTGTTCTGTTAACAACTCTTCTTTCTGTTG
>NW_006408537.1:11920441-11923039 GCF_000296735.1 Chrysochloris asiatica
TTTAGAAGTGCAGCCAGAGTGCTCCTTGGAGGCCAAGATGGCCAAACTTCATCTCTCATACTTTGGACATATTGTCAGGAGGGACCATTTGCTTTACAAGGATATCATGTTTGGTAAGGTGGAGGGAGTCAGAGAAAAAGAGGAAAACCCTCAATGAGATGGATTGGCCAAGTGGCAAGATTGATGGACTCAAGTGTGGCAACTGTAGAGGTTGGCCCAGAATCGGACATTGTTTTGTTCTGCTGTGCATAAGGTCATTATGGGTTGGTACCGACTCGATGGCACCTAACAACAACAACAATTGCATTAATTAAATATTAAAATTTAAATTAAATTAAATTTAAAAATTCAGGTCTTCCCTTGTGCTAGTTTCATGTGGCCAGAGCTACAATGGACAACACAGTTATAGGATGAAGTAAAAAAAACAAACAAAACAACTTTAGAGAGTGCTTAGGTAGATCTATATTCTAGAACATAGGGCACACCAATGAAAGATGACCTGAAAGTAACTACCTTAATGGCTTAAATTTTACTATGTGAAAGCCAGAGACATTTAGTACATGTGGCTACATATGTCTAAGCAAAGGCTTTATGAATGTAAATATGAAGATGATTTCAGTTCAAAGAAAGGAATACTTTTCCAATGAGTTACCACAGGTAAAATGAATTTCCAGTCATTAGCTATCTCACTGTAAAATTTCAATGACCATTATCTGAAAATCTTCTGCAGTATATTCTTACAGACTGTGAATTCTCTGGCTATATGATCATATAATTTTGAGCAATACATATACATAGATTTAGATTTAGGGTTTCTGAGAAGCAGCTAGTGGGTTTGAACTGCCGACTTTGAGGTTCAAATTGACCTTGCAATTCAGTGCATTATCCTGCAGTGTCACAACAGAATTTAAGTTTAAGATCAGTTTAAACATGAATTCTTTGAATTATGGTTTACTGATTTTGAAGACTCACTCATATTCTACTTTTTAAATTTTACTCACATATACACTGCTGCATTTTTCTACTAATTTGTTATGTTAGATTACATAACAAAACCCATTCCCATTTACATTACTTCAGTGCATATTTCAATCTCAGGAATATACAAATCTCTTGGATTTTTGCTTGTATAATGGCATAATTCCAAGTTTATAGCTTTGTCAAGCAGTTTATACATGGCTTTTGTCTATGTGCAAATGAGCAGTGAAGCTTTGCAGAAAGCCAATCATTCTCACAGACTGAAACTTCCAATATTTCATAACAAAATCTTCAATAATGGTTCAAAATGCATGCTGATCTTGGTGACATATGCAAAGACGAGTAAAATCAATTTTAACACTACAGGTGCAGGGCACAGTTTCACATCGTTAGCTGGTGTGCAGCAAGCAGACTTGTCCTTTCGCACATTTTCTGCTTTTAGATCAGCATTTGTGGTTTAACTAGCTGATTTCAAGAGATGTTGATAAAATGTCAAGGTGAAAACTTTAGACATAAACAAACAAGCAAATACAAATAATAGGAGTTTTTTTTGGTTTTGTTTTTTTTAAGAAAAAAAAAAGTTATACTAGGTTTTCAGTTGCAAAGCATAAAATTCCTAGTAAGGATTCAAACATACTTTTGTTTTTCCTTGAATATAGAAGACCTACTTACATGGACTCTTGGTGTGTCACCGAGGGATAAGCACTAGACTGTGAACCACAAGGTAGGCAGCTCAAACCCACCAGCTGATCCTTGGGAACCCTATACAGGGTTGAGTCAGAACTGATTAGACCTCAGTTAACAACAACAAATTTACATGTTTCATCAATATTTGGTATTTGAATCTAACTGGTGATTTAAAAGAAATTCTTATTAGAAATAATATGAAACAGTTTGGTATATGCTTCTGAGTATTTTGTGTCTAGTAGGCACTGTGCTGAGCACCAGAACTATAAGGAGAAATGACAGATTTGTTGTTGTTGTTAGTTGTCCTTGAGTAGCTTCCTATACTCATAGTAACCTTATGCACAACAGAACAAAACACTGCCTGGTCCTGAACCATCCTCACAATTGGTTCACTTGAGCCACTGCTGCTGTCATTGTGTCAGTCCATCTCATGGGATCTTCCTCTTCTCCCTGGCCCTCCAGTTTGCCAAGAATGATGCTCTTCTTCAGTAACTGGTCCCTCCTGATAACATGTCTGAAGTATAAGAGATAGAGTCTTACCAGCTTGGTGTTTTAAGGAGTATTCAGGCTGTACTTCTCTCAACACAGATTTTTTTTGTGCTTCTCTAACACCATAATTCAAATGTATTGATTTTTCTATGGTGATTCTTTCTTACTCATTGTCCAACTTTTACATGCATGTGAGGCTCCTGAAAATACCATGCTTTGGGTCAGGCATGCCTTAGGCCTCAAGACTTGTCCTACTATAAGACTAGCCCTATGCTTTAAGAATTAGACTGTTATGTCCTATATTTTATTGGATACCCTCGCATGGTTATTTCATAAGCATCCCAACTTTATGAGGAATGTTCTTGTTGTTGTTATGTGACTAAGTCTTGGCCACTGAATTGTAACTAGTTATACTGGTAGCGTAGTGGTTACGAATCGGGCTGC
>NW_006408537.1:11924504-11939362 GCF_000296735.1 Chrysochloris asiatica
GGAGCAGAAAGCCTCATCTTTCTCCCACGGAATAGCTGGTAATTTCGAACTGCTGACTGTGAGATTAGCAGCCCACTTCATAACCACTACGCTACCAGAGTTCCTCATACAGATATTCGGGAAGTGGGGAATTCCAATACTTATTTTTCTGTTGTTTTTAAGTGCTGTCCAGTTTGGTCAGTTATCATAGCAACCCTGTAGAGGGTTTCTGGGTGTGAGTCACCCTCCTTGTGGTTAGCTGTCCAGTGCTTATTTCTACGAGGACCCCTAACAACAAATGTTGGTGTTGTTGTGAACACTTATTTTCTTGTTGTTAAGTGCTAACTAGTTAGTATCAACTCATAGCAGTTCTGTATAGGGTTTCTGAAGAGCAGTTGGTGGGTGTGAACAACTAACTTTTTGGTTGACAGTCCAGTATTTATCCCAGGGGAACACAATTTAATTCATAATAGTGCCGCTATATATTCATTTTAAGTGTGGTTTACATTTTAGATCTTTAGACATTTTGGAATATTAACTTGATTGAGCTTGCTGACAAATCTATGACTGAACATTTATTATAAGATAGAAACTCACTCTTTTATTTTACATTTCTCACTATTAATTATATGCTCAAGATTTGTATTGGAAATGCAAAAGACATTCTTAGTCCCAAACAAGGAAATATTTTTTTAAAAAAACAGGAGTACGATAAAGTTTGGCTTGCCAGAATGAAATGGCTGATAATAAATAAAAAATAAATTGAGCATAAAAATAGACAGATTAAGGCACAAACTGCTCGGTTAAAACATTTCAGAAATCTTCAAGGTTTATTAAAATCATCCATTTCATTCCACATATCTGTAAACCTTATGAATAAATAAAATTTTCCAGTAAATTGGCAAATTTGGCAAATTGAGCATTCAGTATATTGATCATTCAGCATATTTATAAATTATTTTTAAGGATTCAGTCATTTTGTAATTGAGACATGTTTTCTCAGGCAAGTTGAAATAAAATCATTCATTCATAATTTATTCTTTGGAATATTGGAATTACTCCTCATTAGGCTTCCTTCCACTTCTGCTTTTGTGCATTCTTACTAATCTTCTTTCTACACATTGGCCGGAATGATCACACTGAAGTGTCATATTGATCCTATCACTACATCTTTAGACCTTATTAATGGAATCCCAATATATAAAATAAAATCTAATCTCATTAGCAGAAGCTGTATCTTCTTCTGTTTTATACTTTAGTCACATAGGACTCTGTTCCATTCTAGGAAATAATATCTTATCATTGTTCTTTCTGCCTGAAATGCCCTTTTCCAAGTTCCTCACAAAGCTGGCTAACTTGTACCTTTAACATTATCCCTTCAGATAATCCTTATTCAATCATTTGTCTGTATAAAACTTCCTTTTTATTCTTTATCATGCTTTTCTGTTCTTTGCTTTCTTGGTTCTACATTGGACTGCAAAATCAGTTTGAACCCCAGGGTCGGTGGTTCAAATTCACTTTGAAAACCTTCTACAGGGTGGTTATGAGCTGGAACCAAGTTGATGGTGGCACTTAACAACAAATGACTTGCCTAAATCAAGTAAGTCACATCTCTTGTGATTCGTAAAGTTTAAGTTGGCTGATTTTTGGAAGTAGATCACCAGGCCTTTCTTGCTAATCTGTATGAGCCTGAAAATCTTGTTGAAGCTTCTTCCTCATGAGTGACTCTGCTGGCATTTGAAATATTAATAACATAACTTCCATCATCACAGCAATGTACAAGCCACCATAATACAACCAGCTGACAAATGATAAAAGTTATCAAGTAGGTTCAGCACTAGACTGTGAACCACAAGGTCAACAGTTTAAACTCACCAGCTGCTCCTCAGAAACCCTGAACAGGTTCATTATGAGTCAGAACTTACTCATTGGCACTTAACAGTAACAACATTGAACACTTAAGTATTTGCACTATGGAAGTTAGTTTACATACATTACTGCATGACACTTGTACACAATATATAGGAAAATGAGTATTATTATTCATATCATTTAATTTCATTTTACTTGGATTCATAAACATCACTTGTGTAAGCAGCAGTTCAAGAAATCAAATGATATATTGCATTGGACAAATGTATGGCAAATGACCTCTTTACAGTGTTAAAAAGCAAAGATGTCTCTTTTAGGACTAAGATGTCTTACCCAAGTCATTGTATTTTCAATTGATTCATATACCTGCAAAAGCTAGATAATGAATATGGTGTTGAAGAAGAATATTACATATACATACAATGGATTGCCAGAAGAATGACCACATTTGTCTTGACAGAATTACAGCCAGAATTCTCCTTATAAGAGAGGATGGTGAGACTTTGTCTCACATACTTTGGACATGTTACCAGAAGCAAGTGACATAGAGGAAGCCCTACAGTAAGATGAGATGACTCAGTGGCAGTAACAATGGACTCCATCATAGCAACACTTGTGAGGATTGTACAGTACCAGACAAGTATTTCACTGTGCTGTACGTAGGGTAGCTACAAGTTGGAATGGACTTGAGGACACCTAACAACAACATTTCATTACTAAATTGGAATATATTATAATTTAATAATATTTCCCAATATTCAAAGTAAGAAATTATCAGTATTGAAATTTGAATCCAAATTTATTAGCTTCCAGAACCTACTGCAAACTAAAAATAATAGCAGAAACAGCAACAACAATGAAAACATTAACATGGAATCAATTCTCACAGCAGCTGTCTAGAACAGGGTGGACCTGCCCTACAGGGCTTCCAAGGAGTCCTGGTGTGGCACTGTAGGATAAGCACTCACCAGCTGCTCCTCAGAAACCCTTTACGGGGTCATTATGAGTCAGAACTGACTCCACGACACTTAAAAACAACAAGAAATCCTTATGGAAGCTGACTGTCACATCTTTCTCCTAAAAGGTAGATGGTTAGTTTGAACCCCCAACCTTTTGTTTAGCAACCAAGTAGTTAGTCACTGTGCCACCAGAGTACTTAACCTTCCAACTATATACATTTTTGTTACTTAACTACCATCCTACTGCTCTCAAGTTGATTCCAATTCCTAGCAACCCATATAGAACAGAATAGAATGGTTCATAAGGTTCCCTGGACTGTAAATCTTTTTGGGAGTCGGCAGTTCATCTTTTAGCTGTGGAGCAGCTGGTGGGTTTGAATCACCAATCACTCTGTTAGCTGCAAACACTTAGCCTATTGCACCACCAGAGCCCTTATTATAAGTACTATGAATTATTTTAATGAACAGAAATAATATTAAGTGAAAACAATAAAAAATGTAAAATTATTGTGTTATATCAGGAACCTGGCAACAAAGCTGAAAATGTAAATTCTAAAAAAAAATTCATAAAATGTCCATTTTGTCAAAATATTGTCATTTGACTAAACTTAATTTCCAACATTTTCTGTAGTGACTAAAAGACTATTGGAGCCCTGGTGGCATTAGGCTGCTAATCATAAGGTTTAGAATTCAAACTCATCAGCCACTCAGCAGGAGAAAGATGAGACTGTCTGCTCCCATAAAGACTTACAGTCCTGGAAACCCAATGGGATAGTTCTACTCTGTCCTATGGAGTTGCTATGAGTTGGAATTGATAAGAGACTATTTCTCCTGTCTACCATAAAGTAAATGTGGCTTTGCATTCTTGCAAAGCAAAAAAAAAACAAAAATGGGATAGTTCTACTCTGTCCTATGGAGTTGCTATGAGTTGGAATTGTTAAGAGACTATTTCTCCTGTCTACCATAAAGTAAATGTGGCTTTGCATTCTTGCAAAGCAAAAAAAAAAAAACAAAAAAAACTGTTTCAGTTGTAAAATACATAGCATCCTCAGAAATGCTTGAGATCAGGCCAAACTACTCTTATTAACAATTAACATTTGTTCACAATTTAAAAGTTCAAAACTATGTCAAGTCTTTCTTTTCCATTTGATTGTGACAAAATGTCTCCTGATTTTATAGATGAGAAAGCAGAAAATCAGGAAAATCACAACCTGTCTGAGGTAACTGAGGAAGCAGTGGAGTCCAATACATCTGACTTCAAAGTTTTGTGTTATATACAAAATATAGATAGACTCAAAATATCAAAGGCAGGAAAACTATACAAGTATACAGAAAGTAAAACAAAGTACTACACCTAGGAAAAGCAGCTGTTTAGAATTTATCAGTAGTAACAGTTTCAATGCTTAGCTTTAGTGTCTAGACCTAGTCCTCTGTTAAGAACCTTTGTTAGATCTCAAAGCTATGTGATGAGGAATTGTGAATAAGTATCATTTTCAAGACCATCTTTATTTTACTTGCCTCTTTAGCTAACTGTAATTATATTTTAGGAGAAGAAATCAGACTTTAGCTATGTTCCTACATGAAAGAAATTCTGCACTGTCCTTTTATAGTGTTTGGGTTCACTACAGCTAATGTGAGTTAATGCATCACCAAGGTCATAGTGTAAGATTTACCTCTTACACAAACATTGTTTAAAACATTAGGGAAATAAACATAACAAGTGTTATTTATTTTTTTAAAAAATGTTGTATTGTGAATTATGTGATAGTTTACATGGGAGAACATTAGCTTTACATTCATCCTATCATATTAAGCTTTATTTCTTAAAACTATTAAGAATCCTTAAACTTTCACAATCCTAGGAAAGGTTTTATTGCCTTAATTACCAAATGGAATTAGGAAGAGCTTCAAATTTATAGTGGCAAGCTATAGGTTAATTTAGAGCTAACTGAAAAGTTAAGGTAATAGGCTAATAATTACTAACTTCTTTCTACAATTCTGCATGATAACATTTTTATAGAATGGATGAGCTAGTTCAAAGGTTGTTTTCTCAAATTATCTATGCCAAATACCTTCTATTCTTCCAAAATTGTTATTAACCAATAATTAAGTTATACTTTTTAGTCATGGCTAAATTTAAGATGGCAGATTGGGTAAACATGTAGTAAGAAGCTCTGTCTGCAACAACACAGAATACTGGACCAAGCAGGCTGAGATGATGGTGCTAGAACTCTGAACCACATATAAAGGAAAGAGAAGATGGAAAAGCTCTATATCATCAGTGAAAACAAGGCCAGGGGCAGACTGTGGAACAGACCATCAATTACTCATATGCAAATTCAAACTGAAACTGAAGAAAATGAAAACAAGTCCACGAAAGCAAAAATAAGACATTTAATATATCCCACCTGAATTTAGAAATCATCTGAAGAACAGATTTGATACATTAAACACTAAAGACCGAAGACCAGAAGAGTTGTGGCTGACATCAAGAACATCATACATGAAGAAAGCAAAATTCATTGAGAAGACAAGAAAAAAGGAAAAGGTCAAAATGGATGTCAGAAGAGAAACTGAAATTTGCTCTGCAGAGTAGAGATGCTAAAGCAAATGGAAGAAATGAAGGGGTCTAAGAGCTGAACAGAAAATTTCAAAGATCATCTCGAGAAAATAAAGCCAAATATTACAACAAAATGTGCAAAGATCTGGAATCAGAAAACCAAAAAGGAAGAACACACTCAGCATTTCTCAAGCTGGGGGAACTGAAGAAAAAATTCAAGCCTCGACTTTCGTTATTGAAAGATTCTCTGGGCAAATTATTGAATGATGCAGAAAGCATCAAGAGAAGATGGAAGGAATACACAGAGTCACTGTACTAAAAGGAAATGGTTGTTGTTCAACCATTTCAAAAGGTAGCTTATGATCAAGAGCCAATGACACTGAAAGAGGAAGTCCAATGTGCATTGAAGGCAACTGGCAAAGAACAAGGCTCCAGGAATTGATAGAATAAAAATTGAAATCTTTCAAAAAGTGAGGTGGCACAGGAGGCACTCACTATCTATGCCAAGAAATTTGGAAGACATCTATCTGGCCGACTGATTGGAAGAAATCCATATTTGTGCCCATTCCAAAGAGAGGTGACCCAACGGAATGCAGAAATCATTGGACAATCTCTTTGATATCCCATGCGAGTAATTTTGCTAAAGGTAATACAGAAATGGCTATGATCATACATTGACAGAGAACTTCCAGATGTTCAAGCTGGATTCAGAAGAGGCCGTGGAATGAGGGATATCATTGCTGATGTCCACTGGATCTTGACTGAAAGCAGAGAATATCAGAAAGATGTTTACCTGTGCTTTATTGACTATGCAAAGGTTTTTGATTGTGTGCTATGGACAACATTGCAAAGTATGAGTATTCCAGAACACTTAATTGTGCTCATGATAAATCTGTACCTGGACCAAGAGGCAGTTGTTCAAACAGAACATGGGAACACTGAATGGTTTAAAATTTTAAAAGGTGTGTGACAAGGTTGTATTCTTTCACCATACTTATTCAACCTGTATGCTGAGCAAATAATGCGAGAAGCTGGATTCTATCAAGAAAAACATGCCATCAGGATTGGAGGAAGACTCATTAACAACCTGTGACATGCAGATGATACAACCTTGCTAGCTGAAAGTGAAGAGGACTTAAAACATTTACTGATGAAGATCAAAGAGCACAACCTTCAGTATGAATTACATCTCAATATCAAGAAAACAAAAATCTTTATCACTGGATCAATAAACAACATTCTTATCAATTGAGAAAAGATTGAAATTGTAAAGGACTTGATTCTTCTTGGATCAACTATCAACACTCACGGAAGCAAAAGTCAAGAAATCAAACGACGTATTGCATCAGGCAAATCTGCTGCACAAGACCTTTTTCAAGTGTTGAAGAGCAAACATGTCAGCTTGAGGACTAAGGTGCACCTGACCCAAGCTATGGTATTTTCAATAACCTCATATGCATACAAAAGCTGGACAGTGAATAAGGAAGACCGTCGATGAATTGATGCTTTTGAGTTATGGTGTTGGAGGAGAATATTGAAAGTGCTATGGGCTGTCAAAAGAACCTATAGATCTGTTTTGGAAGAAGGGCAGCCAGAGTGCTCCTTGTAGGCCAAGATGGCCAAACTTTGTCTCTCATACTTCGGGCATACTGTCAGAGGGACCAGTTGCTGGAGAAGGATATAATTTTTGGTAAGGTGGAGTGTCAGAGAAAAAGAGGAAGACCTCCAAAGAGATGGATTGGCCAGCATTGACGGACTCAAGTGTGGCAACAGTGGCGAGGTTGGCCCAGGATTGGGCAGTGTTTCATTCTGCTGTGCATAAGGTCCCTACTGACTCGATGGTACCTAACAACAACAAATTTTAAGAATATTTTTTCAGGACTAAAACTAGTCTTGAAAATTTAATTTTAAGATGTTCCTTGTGCATGTCTTATCTAAATTGGAGGTAGAAGCATTTGACAGAGAGAGAAATGTCTCAACATACCATGTATTTTTTTAAAAATTTGAAACACAAATATATATCTGTAAATTATTTGTATGACTTCATATAGGCTTAATTATTTGATACAAATTAATTATGTAATGGATCCTGGTGCAGTGCTGTAGGCTAAATACTGGAATGCTAACCACAAGGGCATAAGTAAAACTCACAGCTGCTCCTCGTAAATGCTATATGAGATAAGAGTCATTATAATTCGGAACCAATTTACCAGCACTTTACAATAACAACCGTAACCCATGGTATTGGTCAGTTGTAATTATTTTTCCCTGTGTCATCTGCTTTGTTATTCTTTTATTATCTATTATTGAGAAGGAAAGAATCCTGGTGTGGAGCTGTAGGATAAGCACTGGACTGTAAGGTAGGTTTGGACCTCAAGGTCAGCAGTTCACACTCAACAGTCACTCCTCAGAAACCCTATACAGGATCTTTGTGAGTCAGAATCGACTGGCCAGCACTTAACAACAACTACATTGACAAGAATATCATGTAAAAATTAACTCTGAGTAGAAAAAAATAGCTAATAAAAAATAAGTTATCTGAATCAAAATCACAAATGAAGATACTCCCTTTCCTTTTGATTCTATATCTCTCTTGCAAATTGATCTTCTTTAATGACTATTTAGCAATTGTTATTCAGTTATGCTGACAATGATTATGAGTCTTAAGTCAACAGAGATGGAAGATCACCTCATAGCATAAAAGCATAAGATCTTTATTGGAGATGGAAAAATAAAAATTGATTATTGAATTTTACTATTTTGGAAGAATATCATTAAACAGCATGCCATCCCAGAAATAGTGAACAAAATCAAGAAAGCCAGCATGTTCCCAGAAAGACTGGCTGACAAAATGTGATCCCAACAGAGCTAAATGCTCCCAGCTAAGTTAATAGCCCATAGAGCAGTGGTGGTGTACAATTTATAATATTACTATGAGGCCTAGATTTGTACAGATGCTACTCTAAATATCAGTACTTCTACCATCTCACAATGAACAAAAGGTAAGTTCTTAGATGAAGCCAACAGCTGCAATACTGTTCGAACTGCAATACTTATCTTTGGTAAGTGGTATGTCATAGATTTATTAAGGTGGTGAAACAGATTCAGGGATCATGCCATTTGTTCAACTCCATGAGCAGTGAGGATATTGCAAGTCTAGGGTCTGCCATTAAAGAAACAGGCACCTATAAGTCCTGAGCCAGCCTAATTCTAGGACCCATTCAATTCTGCTGCAGTCAAATATACTCAGTGTAAAAAATGGATTACAAAAGGTTACTGAATAACTGCTCTATGCAAAATTGAGAACAGTCAAAATCACGGTGGAAAATGAAATTCTACGAGGACATGCCTAAGCATAATTTCAAGCAACAGGGCATAGCCAATGATTGCTGGGAAACCATAGCAACAGGCAGATCAAGCTGGCATGTTAGTAATCCTAGATGGGACAGTTCCTATAAAGGGAAGGAGTTGAGCTTTATGCAGGATTGAGCCTATAAACACAAAACAGCCATGCTTCCTTGCTTACAGGCAGGAATGAACCTTACTGGTCACAATCCTCTAATAGTTTTAAGCAAAAACAACACCATCATTAAACAGGAATCATACTGAAGCCTCCTATGCCTTTGAATTCATGTATTGAAATTACCATTTAACAAAATAATTATGATAAATTTTTAATTTATTACCTTGGATATAATTTCAGAAACATATTACATGATTAAAATACACTAGAATGAGTCTGTAACACATACTATTTAAGTCAAATGGAAATACATATTATCTAAGTTAAAAGGCAAGGCATTTTATTTGGTACTCTAAGTTTAGAAATTGATGATATACAAAAGAAACACTGTTAAGTGATAGCTTTGTCAGATGTCTGGAACATGAAGATTCAAAATATTTAAATAAATCCTGCTTGTCAAAACTGAAGCACGTCATTTACTTAATATGAATCTTGAGAACATGAGCAATATATAAAAATGTAGAACATGGAAATATTAGGATTTCATTTTATATTTCTGTAAAGGAAACTACCTTATTATTCTCCATGTCTACCATAAGGGATTTAATTTATAGCATAAGGTAAAAACAACCACTGACCACTAATGAAACATAAAGTATTCTCTATATTTCTTCTCATTATAACTGCCTTGAATATTTATAAAGCTGGACTACACATTTTTCTGCATGAATTGTCTATAAATCTCTAGTAATATTTTAGCCAAGTAAATACATCCTTAAGGAAAGACCTTTAAAAAGAAGGGAAGAAATGGACAATGCAGCCAAATTTGAAGTACAACTCCCTGGAGAGAATTTTATTTGAGACACTTTGCTGTGATATTTATGAAGATAGAAAATATCTTTTAGAGTAAGTATTTCAATTAATTGGTAATTAGTTCCATAATTATTTCTAATGAGATAAAAGCCATTTTTTAAAAGCCTAAGTATTGCATATGGTTATAATTATTTTGATCATCTAAACAGCACTGTAACAAATGGTAATAACTATATACATCATATAGTAGGTATTGTTGTATAGTGTCATTGAGTCAGTTCCCACCCATAGCGACCCTGTATAGGGTTTCCATGTATAGAAAATGTATAACAATTCTATAAATGGGATTATATGAAGGAGAACCTGGCATTAGAATTGGAGGAAACCTCATTAATAACCTGAGATATGCAGATGACAAGCCTTGCTTGCTGAAAATGAAGAGGACTTGAGGAAAATCAAAGCCTTCAATATGGATTGCACTTCAATGTAAACAAATTGAAAATCCTCTCAACTACTGGTCAAATAAATAACAGCATGATAAATGGAGAAAGATTGAAGTTGTAAATGGCTTTGTTTTGCTTGGACCTCCAATCTACAGTCATGCAAGCAACAGTCAAAAAATAAAATTATTAAAAAATATATGTATACATTAGGCAAACCTGTTGCCAAAGATTTCTTTAAAAATCAAAGAACAAAATTGCCGCTTTTAGGGTTAAGGTGTACCTCACCCAACCCATGGTATTTTCAATTGCTTCAAATGCATATGAAAGTTGGACAATGAATAAGGAAGACCATAGAAGAATTGATGCACAAAAATTATAGTGTTCATGTAGAATATTTAAAGCACCACGAACTGCAAGAAGAATAAACACATCTGTTTTAAAAGAAGTACAGCTAGAATGCTCCTTAGAAGCAAGGATTGTAGGTCTTCGTCGCTGATATTTTGGACATATTGTCAGGAGGGACCAATCCCTGAATAAGGACATCATGGTTAGTAAAATGGAAGGTCAATGAGAAAGAGGAAGACACCCACAATGAGAAAGACACAGTGGCAGCAAAATATGGTTCAAAAATAGCAGCTGGGCAGAATGTGTAGGATGTTGTTGTTGTTGTTATGTGCCGTGGAGTCGGTTCCAACTCATAGCGACCCTGCAGAGGGTTTCCAACAGACAGTGTTTATTTCTGTTGTGCATAGGATCGCTATGAGTGCCTAAGGCACCTAACGACAACAATAAGCTATCATAAATGGTAGTCTAAACTTGACAAAGTCATGATATTTTAATTTTCTTTAACTAGGACTAGGAGTCCTGATGTGGTACTGCAGGATAATGCACTGACCACAAGGTCGGTGTGAACTGCAAGGTCGGCAGTTCAAACCTACCAGCCACTCCTCTGGAAACCCGAAACAGAATCACTATGAGTTGGAATAGACTCTAGAGCACTTAACACATTTTCTAGGAGTCAATTATGACTGAATTTATTTCATTTGCATCAGAATAGAACTGTGCTTCATAGGGTTTCCAATAATTGATGTTTTGGAATCAGATCACCAAGCCTTTTTCCCAAGTTGTCTCTCGCTGGACTCGAATTTTCAAACTTTGGTTAGCAGTCAAGAACATTAAAGATTTTAATTACCAGGATGCCCTAATTTTCTTTAATTGCATTGAATTTATAAATGCAACAAAATGAATAAAAATGGATATGGATTTACATCTTTAATGTAGCAGAAAAACATAATTCCAATGCACAACTATACTGAAAAGATGTCAAATACTCTGAAATTTGAATTAAAAGATAGAATGACGTTGTTGTTAGGTGCCAGTCAGTCAGTTCCAACACACAGAAACCCTTGTACAACAAAACAAAACACTGATGGTCCAGTGCCACCCTCACAATTGCTGCATTTGAGCCCATTGCTGTTGCCACTGTGTCAGTCCATCTCATTGGGTTTCTTCCTCTTCTTTGTTGTCCATTCACTTTTCTAAGCATGATGTCTTTCCCCAGGAACTGGCCCATCCTGATAACACTTCTGAAGTCTGAGAGATGAAGTCTCACTATCCTGACTTCTAAAGGGTATTCTGGCTGTACTTCTCTCAACACAGATTGTTTGTTCTTTGGGGAGTCTGTGATACTTTTAATATTCTTCTCTAACACCATAATTCAAATGCATCAATTCTTCTATGGTCTTCCTTAGTCATTGTCCAACTTTCACATGCAAATGAGGCAACTGAAAATACCCTTACTTGGGTCAGGCCCATATTAGTCTGCAAAGTGATATCTTTGATATTTAACATTTTAAAGAGGTCTTTTGCAACATATTTGCCTAGTGCACTACGTCACTTGATTTCTTCACAGCTGCTTTCATGAGTGTTGATTGTAGATACAAGTAAAATGAAGTCCTTGATAACTTTAACCATGTATCAATATGTTATTTAGTGGTCCAATTGTGAGGATTATTGCTTTCTTTATGTTGAGGTGCAACCCAAGCTGAATACTATAGTCTTTAATCTTCATCAGTAAATATTTAAGACCTCTTTGCTTTCAGAAAATACAGGATTTTGATTTTAGGCAAATCAGTGCTTGATACTTTGTGGATAATAGTACTGGGCCAGAGGTGGACATATTACAACATTTTGTCAAATTATAGTAAAGTAAAAGTATGTTTCCAGACAAAAGAAGAGACTTGTTTTTTACAGGAAGTGAACATGAAAAATTTGGATGTTGATTACACAGTAGAATAAACAAGTCTGTCTTAATATTGAGATTAAATATATAAAAATAAGAATCAATTCCTTATATACAATGATTATTTTACACAAGAATTCATAGGATTTATTCATAAAAGAAACTTTACTTTGTTTCCTAAGATCTCTTAGTATAGATATTATGATTTTTAAAATCAATGTTGTTATTGTTAAGTGCCATCAAGTCGGCACTGACTCACAGCGACCCCATGCAAAACATAGGAACTCAGCCTTGTTCTGCACCATCCTCACAAGTACTGCCTCACTTGAGCCCATTAGTGTTGCTACTATGCCAATCCATCTCATTGGGGTCTCCCTCTTTTTCACTGTCCCTCTTTTTACCAAGCCTGATGTCCTTCTCTAGGGACTGGTCCCTCCTGATAATATATCTGAAATATGAGAGGCAAAGTTTGGCCATCTTGGCTGCTAAGGAAAATTATGTTTGTACTTCTTCCAAAACAGATTTGTTTATTTTTCTGGCAGTACCTTTAATATTCTTCTGCAACACTGTAACTCAAATGCATGAAGTCTTTTAAGGTCTTCTTTGTTCATTATCCAATTTTCACGTGCATAAGAGACTATTGAAAATATCATGGCTTGGGTCAGGTGCATTTCAATTTTCAAACTGATGTCTTTGCTCTTCAACACTTTAAAGAGGTCTTGTGCAGCATATTTACCTAATGCAATATGCTATTTGATTTCTTGACTGCTTTTTCTGTGAGTGATGATGGTGAACCTCAGCAAAATAAAGTCTTTGACTTCATTTTTTTCTCTACTTATTATGTTATTTATTTGTCCAGTTGTGAAGATTTTTGTTTACTTGAAATTGAGGTACAACCCACATTAAAGGCTGTGGTCTTTGATATTCATTGTTATTTCAATGTTAGGCTATAATAAAGCTTATAGTTATCAACATTCATCTGTCATTTTGTTGTATAGTGGTGTCTTGCTTATTTCTGCAATTCTGGAAGATATGCTACCAGAATTTTAAATACCAGCAGAGTCACCAATGGTCGATTGGTTTCAGTGGAGCTTCTAGACTAAGACAGAGTAGGAAGAAAGTGGCAGATTATTTATGAATGTTTAGTCATGGAAAACCTTATGAATAGCGGCAGCAGGATATTGTCAGATATAGTGCCCAAAGATGAAAATATTATGGACAGAACAAGACTAGTATCAGATATAGTGCTGGAAGAATAGCTTCTTAGGTTGGAAGGCACTCAGAATATGACGAAGAGCTGCCTCCTAAAAGTAGTGTTGACTTTGATGACATGAATGGAGTAAAATTTTGGGGACCTTTATTTGCTAATGGAGCATGACAAAAAATGAGGAGAAACAGTTGCAAACATCCTGCAATAATCAGAAGTTTTACATGATCAAATGGAATGCATAAAGATCAATATACCAGAAAGATATTTACTTGTGTTTTGTTGACTACGCAGTCTTTTGACTGTGTGGATCATGACAATCTATGGATATATTTCTAAGAATGGGTATTCCAGAACACTTAATTGTGTTTAATTGATTGTGCTCATGAGGAACCTGTATATAGACCAAGAGGCAGCCATTTAAACAAAATAAAGTGATAATGAAGGCTTTAAAATCAGGAAAGACGTGTGTTAGAGTTCTATTCTTTTACCATACTTATTCAATCTGTTTGCTGAGCAAATAATTTGAGAAGGTGTGTTATATGAAGAAAACCATGGCATCAAGATTGGAGGAGGCCTCATTAACAACCTTCGATATACAGATGATACAACTTTGCTTGCAGAAAAGGACATAAAATACTTACTGATGAAGATCAAAGACCATAGCCTTCAGTATATATAAGACCTCAATGTAAAGAAAACAGAAATCCTCACAACTGGACCAAAAATAACATCATAATAAATGGAGAAAAGATTAAAGTTGTCAGACTTCATTTTTATTTGATCCACAATCAACACTCATGGAAGCAGCAGACAAGAAATTAAAGGATGGATTATATTAGGTAAATCTGTGGCCCAAGACCTCTTTAAAAGTATTCAAGAGAAAAGATATCAGTTTGAGGACTACGATATACTTGATTCAAGTCATGGTATTTTCAATAACCTCGTTTGTATGTGAAAGTTGGACAACAAATAAGGAAGACCATGGACAAACTGATGCATTTGAATTAAGGTGTTGGAGAAGAGTATTGAAAGTACCATGGACTGCCAGAAAAATAAACAAATCTGTGTTGGAAGAAGTATAGCCAGAATGCTCCTTAGAAGCCAGGATGGCAAGACTTCACCTCTTATGCTTCAGAAAATTTGTTAGGAGGGACTAGTCCTTGGAGAGGAAAGGATGCTTGCTAAAGTGGTATAATAAGATAAGTGCTGGACTGCTAACCACAAAGTTGGCAGTTCAAACCCACAAGTTACCCCTTGGAAATCTTATACAGTGTTGCTATGAGTCAGAACTGATTTGACAGCATTGTAGGGTAAGCA
>NW_006408537.1:11939462-11940798 GCF_000296735.1 Chrysochloris asiatica
AGAAAAATTGAAGTTGTCAAAGACTTAATTTTGCTTGGATCCACAATCAGTGTTCATGAAGAAGCAGTCAAAAAATCAAAGGACATGTTGCAAGGACAACATGACCTTTGATTTCTTGTGCTGTGCTAGACCTCTTTAAAGTGCTAAAGAGCAAAGATGGCAGTTTTAGGACTTAGATGTGCCTGACCTAAGCCTCATATGCATATGAAAATTGGACAATGAATGTGGAAAACTATAGAAAAATAAATTTAAGTTACAGTGTTAGAAAAGAATATTGGAAGTATTGTGGATTGTCAAACAACAAGCAAATTGGTGAGACTTCATGTTTCAAACTTTGAGCACCTTGCCAGGAGGGGCCAGTCCCTGGAGAAGGAAATCAGGCTGGTAAAGTGAAGGGTCAGCAAAAAAGAAGAAAACCCTCAATGATATGGATTGACACAGTAGCAGCAACAATGGGATTAAATATAACAACAATTCTGAGAATGGCTCAGGACCTGGCAGTGTTTCATTCTATTATATTCAACTCTATTATGCATAGAGTTGCTGTGAGTTGCAACTAACTCAAGTACAACTAAAAGCAAAAAGAAATGCAAATGTTGAAAGTACCTAATAACAACAACCAAAGCAATATATTTTTTCCATTATGAAAGTTAAGGTTTGTGTCAGTTTGACTATGCTAGGATTCTCAGTGGTGTAGCAGTGAAGACATATAGTCCCTCCAGATAAGATCTAATACAATGTAATAACCTCCATGATAAGATCTGCCATGAACAAGCAATCAACTGAAAGGAAGTTCCTCTGGGATGTGACTTGCTTCCAATAAATTGGACACCTAGCTAAACTTTTCTTGCTACTTGCTGCATCTAGATCCTGTATCTGGCTTTTCATGTCACCTCCAGTTTTTTAGATTTGAGACAGTAGCCTGCCCTATTGTTGGCCTTTCCTGGGAATTGTCAGCAGCCTGCAATCTTAACTGCTCACTTTGGATTAATTTCTATCTACAGCCAGAAGCCTGCTGTCTGACCTCCCCATATTGGGATCATCAGATTCTGCAGCTAAGTGAGTCAGGAGAATCCTCTAGCCTGAAATCTGACCCATAGCCTGAAATCTGACCCATAGCCTGAAACTTGCCCACGTCTACAACTGTGTGAGCCATTTCCTTGATATAAACCTCTCTGTGTATGCATATGATGTTATTGTGTTGTTATTAAGTGCCATAGAGTCGATTCTGACCCATAGTGACCCTATACAGGGTTTCTGAGGAACAGCTGGTTTAACCACCGACACTGCACTTCAAACTGACTTTGCAGTCCAGCGCATTAACGTACAGTGCCCT
>NW_006408537.1:11941613-11943629 GCF_000296735.1 Chrysochloris asiatica
GGTCTCTATGAGTTGATACCAACTCAATGGCAACTAATAACAACAACAAGAATAACATATCTATGTGGTTGTTATTAAGAGCCATTGAGTTGGTTCAGACAAATAGTGACCCTGTATAGGATTTCCAAGAAATGGCTAGTGGGTTTGAATCACCAACTTTGTGGTTTTCAGTTAAGTGCTTATTCTGTAGTGCTGTATTAGGATTCCATGTCTGTATCTATATCTGTATTTATATCTATATAAGCTTCACTGGGTTTGCTTCTGAAGAAAACACTGCCTTAAAACACCCATATTTTCTTATGCTTATTTTCCATTCATACATATGAATTTCTGTTAAAATCTTGTGTCTATTTTTAGTAATGATTTTTAGGTTCTTATTATTAAGTTTTAAGATGTCTTTATAGATTCTGAATACAAGTTGTTTACTAGAAATCTATACTGCAGATGTTTTATCTCAATCAATATCATAGGTTTTTATATTTTATAATTACATTTTGAATCTGACAATCACATGATTTACTATGCTGGGAATGACAGAGTGAAGAAAATGGTGCTACATTCTTCATCAAAAATAATACTTCAATATCTATCTTAAAATTAAATGTTGTCTGTTATAGGATAATATCCAAATGCCTACAAGGATGACAAGCAAATACAACTATTATTCAGATTTAAACACCAACCACTAAAGCCACAGATGATGTTATTAAAGAATTCTACCAACTTCATCAGTTGAAAATTGATCAAATTAGCAATCAATACATATTTATAATTACCAGAGATTGGAATGCAAAGGTTGGAAACAAAGAGGAAGGATCAGAAGTTGGGAAATATATCCTTGCTGATAGAAATGATGCTGCAGATTGCATGATAGAATTTTGCAGGACCAATAACTTCTTCATCGCAAATGCCTTTATTAAATGATATAAAAGATGACTAAACACATGGATCTCACCAGATGGAATACACAGAATCAAATTGACTTAATCTGTGCAAAGAGATGGTGTAAAAGCTCCATAGGATCGGTCAAAACAGTCTGACTGGGGCAGACTGTAGAACAGACCATTAATTGCTCATATGCAAGTTCACACTGAGGCTGAGGAAAATTAAAACAAGTCCACAAGAGCAACAATATGACCTTGAATATATCCCACCTAGATTTAGAGATTATGTCAAGAACAGATTTGATGCATTAGACACTAATGAACAAAGACCAGAAGAGTTAAGGGATGACAGCAATAATATCATACAGAAAGAAAGCAAAAGGTCATTAAAAAGAAAAGAAAGAAGAAAAAGACCAAAATAGATTTCAGAAGAGACTCTAAAACTTGTATAAAGACGCTAAAGCTAATGGAAGAAATGAGGAGGTACAAGATCTGAATAGAAAAATTTAAAGGACAGCTTCAGAAGACAAAGTCAAATATAATGAAATGTCCAAAGATGTGGAGTAAGAAAATCAAAAGGGAATAAATGCTTGAGAAGCATTTCTCAAGTTGAGGGGCATGAAGATAAAATTCAAGCCTCAACTTGATATACTGAAGGTTTCTATGGGCATAATATTGAATGATGTAGAAAGCTTCAAAAGAAGATGGAAGGAATACACAGAGTCACTGTACCAAAAAGAAATAGTTGATGTTCAACCATTTCAAGAGGTAACATATGATCAAGAGCCAAGGATATTGAAGGAAGAAGTCCAAAATTCACTGAAGGCATTGGCACAGAGGAAGGCAACAGGAACTGATGGAATACAAATTGAAATCTTTCAACAAACTGATGAAGCACTAGAAGCAATCACTCATTTATGCCAAGAAATTTGGAAGAAAGCTACCTGGACAACTGATAGGAAGAGATCCATATCTGTGCCTATTCCAAAGAAAGGAGATGCAATGGAATACAGAAATCATCCGATAATATCATTAATATCATGTGTCGGTAAATTTTGTTACAGAGATGAGTGAGTGCCTCCTGTGCCGCCTCACTTTCTTGAAAGATTACAATTTTTATTCCATCAATTCC
>NW_006408537.1:11943729-11952046 GCF_000296735.1 Chrysochloris asiatica
AAAAATAACATCATAATAAATGGAGAAAAGATTAAAGTTGTCAGACTTCATTTTTATTTGATCCACAATCAACACTCATGGAAGCAGCAGACAAGAAATTAAAGGATGGATTATATTAGGTAAATCTGTGGCCCAAGACCTCTTTAAAAGTATTCAAGAGAAAAGATATCAGTTTGAGGACTACGATATACTTGATTCAAGTCATGGTATTTTCAATAACCTCGTTTGTATGTGAAAGTTGGACAACAAATAAGGAAGACCATGGACAAACTGATGCATTTGAATTAAGGTGTTGGAGAAGAGTATTGAAAGTACCATGGACTGCCAGAAAAATAAACAAATCTGTGTTGGAAGAAGTATAGCCAGAATGCTCCTTAGAAGCCAGGATGGCAAGACTTCACCTCTTATGCTTCAGAAAATTTGTTAGGAGGGACTAGTCCTTGGAGAGGAAAGGATGCTTGCTAAAGTGGTATAATAAGATAAGTGCTGGACTGCTAACCACAAAGTTGGCAGTTCAAACCCACAAGTTACCCCTTGGAAATCTTATACAGTGTTGCTATGAGTCAGAACTGATTTGACAGCATTGTAGGGTAAGCACTAGACCACAAGGTCAGTTTGAACTGCAAAGTTTGCAGTTCAAAGTAACCAGCTGCTCCTTGGAAACCCTATACAGGGTTGCTATGAGTCAGAACTGACTTGACAGCACTTAACAACAACAAGGAGCTCTGGTAGCGTAGTGGTTATGAATCGGGCTGTGAACCTCAGGGTCAGCAGTTCGAAACTACCAGTGGTTCCGTGGGAGAAAGATGAGGCTTTCTGCTCCTGTAAAGATTTACAATCTCGGAAACCCTGTACAGGGTCGCTCCACGGCACATTACAACAACAACAACAAACAACAAGTGAAAAAGAGGAAGACCCCCAACAAGATGGACTGGCTCAATGGCAGCAGCAATGGGTTCAATTGTAACCACTGTGAGGAACTGTGAGGACTATGCAGTGTTTCATTCTGTTGTCTACAAGGTCTGTATGAATCAGAAAAGACTATAGCACTTAACAGCAACAACATAGTCAGTTAAGACCCAAAACAGTTTCAAAGTAATTGAAATGCACCATTCTGATGATATTTGAAACTCTGAATCTGATTAAAGATTAGACTAAACTTTTCCCACCTGCTGGTTGATCATTTAATGTTGGTGACAGAGGTATTACACTAGTCCTGTCTTTCTCTCTAAAATTGTTAACTATGGTTTCAAACTAGGTGTAAATACAAAAAGGGAGTTGAGTTAAACTAGAAGTAATGTTTCTCGCTGATTTGCTAATTTATGAGTTGGATTTGTGCACATTCAGCCTGGAAAATATTTTCAAATGACTTTTTTTTTTTCTCTTTTTGTTATTTCAGAGGTTCTTCAAGGACCCTTGCCACTGGTAATATTTGATTGCTCTTAACAGAAGACAACACATACATCTTTTTTGGATTCCTTTTAATCATTTAATTTCACATTTTAAGTTCCCACTTTCCCGCAGGCAATCTTCTGAGACAAGATTTTTACTGGCTTCAAGTCATCTTCCCATCCTGCATGACCCACCACTGATCCAAGTAAAACTTCTAAGCATTTTTATCCGGACAAAGTCCAGAAGTCAGGGCAATCTGCAAATAGCAAAGATTCTTTAGTCCCTCACTCAAGAAATTAGTCAATCCACGGCCTCTTTGACAGTTAGCTTGGATGGGAATCAGACACCAGTCCACTCAGCCACACTAACCTCTTCCAACACATATTGCACTAAAGAAAGTTGTTGTTGTTGTTGTTGTGCCATGGAGTCGGTTCAGACTCATAGCAACCCTGTACAGGGTTTCCGAGGCTATAAATCTTTACCGGAGCAGAAAGCCTCAACTTTCTCCCGGAACAGATGGTAGTTTCGAACTGCTGACCTTGCAGTTCGCAGCCCGATTCGTAACTACTACATTACCAGAGCTCCTTAAAGAAAGTTATTGCTTCTCAAATTCAGGAAGCCCAACAAATTTTTATTTGGAAGTCAGCAAGAATAAAGCACAATACGTGGCTAGATACACCTTGGTGAAACTGTTTTCCTCATTCATCTGTTTGCTTCTTTGTCTCAGTTTCTTACATTCTGTATACTTTCTCTAGATAAAAACTTCTATAAAATTAATTATTTTCCAGTGATATTTAATGAAAGAAGAATAGCAGAGGAGTGAAGGTGTAGATAGCATGCCTGGGTTAAATCCTAAATCTTCTGTTTACTAGTCATAGTTGTTGTTGTTGTTATGTGCCGTGGCATCGGTTTTGACTTATAGCTACCCTCTACAGGGTTTCGGAGGCTGTTATCCCGCGGATCAACTGGTAGTTTTGAACTGCTAACCGTGAGATTTGCAGCCCGATTCTTAACCACTACTCCACCAGAGCCCCTTTACTAGTCATAGTATCACCTGGCAAATACTTAACCTTTCTGGATTCACCCTTTCATTGCTGGCTTCATAATGTTTCCCTTCTTTTTCTGTCAGTTCATATTTGCATTAAAATATATGTGGACAGATTATTCCTCTGACAGAAAGATAATAGCTAAATTGTTGCTGTTGTTGTTAAGTGCCATATGGTCAATTCTGACTCATAGTGACCCTATGTAGGATTTCCGAGGAGCATCTGGTGAGCTTGAACCTCTGACCTTGCAGTTCAAACAGACCTTGCAGTCTAGTGCGTTAAACCACAGATGATTACAATATATTTATATGTAGATTCAATCAGGAGGAAGACCTAAAGATATATGAGCAAAAGAATAATATGACTGGAGTTAAGAAGATGAAATAATTCATCTGCATGCAGTTTTCAGGCTGCATTGGCAGGGTAGTTATTATAGATGATGATCTAAATCAATGTTTGGACTGTTTTTTGTAGTTGTTGCTGTTAAGTGCTGTTCAGTTGGGCCCGACTCATAGTGACTCCATATACAGTTACGGAGGAGTGGCTGGTGAGTTTGAACTGCCGACCTTGTGATTCAAAACAATCTTATGGTTGAGTGCTTATTTTACCATGCCACACTAGGACTATTATTTAGAGATATTTAAAAATCTAGACAAGAGGTATAGAGAATTTATTCTAGATTAGCAAGGATGAGAGTGTAAATGGAATGAATCATTCAGAGGATATAAAACAATTGCATGTTTAAAATAGAAACATTTGAGACAAATTAACCTGAGGAATAAAATGTGCTCAGTTTGGACATATTATATTTGAAGCCCAAGAGGACACTATGTTTTCAACACACAAACATTTTTTGTGGATTAGTAGCTCAGATATTATTATTTCAATAAAAGTAATAGTTAACTCTACTAAGAAAGAAAGTGGGGAGAGAGAAGTGAATGAAGGGTACGCACATATGCCAAGAAGTTTAAGCTTCCTGCCTCTAACTTGCATAAGCCCCTTCCAAGGACATGGAACGACCCCTTGAAATCTATTTACCAGGTTATGTTTTTGTAAACTTTACAAAACTAAGATATTTTTATTATTTTCTTTAAAGATAACCTGTCCCAAAACATACAAATGCCAAAGCCTACAAAACAAGCACCAGTTTATTTTAATTTGCATTTTCCAGAAAGCAGAGCCTGTGACACAGACTAACGCAAGTCATTTATTTAGGAGAAGACTCTGGGAAGCAAAAGAGAGGGAGCAGGAAAAGCTAGACAAAAGTAGGAAAAGCCAATATAAGGATGTGTTCTCAAGGTTGCTGCAGTAAATGATGGAGCTCAAATTTTCCAGGACTTTTAAGAAGTATAAAAGTTATCTTCTAGAGTTGTCTACCTAAAAAACTAAAGACCAGAACATTTAGCCACCAGTTTCCATTGGAATCCTGGTGTGGCACTATGGGCTAATCGTCATTTGAACTGCAAGGTTGGTGGTCCAAACTCACCAGTTGCTACTTGGAAACCCTATACAAGTTCGCTACGGGTCAGAATTGACTTAAAGGCACTTAACAACAACAACAACAACAATTCCTTTGTTAGACAATTGCCCTAGAGGTTAATGCTCCACAAATTCCTGTGCTACTTGCTGGGTGAACTACCAGAGAATGCCCTCTGTCAGAATGCTAGAACCCACTATGCACTTGGAGTGGGATACTGACAGCCCTGGTGAGACTGATCTCTCTCTGAACTGTCCACCAGGCACACTGAAGACACAGGTGGGTCAAAGGCATGCAGTGCTATAATCCAATGGGTCTACACATAAACTGTTGAAAAATGTTTGTATTTAAAAGGCAAGAAAAGGAGAGTGAGAAGAGTTTAGTTGGAAGATAATTAAAGAAGTATTAGAAATGTCAGTAAATGAAAGAATGTCAAAGGAT
The DNA here is from genome assembly GCF_000296735.1 of Chrysochloris asiatica. Lineage (NCBI taxonomy): Eukaryota > Metazoa > Chordata > Mammalia > Afrosoricida > Chrysochloridae > Chrysochloris > Chrysochloris asiatica. The sequence continues at coordinate 11,948,086 of NW_006408537.1, forward strand.
TTCTAACCAAATTTTCAATTTTAAAGGTACTAAGGAATGATGTGCTAAACAGTCCCATTGAATGACATTAACTAAAAAAGATAAGTGATTTCATAAAAAGGAATTTCACTAAAGAAGAAGTCACATTCCAACAAGTAAAAACAACCCATTGCCATAAAGTTGAATCAGGAATATTTTTTCTTACTGTATTTGTAAGCTAATCCATTTCCTTAAAACCTTCCTGTGCAAACATCTTTGTCTTCCTATGAGGATGAAATGAGTTAATGCAAGTCCACAGATTTCTTGGAACATTGTGAATGCTGTGTAATGTTCTTTCATTATTATTACTGCTGTTGTTGTTATTTAGAAGATTGTAAAATCATTGCAAACAAAATATTAGGAAGTCCAGTAGAGATCAATATAAAGATTGTTACTAATATAACAGGTTTTGCTTAAGTCAGAAAATATTATTTATTTCATGGTAATATCAACAATTCTTTAGAACTCCAGATTTAAGGAAAATATGTTGGTGGTAGTGGGGAGTCCTAGGGTTTGTCAAGAAGTCAGGAAATTCAAGAAGAGGTTTAGTGTTACTACAATATAGACTATGTTACTACAGAAAAGTGTTGCTCATAGCTGGTGAAAGAATAGATATGCAATAAGTTAAGAATTTCAGAATTGAGGATGTTGAAGCAGGACAATTCTAAAATCCATAGGTATCTGAGATGACCAAACGGGAAAGATTGAACATTTCAGAATGAATGCAGTGGTAATATAAAAATAACAATTTTTATTGTGTAGATCTTCACACATCTCAAAGTAACACACACATACACCCTCTTACACACTATAAGAGATAAAGACATTTGTTATCCTAAATTATCAGAAAGCTAAAGGTGTGAAAAGATAATTAGTAATAACAAGGTATAGTTTTAACTTATTATTCTATCAGCAATTACACTAATGATTGTTCTTTTACTCTAATTAATAAAACATTACAGTGTTTTATAGATATCATTTTCTGATTAAAAGTGATTTACTCTAAAATATTCTTCACATTCTCTTATATAATGAAAAGTGTTAAGTATCTATCTCAGAGTCCATGATCAATAGGCTTAACTGACACTTATTTTTAAATGATAGTTTCTAAATTTTTGGTTCATATACCATCCTGGTGTGGCACTGTGAGTTAATGCTCCAGACTGCAAAGCCATTTGAATTGTAAGGTCAGCGGTTCAAGCTCACCAGCATCTCCTCGGAAACCCTATACAGGGTCGCTATGGATTAGAACTGACTCGATGGCACTTGACAACAACCCCATTTTCTAATTTTAAATTCTTCAGAGACCTCTCTCAGATTTCTTTCTCACACACATAGATTTGCTTAGTACTTTCAAACAATGAATTATCATCTATTGCAACCTTTTCCATCTTTGATATTTACAACAGTCATTTCCATGTATTTTCAATGTCTGCTTAAGAAACATATGCTATCTCTTTTTCTCCCATAGGTGAGCAAACATCAGAATACTGGAGATATCTCTAGTTTTACTACACAGAATATTTTTGAGACTATAAGCATCGGTCACTTACTTTTTTCATTAGCACAGAACATTACACTCAAAGATACATTCACCTCAATGCTTTCCAGTTTTCTCAAAAGATTATTTCTAAGTGTAATTGTTTTATACGAAAGAGTGAACACTCATATGTTACCATGGTCTTGACTGTTGCAAATCAATATGAATATACTCTTACTATCCAAGCAGGAATATACAGAGAAAGCACATTATGCTCCCATGTGAGTAACAAGTTCAAGATGAATCTTCACTGGGGTAGATTAATTTCTTCTTGGAACTAACATATGAATTAACTAGTTACTGTCTTTTACTAATGCAGGATATTTTATGAAAATATCTCTTCCGTGAACTTTGAGTACAAATTACTAAAATGGAAAGACATCTATTCTCTTTCACTAGGAAAAGAAAAAAATGAACTTTAATATTTAGAAAAAGTTTTAACTTAATGCTTTAAAGTCCTTTTAGGAAATTTATTAAATTCACTCTATTTCTCTTATCAAATTGGTAGCAAATAAGAAATTGCATTGGTAAGAAAATATTTTTCAACTTAGATGATGACTATTGTTTAGTGGATTTCAAACAAAAGGATTCAACATTTGCTCTCTAATAGAATTGTGATTTAAATTCAGTGAAATTAATATTGGTATATGTCCTCCACTAATTAATCACAAACACATGTATTTTAATTCATGCCCCCTATAGAAATGAATCCCTTTATATCACAGACAAATTCAATTATTCTAAAGGACTTAAATAACTGATAAAGGTACTTAATCAAAACAGCTAGTTATTCCAACTAACTTTCTGTTGAACATGAATGATGCTTCATTTCCTATGTTATACATTATCAATAATAACAATTACTTTATTCATTTAACTGTTGATTAGACAATAAATATTGAATAACCATGATGTGCATTGTTGTTGTTGTTATTAAGTGCCATTGAGTGGAATCAAAGTGACCCTCTATAGGAGTTCTAAGGAGTAGTGGTGGGTTTGAAAAACAGACTTTTATGTTAGCTGTCTAATCACTTCAGTGTTTATCCTACATGCATAGGATAACTTAAAACTTTGAGAACTAAAATAAATAAGTAACTTTCACTACTCAAAGGATGTATTATCTAATAGAAAATAAATAAAGCATTTACAAATTAACTCTAATACAATAATGCAGTAAATATTAAACTGATGATTATATTTTGAATGAAATGTACATTTTAATTTCATGCCTTTTTTCTTTCCTTCATCATATTTATAATTAACTTTAATGCCCCTTTTTATTTTCAAAACATTATTTGACCTGCTTTATGACCTAGTGTGAACTGACTCAATGGAATTTAACAACAACAGTAACAGTGGCCTGTTGTGGTGCTGCAGTCAGCACTGGACTGCAAATTACAAGGTTGGTGATTCAATGCTACCAGCTCCTACTCAGAAACCCTATACAGGGTCATTGTGAGTTGGAATTGACTCAACAGCACTTAGCAACAACAACATGGCAATATCATATACTCAGTGACAATCGTAGTGATGATAGTAATGATGTGGTATTCTTGATAACAGCTATATGAGGAAGATACTATTATATTTGTTATATTCAAGACAGAAAAATGGAAAAACAGAGAAATTAAGTAATCTGCCAAGTTTACATACCTTCTCAAGCCAAGAAACAAAACATGGTGACTATTTCTAAAAGTTACATTAGTAACCACCACATAATACTATCTTATAAACCGCAATTACACTGGGGTCGTTAGTTACCCTTGATTAGCACAGTGGTTAGGAATCGGGATGTGAACCTCAAGGTCAGCAGTTTGAAACTACCAGCTGTTCCGCAAGAGAAAGATGAGACTCTCTGCTCCTGTAAAGATTTACAGCCTCTGAAACCCTGTAAAGGTTGCTATGAGTTGGAACCAACTCAACGGCACAAAACAACAACAAAAACAACATAACTATCTTATGCACAAAAAAGAAACAGTGCCCGGCCCTGCATGATCCTCACAATTGATTTTACCATTGAGCCATTGTTGATGTTATTGTGCAATCTATCTTGTTTGGGGACTTACCTTTTTTTGCTGACCCTCCACTTTCCCAAGCATGATGTCTTTCTCCAGATATTATATTCCAAGTATAAGAGATGAAGTCTGGCCATTCTGCCTTCAAAGGAGCATTCTGGCTGTACTTCTTCCAATATGGATTTGATTGTTTTTCTGTCAGTAGATGGTTTTTGTCTCTGCTTTTATATTGCTTCTGCTTTTGGTTCTTTTGATCAGACGTTTTTCCTGGAGGTGGGAGCTTTTTCTCCCTACGTTACCCAAGAAGAGTCAGAAATTGTGGCAATATAGCCAAGTAACAAGCATACCCCATAATATTCCACCACTGAGACAAGAGCCAATAACAGCT
>NW_006408537.1:11962006-11969662 GCF_000296735.1 Chrysochloris asiatica
GAACCACTGACCTTAAGGTTCGCAGCCCGATTCGTAACCACTACGCTGCCAGAGCTCCTTATATTAGGAGGTATGTATTATTAATATCTCCACTTTACAAAATCATGAACTCTTCTGACTTCAAGAAGAACTTTTTTTCAAAGATTTGGCTACATCATGACTGAGAAATGTTTAAAACTGTAAAATATATGTAATGGTATCTTAATTTGATCCCTAGAATGACATTGGAAGCTTGCAACTCTCTGTGGTGAAAACAAGAGACTATGTTGTCTTTTTCTCCATGTTACACAGGTGGTCATGAGTTCCACTGTCTTCATTATAGAAGTCTCAATAGATAAGGAAATGTTATTCTTGACTAAATGTCTGTAATCAAAATTCATTATTATCAATTCCCTCTTCAAGTTAGTTGAGAAGAGCATTTTTTGCAAACCAATTAATTGTTTATAGAATACCTAGTAATCAATAGGCCCATTCTTATACTGCTGTGGTTGTAGTTAAGTGTCATCCAGTATTTCGACTCATAGTGACCCTTTATAGGGTTTCTGAGGAGCAGCTAGTGAGTTTGAACTGTGGACCTTGCATTTTAAACTACCTTGTGATCCATTGCTTATTCTATAGTGTGACACCAGGACTCATTATACTTGGTCAATTTTAAACATGTTTTGAAGTGTTGCTTTGTTTATTTGCATATCATGTAATGTGTGAAAATGTTTGATAAGACAATTTTCTGATGAATTATAATGAGAATTAAATCTATGATCATCCAAATAATAGATGTTGTTGTGTGCTGGTTACTGTATTCCAACTTACAGCAACCCCACGTGACAGAGTAGAACCACTCCATTGAGTTTTCTTGGCTCTAGTATTTACAGAAGCAGATTACAAGCTCTTTCTCCTGCAGAGCAGCTGGATGGGGTTTTGAGCCACCAACTTTTTGGCTGGTAGGCTAGAACTTAACTTTTACGCTCCAAGTGTTCCTTAAACAAAACATAACATCAATAAAACATAGACCGTTATCAAATAAATATAACTATGCACAATTCAGGTTGCAGAGGCTCTGTATGATAAGCACTGGACTATGAACCACAGGGTCAGCGGTTAGAGCCTACCAGCAACTTTGTGGGACAAAGATGAGGCTTTCTGCTCCTGCAAAGATTTACAGCCTCGGAAATCCTAGATAAGATCACTACGAGTCGGAACTGACTTGAAGGCCCTTAACAACAACAACATCATGGTATGATTCAGGCAAAGGTTCACACACACACAAATGCATACAATGTGCAAAGACACATTCAAATATATACTGTAATCATAGTTGATAACATGGGTTATAGTTCTAGACCCAGTATTTAAAAAGGGCACTATTGGTTTTTCTTAATTCAATCTGCAAACAAAGCCTGGTTCCTTAAAAGTGGTCTCTGTTCAAACATGGTAATGCCTGTCCATTTGTAGCTTTATAAATACAAAACCACATCCAGACAGCCACTTATTGATTGGAACACATATTTAATGACCATCACGAAGTCTTTCACAAACCTACACTTGTTCTCTCTCTACTCAAAGATGTGCTTGTCACAGTGATGCTTCCTAAGATTAAAAATTCCTAACTTGATCATTTAATGGTTTGAATTTCACAAGGTGACTCAAAATATGCTTCAATGTTTGCTGGATAATTTAACCCAAATTGAGTTTCCCATCTTCAGTTGCTATACACACTAATCCTGGCTCCCCACTGCTGTTATTTCCTAGTTACCATTTGCTCAAAATGTACTTCCTGTTGGCATTTGCTCTTCTCTCTGCTTGTCAGGCTTGTGATTGGTTTAAAAGAAACAAAGTCAAGTGGATGTGAGCATTTGTTTAGTGTCAGAATACTGACTTCCTCCCAGGATATTATTGCAGGATTTCCCTAGCATTTGGTGCTGATTATAGTACCCAAGCCACTGGCAAATTATTTTCAGAAAGACCATGTGGCCTTATTGTGAAAGGAAGATTTTATATCATAATTGGAAGATATATTTTAAAAAATTATAGCGCTGAAAAGAAATGGCTAAGTATCTGCTGATTTTCTCTCTGACATTATCACTTTTACTTTATTGACTTTGTAAAAATCTGTCTTCTATTCTGGTCACATGATATAATAATAGAGGAAAATAAAGGGTGTTTGTTACTCTTGAGGCCAAAGCATTGACATTCATACTCCTTAGTCAGACAGCAGATGGTCAATGTCCACTTAATCACCAAAGCCACTCTCTTTTGCATCAAATATCAGACAACAGCATTCTAAACCAGAATCATCTTCCTCTATCTCGAGTGTCTTGATTCCTAATTTTGCCTTCTCACTTATCAGTGCAATCTGGAGTGCAGTGAGGTAGTAAATCAAGGGATAATGCCCCCTTGTAATTTGCCAACTTCAATTATATTGCTTGTAAAAGTCTGGGTTTTGGTATTTGATATATAACTTAGAGAGCATGGTGCAATGGTTAAAGCTCTTGAGAGCTATCAGCTGTTCTCCACAGTAGAAAGATTTGGCAGTCTTCTTCTGTTAAGATCTGTAACTTGGAAATCCTATGTTGTTGTTGTTGTTAAGTGCCATTGATTCCAACCCATAGCGACCATTATAGGGTTTCCCAGGAACCACCAGTGAATTTGAACTGCGAGCCTGTGGTTCAGATCGACCTGGTGGTCCTGCGCTTATCCTACAGTGCTACACCAGTGCTCCTGGAAACCCTATAGGACAGTTCTACTCTGTCTTACAAGTTTGCTCTTAGAATCAGCTTCACAGCAGTAGATCCTTATAACTTGAATTACTAGTTAGAATAAAGAAGTAAAATACTCTGACTCTGCAAGCAGCATGTATTTCCTCTTGACTTTTTCCTGAGACTTTATAATCAGAAACTATAGGCCATAATCAGCAATGACAAGGCAGACAAAAAAGAGTTCTTCTAAGAGAGAAAATGGCATATCTGAAATCTGACTTTAAATCATGTTTCAGACTCAGTTCCCACTTAACACATTCTCTTAACTGCCTTTGTTTTTGAAGATATGAGTGCTCACATAATGAAATCAATACATGATTCTCAAGGCTCCTTACAACTTTTATTCCAAAGCTAATATGTATATTTTCGAAAAATCTGAGCACTCTACCTGTGCTATGGCTGAAATCAAGTGGTGCCTTTTGCTAATACTTTCTACATCGTGAAAAGGACTTTGGTACATTATCACTGTTGTTTGCTACCAATTTATGGTGATGGTCTGTATATGGAAATGGCCCATCCAGATCCATACGATCTTCACTGACTGACAGGCGAGTAGCTGCTCTGTTTTAGAAGCTTTAATGAGGAATCAAACCTAGGTCTCCCACGTGAAGTGGAGAATTCTACCACTGACCACCACTGTCCTCTATGATCCATTGTTGTTGTTGTCAGGTGCCATTGAACCGGTACTGACTTATACTGAACCTATGCACAACAGAATGAAACACTGCCTGGCCCTGACCCTACCCCACAATCATTGCTACACTGGAGCCCATTGCTGCTGCCACTGTGCCAGTCCATCTAATTGGGGGTCTTCTTTTTTTTCACTCACCCGCCACTTTATCCTAGTCCCTCCTGATAATATGTTTGAAGTAGGAAAGACAAAGACTCCCCATCCTGACTTCCAAGGCACATTCTGGCTGTACTTCTTCCAACACAGATTTGTTTGTACTTTTGGCAATCCATGGTACTTTAAATGTGGTGCTGTGGGTTAATGCACCAGGCTGCAAAGCCGTTTGAACTGCAAGGTCGGTCGTTTAAGCTCACCAGCTGCTCCTTGGAAATCCTGTACAGGGTTTCAATGGGTCGGAATTGACTCGACGGCACTTAACAACAACAACAACAACATCACAACTCAAATGCATCAACTTTTCTACTGTCTTTCTTATTCGTTGTCCAACTTTCACATGCATATGAGGTTACTGAAAATACCATGGCTTGGGTCAGGTACACCTTAGTCCTCAAACTAACATCTTTGCTCTTCAGTGGTGAGGATTTTTGTTTTCTTCATGTTGAAATGCAATCCATATTGAAGGCTGTGGCCTTTGATTGTCATTAGTAAGTTTTTTAAATCCTCTTGGCTTTCAGCAAGCAAGGTTGCATCATCAGCATACCACAGATTGTTAATGAATCTTCCTTCAATCCTGATACCACATTTTTCTTCATATAATCCAGCTTCTTAATTATTTTCTTAGTATAAAGATTGAATCAGTATAGTGAAAGAATAAAACCCTGGTGCACACCTTTCCTATGGCCGTTAGAAAAGGTTTTAAATTTGAAGTGGATGTATATTTACATTCGTGGCTTGCCAGGTAATAGCTGTGTGATCTGGAATAAGGTGAAAAACATTTGAAAGTCTCAATTTCTTCTTTGTCAAGTGAAAAACAAAAACAGAACATGTATCTTATAGGGTTATTATTGGAATGGAATGATGTGGCCAGTGTACTTTGTGATGAGTTATATATTATAAGAAGATAAGATTTTCTATAATGCAATTCAATACACAAATCAAATCTCATAGCCATGGATTACTAGTTACCTATTTTTTTATAAACATAGGATTATGACTGATAGTAATATACTTAGCATTATCTGAATAATTATAGATTTTTTTCCCCTTGAAACGATAAACATTACTTTCAGTACTCAAATATCTCTCTATTTTATTTGATCTTATTTTGAATTTTTGTAGACAGCAATAATCATGGTGCTGTTAAAACTTCTCATAATTGCACTTGTTGACAAAGATCTCATATAGTCGTCCTGAAAGAATTTTCATTTCTAGCTTTGCCTCTCTCAGCAGTAGACCATCAGTTCAGGGAGTAAAGCTGACAGTAATTTAAGATGGTGTCACACCTCTGGTGCCACTTTTTGGGAAATTATAGGATGTTGTATTCCATTTATGTCAAATTTGGTGCTAAGACATAGCAGAAATGCTAGTATTGCTACCAGAAAACCACTTTTCTGTTTTGTGACAATGAGAAAACCAACCATGCTCCTTAGAGGTATAGGTGTGGTGATGACAGTCTGTCAATCTTAGAGGTTCAGAAAATATGAGTACTACAAAATTGAAAATGGTATGTTTTCGTTCACTTTGATTTAACTTCTAAATACTTTTCCTGTGCATAACCACTGGTGTGATTTATTCAAGATTTGTAGTAGACGGAGTAAACTTTTTAATTTACTACACCTAAGTAGTTCTAATTAGGTAGTTACAACTACTAAAATATTCACATGGAGAACAATCATTTTAAGAGCCTTCACAGAAAGCAATTGGAAGATGCCTATAGTTTGTGTAATTACATAGCTCATTCTTTGTCTATCTCAAGAGAATTTTGTATGGGATAATAACTTCAGAAAATGATATTAATATATCTGATGCCAGAGCTATTACTGATCCTAATTTGCACCTTTCACGCTACTTTGAATATTTTATTTATGCTGAAATGTCAACTATGCAACTGAACAAGGCCCAAAAGGAACATTAACCATCCATTTCTTTTGGTAGAATATCCCCCATATCATCCCTGATAATAAGAAATGTTTCAAGATTGAAGCTTGCATTTATTTTGGCTTTATAGATGAATGTAGAGAATAAAAAGTTTCATGGATAAACTATTCCTGTTTTCATAAATCCCTATTTCAGGATTGTTGTTGTTAAACACTGTCAAGTCAGTTCCAACTCATGGGAACCATGTATAGGGTTTCCAAGGAGTGGCTGGCGGTTCTTAACTGCTGAACTTGTGGTTAGCAGGTCAGTAGTTATCCTACAGTGCCACACCAGGACTCAGAGGGTTATATTTATTTAAAAAAAAAAAAGTTCTGAAATCCTGATTAAGGCATACCTTAATCAGAAGGAAGAAGGGTAGTGTGGCATTGTAGAATAAGCATTGCACGGCTAAAAGTCAGTGGTTCAAAGCCACTGGCTGCCCCTTCAAAACTCTATACAGTGTTTCTATGAGTCAGAATTGACTCTATGACACTTTATAAAAATAACAAAAGATACAACAAATTGCTAACTGTTCCATTATCAGACGAATGTCTGATTCTTCACATAAAGTTCATATGTTCTCAGGTATAAGAAAGAAGATTAAACTTTTTTGGTGAATGTTACTATCAAGAAGTATAATAGATAGGCCAGAAGTAAGAAAATACAGTCTTTGTAAGAACATAATTTTTGCAGCAGCAATGATCCCATCTCTATTCCTTCCAATTTCTTCAATAGACAGTTACTGAATTATGCATTTCCCTGAAAATCACAAGGTCGGTTCAAGTCCACCAGCTGCTCCACGGAAACCCTATACAGGGTAACTAAGAATTGGAACTGACTTGATGGCACTTTAACAGCAACAGCAAGTTACTATATATGAAATTCTCTCATCAGGAATTAGCTAAATCAATGCAACAGTTGTCTCTTCTGCTGCTGGAGAACAAAAGGGACAGCAGAGAGGAAGTTAAACTGAGATTAGAGCCTGGATCCCCTTCACCTGACATAACACAAAGTGCTTCCTTTCTTGTGAGCCAAATAGGCACTTTGAATGCTTACAGGGTCTTTGCTATGCACTCAGGCTAGTATCTCCAAGAGGGCCACCTACTGGGAGAGTATATCCCAATTGCATAAGGCTGTGAGGTGGATGACCTATGGCACAGTATTGAATGGAGGAAGGAAAGTGTTATGCTGCAGGTTGGTTCAGGTGGGTCTTCCACGCCAGGAGACCTTGCAGAGAAAGGACCCAGTCCTTTGAATAATGAGTAAAGTCATCCTCAGGACAGAAACAGAATTAAGACACCCTATACACAGAAAGAACAAAGAGCCATTCAAAGCAGGCAGTGTTTGGCAGAGAAACAGTGACAAAGATAAGCACTCTCATGGTCTTTGATATGTGGAATATGGTGTTATTCACATTGTCCAGTAGAACAAGGACAATCACGTATAAAAGTTTCTTTGAACTTCCTCCTCCATGTCCCAATATGAGAGTAAGAATACTGAAATAAGGCTTGTGTGAGAGAACAGACAACTGCCGTCTCCAATCACCAGAGCAGGAGTTAGCAGTCTAACAGCTCTGGGAATGGTGACAAAGACTATTTTGAATCAAATATGGTATTGTCTTATTTAAAGAACAAGGCAAGGCTTTAATTACTAAAATGAGGCTGCTTTAATAACTAAAAATTTATGGACCCAGGCTAAGATATCATTAAGGGACATGCCAACCAGCAGGAAGAGGGCACTTAAAGAGAACTCAGCAGTAGCATTTCCTATAAAATAAAACATTTTTTTTCTTTCATCAGTGAGTTCAGATTCCTAAATTAAACTGATAATAGATTCTTAATAGTCCAGTTAGGAATTCTGAAAGATTTTACAAAAGTAAAAACATCATTAATCTTTGAGCACAAACCTAGATTTTTCTGAAAATTTGTTTTTTTAATAAAATCACAAAACATTTTGAAGAGTTTGGTCATGTAAAAACTTCATATTTATATACTGGGAATTATAATAAACTATTCATGTTTATTATTGATGTTTACATTAGGCAAATCTGCTGCACAGGAACTTTTTAAAGTGTTGAAGAGCAAAGATGTCAGCTTGAGGACTAAGGTGCGCCTGACCCAAGCCATGGTATTT
>NW_006408537.1:11969762-11971246 GCF_000296735.1 Chrysochloris asiatica
CAGACAACGGATAGCAGAGTCCAGAACAGAACAAAATTACAAAAATGAATTCAAAGGAGCTGGGAGGTCAACCAAAGATAAAAATAATAACAATGTCAAAGAAGAGAGAAGGTCAGGTAGATTACAGTGTATGATAGATTGTCTTAAATGTAGGGAAAAGTTAATAAACTATAAAGCAACCCCAAAGAAAGTTAAGACTTCACAACTTACCATGAAGAGGAACTTCCAAGCATAACATGAAAACTAAGAAGAAACCGATAAGAAATAGCACAAAAAACACAAACTCAACACAAGAAGGCATGCAGAACAAAGGAACAAACAGCACTACCAAAATAACATAATGGCAGCAATTAATCCATACTTATCAATAATTACATTGAATGTCAATGTATTAAATGCACCACTGAAGACACAGACAGTGGCAGAATGGATACGAAAATAAGACCCTTCAATATGCTGCCTGCAAGAGACAAACCTTACACACAAAGACAAAAACAGACTAAAAGTTAAACGATGGTAAAAATATACCAAGCTAACTGCCAAAGTAAACAAGCAGAAGTAACAATACTAATCTCTGATAAAGTAAACTTTAAGACAAAAACCAGCATAAGAGATAAAGAAGGACACTATCTCATGAACAAAGGATCAATTGAGCAAGATGACATAAGCATAATAAATATCTACTCTTCCAATGACAGAGCACCAAGATATACGAAGTAAAGCTTACTAGAATTGCAGAAAGAAATAGATAAATCTACAATTATAGTGGGAGATCTTATAACGCCACTTTCGAAAAGGGACATAACAAGCAGAAAGAAACTCGACAAAGTTACAGAAGAACTGATCAACGCAATCAACCAACTTGACCTCATAGATGTGTACAGAGCATTCAACCCAACAACAGCACAATATACATTCTTCTCCAGAGCACATGGAAGATTCTCCAGATTTGACCATGTGTTACGTAAAAAAGCAAGCCTCCATAAATTTGCAAACATCAAAATACTGCAAAGCATCTTTTCAGATCACAATGCTATAAAACTTGAAATCAACAATAAGAAGACTAAGGAAATAAAGTCAAATACATGGAAACTGAATAACACCCTGCTGAAAAACGACTGGGTAAAAGAAGAAATTAAACGTGAATTCACAAAGTTCATAGAAACAAACGAAAATGAAAATAGAAATCAGTTGCATTCCTCTATAGTAACAATGACAGCACTGAAAAGGACATTAGGAAAGCAATGCCATTTACAATAGCCATCCAAAGGATGAAATACTTAGGAATAAATGTAACCAGAGAAACAAAGGAATTATACAAAGAAAATTACAAAACACTACTACAAGAAACCAAAAGAAACTTACAGAAGTGGAAGAAAATACCATGTTCCTGGATAGGAAGACTCAACATCATGAAAATGTCAATACTACCCAAAGCAATTTACATATATAATGCAATCCCAATCCAGATTCCAACAACATTC
>NW_006408537.1:11973827-11988418 GCF_000296735.1 Chrysochloris asiatica
AAAAGAGGAAGACCCCCAATGAGATGGATTGGCCAGGTGGCAGCATCGATGGACTCAAGTGTGGCAACAGTAGTGGGGTTGGCCCGGGATTGGACATTGTTTCATTCTGCTGTGTATAGGGTCGCTATGAGTCGGTGCCGACTTGATAGCACCTAATAACAACAACAATTGATGTTCTAACCAATGAAGTTTTCCATACAGCAATATTTTGGAACAATATATATATATATGTTTTTTTCATGTCTGGTTGTTAGGGTGATAGACTGTTCATTCTGATTCTTCCTCATGTCAAATTGAGCTAAGGTGGAGTGAGTTCACCTGAGGTTAGCTTGACCCCAAATATTCCTCACAATTGTCAGTTTTGCATTTTTCTTTCTAACCTATCAGCTTGAGGGTGTTGGACAAAAATTTGAGATACTTTTTTCGCCTTAGATTTCAACTCTGCCAGAGCCCTGGAATCAAGCACAATGAGAAGATCTAGAACTATGAAACTTCTTTCTGTTCTTGAGTTCCTCTTTGGTGGCACTTCCTTGGAAAAACCCAAGTGTCAGTGTGTAGGGGGTAGAATTATTTGGCTAGATGATTTGCTTTTGTATTTGGGCTTTTCACCATTTTATTTTATCTCATTTAAAGTTCTCCTGTATTTTGATATCATTTGAAAAGATGCTCACTTTTGCATTATAACTTCACTTGAACACAATGATAACTCTTTCTTCTTTCATTTCAAAAGTTAAGTCACTTAATTGAATTTTATATACCTTTTTAAAAATTGGTTAGAACTTCTAAAATGGAACAAAGCAAAAATCTAAAATAACAACTATGCTAGTAGTGGTAATATCACCTGTGTTTCCCTGTAAACCATAATGTTGACTATAAGTTTATGAGTTTTAGTTTTCTTCAGCTTCAGTAAGTACTTGCACATGAGCAATTGATGACCCGGTTCACAATCAGCACCTGGACTAGTTTTAGATGGAGCTTTCCCACCATTTCTTCCCTCAGATGTAGTCAGTTTGATTTCTATATATTCCATCTGGTGATGTCTAGGTGTATAATCATGTTTTATGATGTTTAAAAAAATTATTTGCACTGAATAAGTCATTGGTCTTGCAAAATTCTACCATACATTTTCCAGTATCATTTCTACAATCAAGGCCATATTTTCCAACTATTGATCATTCCTCTTTGTTTCCAACCTTTGCCTTCCAATCACCAATAATTATCAATACATCTTGGTGGCATATTTGATCAGTTTCAGACTGAAGAAGTTGTTGATAAGTGTCATCGAGTTGGCTCTGACCCATAGCAAACCTGTATAGGGTTTCCGAAGAGTAGCTGGTGAGCTTCAACCTTGCAGTTCAAATGACTTTGCAATCTAGTGCATTAACCCACAGTGCAACACCAAAAGTTGGTAAGATTCTCTAATTTCATCATCATTGCCTTTATAAATTTGAATAATAGTGGTATTATTGGTCTTTCCTGCTGCTGTTGTTGTTAAGTGCCATTGACTCTGTTCTGACATTGAATCTTTATAAGGTTTCCAAGGAGCAACTGGTGGGTTTAAACAATCAACATTGTGGTTAGTAGTCCAGTGCTTATTCTATAGTGCCACACCACACCTTAAGGTCTTCATTGTAAACATGAGGATATTATCCTATTACAGATAGCATTACACTTTGAGATAGATCTTGAAAAAAAATTTTTGATGACTAATGTGATGCAATTCCTCTTCAATTTGTCATTCCCTCATAGTAAACTATGTGACTGTCAGATTAAAAATGGTCCAAATCTGTCCATTTTACCTCACTCATGTCTAGGATATTGATGTTTATACATTCCATTTAATTTCTGACAACTCCCAATTTTCCTAGGTTCATACTTAATATATTCCATGTACCAATTATTAATGTATGTGCTTTATTGACTATGCAATGGCTTTGGACTATGTGGACCATGACAAGTTATGGACAACATTGTGGAGAATGAGTATTCTGGGACACGTAATTGTGCTCATGAGGAACCTATGCATAGACTAAGAGGCAGTCGTTAGAACAGAACAAGGAGACACTGGATGATTTAAAATTAGCAATGGTGTGCTCCAGGGTTGTATTCTTTTACCATATTTATTCAATCTCTATTTTGAGCAAATAATCTAAAGAAGACAGATTATATAAAGAAGAATGGGGCATCAGGATTCAAGGAAGACTCATTAACAACTTGTGATATGCAGATAATATAGCCTTGCTTGCTGGAAGTGAAGAGGACTTAAAATACTACTGATGATCAAAGACCACAGCCTTCAGTATGAGTTGCAACTCAATTTAAAGAAAATAAAAATCTTCACCACTGGACCTAAAATAACATCATGGTAAATGGAGAAAAGGTTGAAGTTGTCAAAGACTTCATTTTGCTTGGATACACCATCAACACTCATGGAAGTTGCAGTCAAGAAATAAAATGATGTAGTGTATTAGGCAAATCTGCTGCACAAGACCTCTTTAAAGTGTTGGAGAGCAAAGAAGTCAGTTTGAGGACTAAGGTGCTCCTGACCCATGTCATGGTATTTTCAGTAGCCCAGTATGTTTATGAAAGTTGGGCAATGAATTAAGAAGATCATAGAAGACTTGATGCATTTGAGTTATGGTATGGGAGAACAACATTAAAGAATATCAATTGCTAGAAGAACAAACAAATCTGTGTTGGAAGAAGTACAACAGAATGCTCCTTAGAAGCCAGGATGATGAGCTATCGTCTTTCATATTTTGGCCATATTATTAGGAGTGACAAATTCCTGGAGAAGGACATTATACTAGGTAAAATGGAGGGTCAGTGAAAAAGAGAAAGACCCCAAAGAGATGGATCAGCACCGTGGCAGCAGCAATGGGCTCAAGCTTAACAAAGATTGTGAGATGGCACAGGACTGTTGTGTTTTTGCATAAGGTCAATATGAGTCGGAATCAAATTGATGGGCGCCTAACAACAATAACAACATTAGTTTATGACAGAGAATTTTAATCTTGCTAAGGAAAGATTGCTCCATTATAAATGTTAATCATCCTATGTCAGGAATATTTTTGCTAAACTTATACCATCACTTGATAGACTTATATGGCTTTCCTTTTTGGACCTATTGATGTGATAAATTATATTAATCAATTTTCCAGGATAAAACAATTCATTGATTCCTGGAGATAACTTGTCCCATTTAAGTAGATGACTTTTTTCTATAGTACACTTAAAATTAATTCAGATAATATTATTTGGGATTTTGTACCTATATTATTTTCTAAAAGATTTATTTATAGCAAGAATGAAAAATGCTGTCACCTGTAGAGCCATATGTGTTCATGGCAGATATCATATTCAGTCAATGAAAATGAAGTTAGTGAATCATTATTTACATAATACTCTCAGCAGCTACTACTTAATGAATGAGATTTCTAATGAGACTTAAACTTTATTTATGTTATTAGTCTATGTTTTTCATTTTTCATATTCTTATTGTCAGTTTTACTACCAGTAAGTTACCAGTATGGCACTGTAGGATAAAGCACTGAACCTCAAGGTCAGCAATTCAAACCTAACAGTTCCTCCTAGGAAATCCTATACAGGGTCACTATAAGTTGGAATCAACTTGGCAGCACTTAACAACAACAACAAATTACATAGCATTTCCTCATTTTATATGTTTTGCAGCAATTGTCGTAGTATGTGAGTTTTCTGTTTCTCAAAGATTTAAAGTAATTTAAAGTTTGTAGCCACTTTAAGAAGTGAATCAAATGTCTTCTATTAATTTTAATGTATCTGGAATTTTAGCAATGCCTAGTTTACTCTTAATAAATTACATATTCTTTTAATACAGTTTGTTATATTTTTCCTCTCTTCATATAGAGAGATCTATAAGAGGTGCACATTTTTAATGTTATAAAAATCTGAGATTGTAGTACCATTAATTCTTATTGTTATAATAAAATACTTTCTAATTCTGAATAAATACTATCTTTTTATATCAACTTCAAATAATCATGCTTTGTAATTTTTAATCCAATATTTAAGTGTTTTGCACATTCTTGAAAATACTTTGTACTTTTGACTTCTTGAGTGGGATTTTACATGTTCATTAGATTAAGTTTGTTAATGTGTTATATAATTCTTCTAAATTTTTACTAATCATTTCTATTTAATCTACAATTTACCAAAAAAACTATGTTAAAGTCTGTATGATAATGGTAGGTTAATTATTTCTCCCTGCAGTTCTAGAAATTTTTAGTCTAATGTAATTTAATGATATATTAATAAATTACACATGTTTTTATAACTTCTTGATAAATTGAATTTTGCAACAACAACAAAAATCCCATTTTTGGTTATCACTTTCTCTCTAACAATGATTATTATTAAAAATCTATCATATTTGTGTTGAAGAAATACCAAATCTGTATTGTAAGAAGCACAGTCAGAATGCTTCTCAGAAATGAGGGTGGTGAGACTTGATCTCATGTACTTTGACATGTCATCAGGAAGAACCAGTGCAGGGAGAAGGATGTGCTTGGAAAATTAGAGGGTTAAGGAAAAGAGGAAAACCCCCAATGAATTGACACAGTAGCTGCAATAATAACCTCAAACATACTCATAGGAATGATGTGAGGATGGTACAGGATTAGGCAATGTTTCTGTTGTATACTTATGTATACTAAAATATGAATATTGAGAGGATTAGAAATTTTATAGGTAAATATTAACAAACAAAAAAGCTGGTGTAATTATTATTTTTTATGTATAAGGAGCTCTGGTACCCTAGTGGTTACAAATTGGGCTGCTAACCTCAAGGTCAGCAGTTCAAAACTACCAGCAGTTCCACAGGAGAAAGATGAGGCTTCCTGCTCCCATAAAGATTTACAGCCTCGAGAACCCTGTGCAGGGTCGCTATGAGTCAGAACCGACTCCACGGCACACCACCATCACCACCATACCTATGTATATCAGGAAGGATCAGTCCCTGGAGAAAGACATCATGCTTGGTAAAGTGGAGTATATCAGTAAAAATGAGGAAAACCCTCATTGATACAGTGGCACCAATAATGGGTTCAAACATAAAAACAATTGTGAAGATGGCATGGTGAAGTTTCATCAAGTTGGTTCCAATTCATATACACCCTGTATAGGGTTTCCGAGGAGTGACTGGTGAGTTTGAACCACCAACCTTGCAGGTCAAACTGACCTTGGGGTCCAGGGCTTATTATACAGTGCCACAAATATAGTGTGTTTCATTCCTTCCATTTTGGACTATTGTTACTCCCTTGCTTGATATCTTCGGGATCCACTGAGGAAGCATTCATAATTCATTTCTCTTCTTTCATAAGCTTGGATAAGATCATCTAGGCAGTCTTTTAATTATTAAATTCTTGATAAGAATAGCTAATCTCACAAATGCTAAAGTTAATCAACACTTACTTCTTTAGAACAACAAAACTACCTTAGGACATTTTAATCCTAAATACCTGTCCCCAAAAAATGTACTAATTGTTATCATTGTTATATTTAAAAATGGCTTATTAAAATTAGCCTCCCATTTGTCCATCTTTTTGTTCATCTTTTTTCAACTTGTATCACAGTACATCCATATGGGATTATTTTCTTTCTGACCAATGTGCTCTTCTAAAATTTGTTTTACAGGTAATCTATTAGTTGCATACTCATTAATCTTTAGTTCTTATAAACAAGTCTTTATTTTGCCAAATAATTTTTGGTGTTTTATTAATTACAATAATTTTATAATTATAATATAATAATAATTTAATATTATGTTCTGCTCTAAAAAAATGGTCAGCTAGTGAATTATGTCTTATAGTATTCATATACAGATCACATCTCTTTAAATGTGACTGGCAATATAACTAGTTTTTCCTAGATAGAATGTACAAAACATGATGCTCTTTGACTCTGATGGCTATGTTATAAGAAATCTTTCAATTCCTGCATTGGTCTCTTGAGACAGCTGCTCAGAACTATGTAAGCCCTGAACCACCATGATGTGAGGAAGCCCCAGCTAGTTACAAAGAGATAGAGGGACTACTAGCTGAGCTCAGTCTATGCACAAAACTGAGAGATTTTATAAAATTTTATTTTATGCTGTCAAATTTTGGGCTGATTTATTACATAGCAATATATACCCAGAATAAAATTGTTGTTGTTGTTGTTAGGTGCCATTCAGTCAGTACCAACTCATAGCAACCTTATGTACAGGAGAACGAAACGCTGCCCAATCCTGGGCCAACCTCACTACTGTTGCCAAGCTTGAGTCCATCGATCCTGCCACTTGGCCAATCCATCTCGTTGAGGGTCTTCCTCTTTTTCTCTGACCCTCCACCTTACCAAACATGATATCCTTCTAAAGCAAATGGTCCCTCCTGACAATATGTCCAAAGTATGAGAGATGAAGTTTGGCCATCTTGGCCTCCAAGGAGCACTCTGGCTGCGCTTCTTCCAAAATGGATCTATTGGTTCTTTTGGAAGCCCATGGCACTTTCAATAGTCTCCTCCAACACCATAACTCAAAAGCATCAATTCTATGGTCTTCCTTATTCACTGTCCAGCTTTTGCATGCATATGAGGTTATTGAAAATACCATGGCTTGGGTCAGGCACACCTTAGTCCTCAAGCTGACATCTTTGCTGTTCAACACTTTAAAAAGGTGTTGTGCAGCAGATTTGCCTGATGGTATTTAAAATATCAGTGATTTGCCGTCTAGCTTTACAACAGTACACAAGTTATCACAGGACAATAAATTGGCAGGTGAATGGTGGCATAAGCACCTGGTATTTTATCATTATATAGGAGGATTCACAAATTCCACTGAAAGCTCTTATACTTACGGTAATTACAGGGCATGAATTGTTGTTGTTGTTATGTGCCGTGAAGTCGGTTCCGACTCATAGCGACCCTACACAGGGTTTCCGAGGCTGTAAATCTTTACGGGAGCAGACCGCCTCATCTTTCTCCCGCGGAACCGCTGGTAGTTTCGAACTGCTGACCCTGCGGCTCGCCGCCTGATTCATAACCACTATGCTACCAGAGCTCCTTACAGGGCATGAATACAGAATAAGAAGTTAAAGGAAGTATGTAAGGTACAGTCCAGGAGGGTTTCAAATACAAAGATGTCCTATCCCTGTGAAGTCAAGGAAAGCCTTAATTTCTCCTGGAAATGATGTGACATACGGAGTATTGCCAGAGTATCCCGAGTCTTGGTGTCCAAAGATTTTATTGGGACTTTATCATGTAAGCATGATTCACATAGTTGAACTCACTAGCTAGCTTCTCAGGAGATTAAGTTGAGACTGGTGGTGTGGTGGTAGTAGTGATTGTGTGCCATTGAGTTGGTGCTGACACAGAGTGAACCTATATAGATTTCTGAGGCTATAAATCTTTACAGAAACAGAAAGCTTCATCTTTCTCCCATGCATCAGCTGATAGATTAGAACTGCTACCACAACAGAATGTTCTACCCTTACCTCACATTGTTGGTGTGGCACATTGTTGATGTGTTACTATCTAACTGGCCTAAATTTCCTAGGTAAACAATGACACTGATAATATTTCAAAGGCTTAGAGTTTGTCTCTCAGAAGCTGAGGTTGAACATACTATGGACTGCAAGAGCAATGAGCACGTCTGTTTTGTCAGAAGTACAGCCAGAATGCCCTTAGAAGTGACGATGGTAGGAATTTATCTCATATAATTAAGACATGTCATTAGGAGAAACCAGTAACCGCAGAAGGACATCATGCTAGGCAAAGTAGGGAGCTTGTGAAGAAAAGTAAGACCATCAGTGAAATGGGTTGACACAGTGACTGTGACAATGGGCTCAAAGATAACAATGATTCTAAGGGTGGCGCTGTACTGGGCACTGTTTTATTCTTTTTTTTTACAAAAGAGCTTAAACCAACTCAACAACACCTAACAGCAGCAATAACAACAACCCACACACATGCAAATCCATATATAAACATAGGAACTCTGAGATCATAATTGTTACAAGTCAGGCTGCTAACCTCAAGGTCAGCAACTTGAAACTACCAGCCATTCTGTGGGAGAAAGAAGAGGATTTCTGCTTCTGTAAAGATTTATAGCCTTGGAAACCATATGCTATGAGTCAGAACCAACTCCACAGCACATATCCACCATATATAAACATGACATATATGCTTACATTAATATGTTAGAGACAGAGAGGAGAATCTTAGGTAATATTATCTACAGAAGCAAGACTAGTGAACTGTATATATATGAATACAAATACATATATATTTATTTATATATTTAGAGAGAAAGATAGAGAGTGAGATATGTATTTCAATGAAATGGATTATGAAGTTATGGAGATTAGCAACCCCAAAATTGTGGGTCAGGCATAAGGCTAGAAGATGTCCTGTTTTCGTGGTTGCAGGAGTTTTTGAACCCAAAATCAGTAGATTAGACAGTAGGCTTTTGATTCATATGAAGGCTGGCAAATTCGCTATTGTTGTTGTTGTTAAGTGCCATTGAGTTAATTCTTACTCATAGCAAACCTCTATAGGGTTTCTGAGGAGTAGCTGGTGGGTTTGAGCTGCCACCTTGCGGTTCAAATTGAGCTTGTGGTCCAGAGTTTATCCTATAGCTTCACACCAGAACTCCATTTACTTCTATTATGTAATGTAAACTCAATTTTGGTAATCAGGACAAAGGTGTGCCTGACACAAGCCATGGTGTTTTCAATCAACTCATATGCATGTGAAAGTTTGACAGTGAATAAGGAAGATCGAAGAAGAATTGATGCATTTGAATTATGAGGTTGGAGAACAATATTAAAAAGCTTCATGGACTGCTATAGGAACAAACATTTCTCTGTTGGGATAAGTACAACCAAAATGCTCCTTAGAAGCCTGGAAGGCAAGACTTTGTCTCTTGTATTTTGGTCATGTTGTCAGAAGGGACCACTCCTTGGAGATGGACATCATGATTGGCAAAGAGGAGGGTCAGTGAAAAAAAGGAAGACACCCAAAGAGCTGGATTGACATAATGGACCCAAACATAATAATTGTGAGGCTGGCACAGGACCAGGCAGTGTTAGTTTCTGTTGTCACTATGAGTCAGAACCATCACAACAATCATGATCACGTCCCAAGAAATGATGTCAGGTAATGACAAATTGAATGGAGAGTAGAGCGAAAGAGAGAGTTTTGCCAAAACATCTATATATATTGCATGCAGGGCCACTCCTCCAAAGAAATTCCACTTATATCAGATGAGATATTGGAGGATAATTGAATAGTACTAAAAATTATTTTTAGGTCAGGCATAAGGCTAGAGGCTTGTTCTGATTCACATGGTTGCACTGGCTTATGAACCCAAAATCAACAGGTCAGACAGGAGACTGCTGATTCATTTGAGAGCTGGCAAATCCCAAGATCTCCTGATTATCTAGTACTGCTATAATGGAAATACCACAATACCACTTCCAGCACCAGAATATTGAATACTGAAACATGATGAAGAGCAACAGAATGCTGTAAAATAGAGTGCTGCAAGATGAGCCCCTCAGCTTGGAAGGGACTCAAAGTAACACTGGGGAAGTGTTGTCTCCTCAAAATAGGGAAGACTGTGATCACGCAAATGGAGTAAAGCTTCTGGGGCCTTCATTTATGGATGGTGCACAAATCAAAATGAAGAGAAACAGCTATAAACGTCCATTAATAATCAGAACATTCAATGTAAGAAGTATGAATCTAGGAAAATTGGAAAATGAAATAGAGCACAATATTCTAGGTATTAGAAAGCTGAAATGGACTGGTATTGGTAATTTTGAACCTGACAATCAATGGTTTACTATGCTTGCAATGACAAATTAAAAATGAATGGTATCCCATTCATCATCAAAAAGAACATATCAAGATGTAGCTTGCAGTTCAATGCTGTCTATGATAACATAATATCCATATACCTATAAGTAAGACCCATTAACAACACTATTATTCAAATTTATGTGACAATCACTAAAGTCAGTGATGATGAAATTGAATTCTACCAACCTCTTCAGTCTGAAATTGATCAAACATACAATCAAGGTGTATTGATAATTACTGGTGATAGGAAGGCAAAGGTTGGAACAAAGAGAAAGAACCAGTATCTGGAAAATATGGCCTTGGTGATAGAACAGTGCTGGAGATCGCATGATAGGATTTTGCAAGACCAATGACTTCTTCATTGCAAATACCTTTTTAAAACAACATAAAAGACAACACTATACATGGACCCCACCAAATGGATCTCACAGGAATCAAATTGACTACATCTGTGGAATAAGATGGTGGAAAAGCTCCATAGCATCAGCCAAAACAAGGCCAGGGACAGACTGTGGAATAGACAATTAATTGCTCATTTGCAAGTCAGCTGAAACTGAAGAAAATTAAAACAAGTCTGCAAGAGCCAAAATATGACCTTGAACATATCCCAGCATAGAGAGCATTTCGAGATCAGATTTGATGCATTAGATACTTACTAATGATCAAAGACCAGAAGAGCTGTGGGATGATAATAAGAATATAACACTGGAAGAAAGCAAAAGATCATTAAGAAGAGAAGAGAGAAGGAATGGACAAAAATGAATGTCAGAAGAGGTGTTGACACTTGCTTTCCAGCGTAGAGATGATAAAGCAAATGGAAGAAGTGAGGTGGTACAAGAGCTGAACAGAAAATTTCAAAGGTCAGCTTGAGAAGATAATGTCAAATATAACAAAATGTGCAAAGACACGGAATTAGAAAACCAAAAGAGACGAAAACACTAAGCATTTCTCAAGCTGAGGGAACTGAAGAAAAATTCAAGCCTTGATTGGATATATTGAAGGATTCTATGAGCAAAATGGAGTCCTGGTATGGTACTGTGAGTGAATGTGCTGGACTGCAAGGTCAGGTTGAACCACAAGGTTGGCAGTTCAAGCACACCAGCTACTTCTTAGAAATCATATATAGGGTCACTATGGATTGGAAGTGACTTAATGGCACTTAATGGGCAAAATATTGAATAATGTGGAAAGCATCAAAAGTAGATGGCAGGAAGACATTGGTTACCTAAAATGAGGTGGTGATAAAAGCATGAAGTGACTGGCTTACAAGTTTTCAAGAGGGAGTTTAGTTTAAGAGTGTGTGAGGGAAGATAGAGTCCCCACTGAAGAGTTTTAATTTTGTCTAGATTACTGTGATAAAAAGAGTTGAGGTAAGATTCTTATGATTCAATAGTAATTGTTATCATGATTAATTGCAACTGTCACAGTTGTAAAGGTAGAAGTTTTGTAAAAAAATCAGGGGAGCAGTTAATCTTACAGTCCAGAAACAGAGGACCCCAGGACCATTAAAGGAAATGAGCACAAGCAAAATGTGGGACCTTATCCAGAGAAGCAGTGACACCAGAGATGGAGGCAGAGATGGGGACATTGAGAGAGGGAGCAGCTGAAGACTCTAGATTCCTGCAAAGAAAGGGACTAAGAGCTGGTGGTCAGGAGGCAAACTTGCAGAATGTGCCCTTTGGTGGTATAAATTCTTATATATGCCTGAGTGTTTAAAATAGAGCTAAAATGAATAGAGAGAAATACTATTAATTGATGGTATATGAAGAAGATTATACTCATTGTAATGAAACAAGGTGTATTATTTATGGAATGTAAAACTGATAATCTGCCCTGTAAACTTTTACTCAATTCACAATAGAAACAAAAACAAAAAGTAGATGGAAGGATACACAAAGTCACTGTACCAAAAAGAAATGGTCAATATTCAACCATTTCAAGAGGTAGCATATGATCAAGAGTCAATGATACTGAAGGAAGAAGTCCGAGATGGACTGAAGGTATTGGCAATAAACAAGGCCCTGGGAATTGATGGAAAACAAATTGAAATCATCCAAAAAAACTGATGCAGCACTGGAGGCACTCACTCATCTATGCCATGATATTTGGAAGACAACTATCTGGCCAACTGATTGGAAGAGATCCGTATTTGTGCCCATTCCAAAGACAGATGACCAAACAGAATGTGGAAATTATGGGAAAATATCATTAATATCACATGCAAGGATAATTTTGCTAAAGTTAATACAAAAATGGCTGCAATCATACATTGACAGAGAACTTCCAGAAGTTCAAGCCAGATTCAGAAGAGGACATGGAATGAGGGATATCATTGCTGATGCCAGATGGATCATAGCTAAAAGCAGAGAATGCCAGAAAGATGTTTATCTGTATTTTTTTGACTACACAAAGGCTTTCAATAGTGTGGATTATGACAAGATATGGTCAGCACTGCAGACAACGAGTATTCTGGAACACATAATTGTGCTCATGAAGAATGTGTACATAGATTAAGAGTCAGTTGTTGAAGCAAAACAAGGGAACGCCACATTGTTTGAAATTAGGAAAGGTGTGTAACAAGGTTGTATTCTTTCACCGTACTTATTCAACCTGTATGCTGAGGAAATAATCAGATAAACTGGATTATATTAGATGAAGGAAAACATGGCATCAAGTTTGTAGGAAGACTCATTAACAATCTGCAATGTGCAGATGATACAACTTTGCTTTCTGATAGAGAAGAGGACTTATAATACTTAACTGATAAAGAACAAAGACCACAGCCTTCAATGTGGGTTGCACTTAAATGTAAAGAAAATAAAAATCCTTACCACTGGGTCAATATATAACATTCATATAAATGGAGAAAAGATTGAAGTTGTCAAAGACTTCATTTTGCTCCAATCAACCATCAACACTCATGAAAGCAGCAGTCAAGAAATCAGACAATGTATTGCATTAGGCAAATCTGCTCCATAAGACTTCTTTAAGTGGTGAAGAGCTAAGATGACAGTTTAAGGGCTAAGGTTTGCCTGACTCAAGTCAAGGTATTTTCAATAACTTTATATGTATGTGAAAGCTGGACAGCAGTGAATAAGGAAGATTTGATGCATTTGATTTTAGGGTGTTGGATGAGAATATTAAAAGTACCATGGACTGTCAAAAGAACAAATCAATCTGTGTTGAAAGAAGTACAGCCAGAATGCTCCTTGGAAACCAGGATGGCCAGACTTCATCTCTCATACATCAGATATATTATCAAGAGGGATGAGTCCTTGGAGTAGAATGAGTTTGGTAATGTGGAGGGTCTGAAAAAAAGAGGAAGACCACCTATGAGATCAATTGGCATCGTGGCAGTAGCAATGGGTTCAAATGTAGCATCAATTGTGAGGTTGGCCCAAGACTGAGCAGTGTTTCATTCTCTTGTGTATAGGGTCCCTATGAGTCAGTACTGCCTTGGTGCAGTCAGGCACCAAACAACAACAAGAAAAATTATGGCCTAGCCAAATTTACACCTAAATTAACCATCACAGTCTACCACTGGTCAACTTGACACTGTACGTCTCCTTAAATATACATAGCCTTTAAATAGAGGCAATTTTAAACTCACAATTGCACTTAAAATGACATAACTAATATGTGTCCAACCAAAACCACACCAGCTACATTTACATGTTATAATGTTTAAGTAATGGGATAAGAGATAATAAAACAAAATATTCTATACATCTATAGTTATGAATTTATTGTTGTTGTTAAGTGCCATCTAGTCTGTTCCAACTCCGAACAGCCCTGTACAGGGTTTCTAAAGTTGTAAATCTCTTAGGAAGCAGAAGTCTCATCTTGCTTGCATTATATAGATAGGTATATATATGGTGTAGTGCTGTAGGATAAACATTGGACCATTGGACTACTAACCACATGTTCAGTGGTTCAAACTCACCAGCCACTCCTCAGAAACCTTACACAAGGTCACTATTAGTCAGCTCTGACTCGACCTCACTTAAGAACAACAATGTGGTCAACTGTTCAACCCTGTATGAGGCAGTTATGACTTGGTTGGAACCGACTCAGTGGCACTTATATAGAGAGACATGGTGTGGTGCTGTTGGTTAATGTGCTGGACTGCAAGGTCAGTTTGAACTGCAAGGTCAGCGGTCCAAGCTCACTAGACACTCCTCAGAAACCCTATATAGGGTTGCTGTGAGTTGGAACTGACTCAACAGCACTTAACAACATATACATACACATATTCATATACATGCATATATATGTGTTTACAATTATATACATATATACACGCATATACATAAATAAATATATATACATATAAAAATATACATACATACATATATATCCTAGAGTGCTATATATATATATATTGCTGTAGGCTAAGCACTCTACTATAAGGTCAGTTTGAACCAAAAGGTCAGTGGTTCACAATCCTCCAGCTGCTCCTCAGAAACCCTATACAGGGTCACTATGGGTTGGAACCGACTTGATGACATTCAACAACAACAACAAATATGTATATACTATTGTTGTTAAATGCCTTCCAAGGAGAGGTTGGTGAGTGTGA
The DNA here is from genome assembly GCF_000296735.1 of Chrysochloris asiatica. NCBI lineage: Eukaryota > Metazoa > Chordata > Mammalia > Afrosoricida > Chrysochloridae > Chrysochloris > Chrysochloris asiatica. The sequence goes on from NW_006408537.1 coordinate 11,988,283, forward strand.
ACCGCCAACCCTGTGGTTCAAGCTGATTCTTCAGTCCAGCACTTTATCCTACAGCGCTACACCAGGACTTCAGACAGATGTCAAGTGCTGTCAAGTCAGTTCTTACTCATAGTGACCAACCATGTCTAGGGTTTCC
>NW_006408537.1:11988778-12037187 GCF_000296735.1 Chrysochloris asiatica
GACCCTGTATAGAGTTTCTAAGGAGCAGCTGGTGAGCTTGAACCACCGACTTTGCAGTTCAAACTGACTTTGCAGTCCACTGCATTAATCCACAGCGCCACACTGGGATTCCTATATGTACATAGTGGGTGGTACAGTGAGTTTTGAGTTGAGCTGCTAACTTCAAGGTCAGCAGTGTGAAACCACTAGCTGCTCAGAGGGAGAAAGATGAAGCATTTTCTCCCATTAAGATCTACAGCCTTGGAAATCCTATACAGGTTTGCTATGAGTTGAAACCAACTTGAAAACACACAAAAACAACTTATATATTATTTACATGTACATGTATAATAAAGAAAGATTGTTGTTGTTATGTGCCGTGGATTCAGTTCCGACTCATAATGACCCTGTAGAGGGTTTCTGAGGCTGTAAATCTTTACGGGAGCAGAAAGCCTCATGTTTCTCCCTCGGAACAGCTGGTAGTTTCGAACTGCTGGCCCTGAGGTTAGCAGCCTGATTCATAACCACTACGCTACCAGAGCTCTTTAAAGCAAGATAGAAATACTCATAAAAAGTACAGTCCTTGTTTCTGAATCTCGTTTTGTGGTTGCAACTGGTGTTTAGAACTACTTCTTCTACCACAAATTCCTAATTTCCTTTTCCTGGTGGGGTGACACAAACCTTCATTCCTGAAGAGCCTAATGGTGTGGCACTGTGGGATCATGCACTGGACTGCAAGGTTAGTTTGAACCACAAAGTCAGTGGTTCAAATTCACCAGCTGCTTCTCAGAAATCCTATGCAGGGTCACTCTGAATTGGAAATGACTGAAACACACCTAACAACAATAAAGGGGTTACTGTAGTTTTCCACTGATTTTAATAATAGGACATGAAAGTACTAAGAAATACCCTAAGGGATTGTTTCATTTACCTCTATTATATAATATAAATTGTATTTTCCCTTGGTAATCAGTATCAATTACATCAGTCAATATGGCGTCTATTGATCAAGAGACATGAGGAACCCAAAGTGGCTGGATGGCATTCTTCCACTTCAATGAAATTTGTGCTATATTTCCAAGAGGGAGAATTCTGCCCAATGGAATTAAAGACCTCTAGATTCACAGAATGGAGTCCTGGTGTGGCGCTGTGGGTTAATGCTCCAGACTGCAAAGCCGTTTGAACTGCAAGGTCGGCGGTTCAAGCTCACCAGCTTCTCCTCGGAAACCCTATACAGGGTTGCTATGGGTCAGAATTGACTCGACAGCACTTAACAACAACAACAACAGATTCACAGAACATAGGGGCATGGGGATAGGAAACAAAACTTTTGCAGGTAGATCATTAGGGGTAACAATGAGTGATGCAGCTCCCATTTCCACCTAGAACTGTGAAGCCTGATTGAAGAGAAACAACACTATAAATTTGATACTAGTTTAAAGATTATATGGTGGTTATGTTGTGATATAGAGCCGATTTGAATCATAGCAACCCTACACTGGGTTTCTGAAGCTGTAAACCTTTACAGGAGCTGTAAATCTTTACCACCTGTTGTTGTTGTTAAGTGCCCTTGAGTTGATTCTTACTCATAGCTGCCCTGTAGAGGGTTTCCAAGGAACATCTAGTGGATTTGAACAGCTGACTTTGAAATTAGCACTTCAGTGCTTATTCCATAGTACCACACCATTACCACCTACTTGGCACCATAATTGTGTTTATAGAAGGCCATTCAAGTTTCTATTAAGCCACTGCCTTAGGATGATGAGGAACATTGTAATACTAGTGAATTCTATGAAAATGGGCCCATTGCTATACTTCATTTGCTTTGAAGTGATTCCTTTGATCTGAGCCAATATTGTGTGGGATGCAATGATGGTGGACAAGGCATTCTGTAAATACACAGATGGCAGTTTTGGCAGAAGCATTGCATGGAAGGAGGCAAACCCATAACCAGAGTAAATGTCCCAGTAAAAACAAAATTATGCCCTTTCCATGATGGAAGTGGCCCAAGATAATCAACCTACCACAAGGTTGTCCACGTTGCTGAGCCCATGCATAACATCCATGCCAGTCATCATGGCCTCTATGTTCATGAACCTTTTGGGCTCTGATAGGATTAGCTGGAGACAGGATGACTTGTTTCCACAGAATACAGCATCCTATTCCATTTGATAATTAAAATCCTCTTCTGTCAAGGCCATCCTTTGGAGAGCATTCATATACGACACAAAAATCTGTACTTTAAAGAGTCCTGGTGTGGCACTGTGGGTTAATGCGCTAGACTGCAAAGCCATTTGAACTGCAAGGTTGGCAGTTTAAGCTCACCAGCTGCTCCTCAGAAACCTTATACAGGGTTGCTATGGGTCAGAAGTGACTCGATGGCACTTAGCAACAACATCCACATATACCTTCTCCTTCCTCCTTGTTACCACTTTTCCTGTCATGTTTCCTTCCAGTCAAACCATTGGCCACATCCTATAAGTTAGTATACATTGGCACATATGGCCATCTCTCCTCCCAAGCAAAATGAACAATCAGATACACTGTTAGAAATTCTTTCCACTGAGATCATTTTTTTTTTCCACTGTCATTCTAGAAACAGAAAGGAACTATAGTGCTGCCATTGATCACCTTTGAGTGGTACTTGCATATTGCACAGAAGCATTTGTAAACTAGACACAAGTTTTCTTTTCCTCAATCAACTGCTCATAAGGAACTCCCCATGAAGCCATAGGTGCTGAGTGGGAGAGGTAAGGGAATATGATAGAAGTGGAGACCATGGCTTTTTGGCCCAATTCCTCATGTTACTTACTTGGGTCTTTAGGTCCTGCTCAAGACTGATCTCATATATATCACTTCAATTTCACAATGAAATGCTGCAGTTAATGACCAACATTATGACTCTGTGGGTCAGACAACACCCAGTTCATGATGGGTATCTCAGATCTTATGGTAACATGGAGACCCATGCTTAAGTATTTAGCCTTTACTAAGACTTAATACTTGGTATTTACTAAAACTAAATACTAAGACTAAATACTTTGTCTTTACTAAGACAAGCTAAATGTTGTTTCTCAAAATGAGAGTAGTATTTTCAGAGGTTACCACTTGTCTATCTATCAGTTTGTGGTACTGTGATGGCTTGTATATTGCTAGAACACCAACAGGGACACCAATAATGAAAAAGTTTCATCAGAGGTTCCAGACTAAAACAGATTCGGAAGAAGGAGAGGCAGACTACGCCTGAATGTTTAGCCACTGGAAACCTTATGACTAGCAGTGGAACTTTGTCAGATATAGAGCCGGAAGATGAAAACATTATGAACAGCAATCAAGATCCTGGTGTACTAAATTATGACATAGTATTGGACTATTGCTGTAGTGCTGGGTTAGGACACGGAAGGTGTATTTGTGATCTTTCTAGCTGAAGGTAAACTACTTCCGGTGGTCCCCTCAAGATAGGTATGAAGAAAAGAGTATCACGTAGCTTAATAGCTGCAAACCAGGTACCAGGAGATGTATTACTAAATCTCCTTTAGTAAATAAAGGAGATTAATTTACTAAATAAATGAAACCATAACTGTAATAGCAGCTACAATTGGAGTCACAACCTGGTTAAGCTTATAAAAGTCCATTGTCATTCTTTAAGATCCATCTGTTTGCATATATTAGAAAAACTAAGCAGTTGTTTTGGTGTGTAAAATAGTCTTCCTGGGTCACATTTTGTACTTCACCTCTTTGGGCTCAATGGGACTTAAGTCTAGCTTTTAGGTCTAGAAAAGAAAAGAGTAATGGAGAAGGGTCCTGTAACATTCAGCAGTTTCTTGTTAGGCATCTGCCTTAAATAATGCCCCAGGTGCCTCCCAGGCAATCTTAGACCAAGACTCTTCAAACACAATTGGATTAGTCTCATCATTTGGGGGTATAAGGGATAATGAATGGCTTTACTCAGGGAGAGTGGCTTAGCAGACAGAGATAGAATAATCTCTTCAAATGGGATATAGAGAGTTGGTTCAATGGTAGGAGTGACTCAATGAAATTTTAAGGCTCAGTGTCCCAGCTTTGATTATCAGCCCAAGCATCCTCATCTTAAATTTCAAGATCCCATCCCTCCAAAAAATAATACCCTCACTTTAACTACATACACCATTTGAGGCTGGGAATTCAATTTACATTGTAATTCATTCATTCTTTTTTTTTTTTTTTTGGTTTGGTGCAATTGGGAGGTTGGGATATTATTGGCTTCTAAGGAGCTCTGGTAGCGTAGTGGTTACGAATCGGGCTGCGAACCTTAAGGTCAGCGGTTCGAAACTACCAGCTGCTCCGAGGGAGAAAGATAAGGCATTCTACTCCCGTAAAGATTTACACCCTCGGAAATCCTGTACAGGGTCGCTATGGGTCGGAAGCGACTCGACAGCACATAACAACAACAAGTGGGTAAATTTGTATAGGAGGCTGTTATACATTCATCAATACACATGACAACCCCTACCACAAATAATGATCTGTCCACAAATGTGAGGGTGCTAAGAAACCCCGCCTGGCCTGGGGCTGGGGGTGGGAAAAGGGAGGTAAAATAAATTATAGAGAATCAGCCTGTCTACAGGGGCAGTTGCTGTGAGATTACAGTTGGCAGTCATGTGGGACTATTTCATGCAGAAACAAAATCATGCAACGTTTGAGAGTTCTTCAGAATACAGTAGAATGACTTCAAACTATCTCTTAGGATCAGATAAGAAGAAATAAAATCCTTTTAGAGTTTTCTTAGAAGAAGTCTATTCAAAGAAAGCCAAGTTTTTCTATTTAAATCAAATTAAAGCGTCTTGGATACGGAAATGGACAGGGAGTCACAAGTTGGCACAATGAATTTAAAGACGAATGTACCTTGTGATGCAGGCCACACACTGGATGACAGCAGCCTCCACATCCCACATCATGGGTCAAATGTCTAACCAGTATGCTTCCTACCTTAGCGTCCTCAGTTAGTCTGGGATGGGAACTCATAGTAAATGAATTTCATGGTGCTAATTCTTTGGTTTAAAATTTAGTCATCATAAGGGCCAACTGGGTATGTAAGTAAAACATTTTTAATGTTTAAGAGATTTGGGCATATAAAGAGAAAGGACATATTCACTCAGTGGATAAATATTTGTTAAATGAATAAATGTATTAGCCTTTTGATTCCAATTTTAAATGTGAAATTGACTTTAGATTTGAAAAATAGAATAATATTTTACTATTTGGTAAATAGTATTGGAACCTTCAGGTGCAGTATCAATTCTCTAAATAAGTATGAAGACTTTCATATTTAATAAATTTAAGTATTTCAAGAGTTCAAATGGCAAAAGTCTAAATATTTTAAAGTTTTAATGATGATAATTTAAAATACTTAAAAGTATAAATAGTAATGAGTATATAAATGCATATGTACATATAATGCACATATAAATGCATATGTACATATGCATATGTACATATATATATGCTGTTGTTGCTAAGTGTCATGTCGTAGTGACATATATAGGATATATATGTATCCTATATATGTCACTTATAGTGACATATATAAGATTTCTAGGAAACCACTGGTGAGCTTGAACTGTCAACCTTGCAGTCCAGTGCATTAACCTGAAGCACCACACCAGGAATCTTTCTGTATATACATATGCATTTTGTGGGGGTGGGGGGAGGGAAGTTCTTTATGGTTTGTCCTATAAAGAAAATAAATATGCATTATTTGCCTTCAAGCACATGAAGAAAAAAACAAAAAATAAACAGCCTGGTTCCAATAAAGCTGTTCCCTTTTTTCTTTCCCCTTTTATTTTTAATTTATTTTCTATCAACCAAGTTAGCTTATGTCAACACTCTAGTCCATATGATAAGCACTGTACTGTGAACCACAGGGTACTCAGTTTGAGCCTGCTAGCTGCTCCATAGGAGAAAGATAAGACTTTCTGCTCCCATGAAGAGTGAAAGCTTTGGAAATCCTATACAGAGTCACTATGAGTTGGAACTGACTCCATGACACTTAACAACAATGACACTCTAGCTAGTGAATAGTTCTCCATTCCCTCCTACTCCTGGAAACCATCATAGAATGTTTATTGTAGCATGAAGACCTTGTCTTGACTTTTCATAGTAGTGGTTTCATACAGTATCTCTTCATTTGCAACTGACTAGTTTCATCCAGCATGATTTCTTACAGGTTCCTCCATGATGTGTGGTGTTTTATAGGTTTAAAATTTCTCTTCAGTGTTGTGTAATATTCTATTGTGTGTATACACAAAAGTTTGTTCAACCATCTCTTTGTTGATGAGTAAATGTAGGTAATTCCTCATTCTTAATGAAAAGACATATGACTCTAGGTCTGGTTTTTGACAATAAATCTTCTGATAACTACAAGGACTAAGGATTTCTTCCAGGATCCAAGTGACAAATATCAAGTTCTGTATGTGGCACTTGAGTTGTGACCCCTCAAATCTCTGAGATCATCCCTTTCTTTCACCAGATTATCTAGAAAATGTAGAGCCAACCAACCAACTTCCTTTATTTTCTGATTCTGACAAAATTATAGAAAAGTATCAAAGATAAAATTGCCCAGAGCCTTACTTCTTGAAAATATTTTGCATTTGTAAGTAGTGATGTTTTGCATTTTTCTATTGCCACCTCTAGTAAAAGTTGGTATAAAAGCTCGATATCATCTGCCAAAACATGGTAAGCAGTAGACTGTGGAACATACCATAAATTGTTCATATGTAAATTCAAGCTGAAGCTGAAGAAAATCAAAACAAATCCAAGGGAGCCAAACTATGACCTTGAACATATCCCAACTGAATTTAGAGACTGTCTCAAGAACAGATATTTTGCATTAAACACTAATGAGTGAAGAACAGAACAGATGACATAAACACATCATACATGAAGTAAGTAAAAGGTCATTTAAAAGACAGGAAAGAAAGAAAAGACCAAAATAGTTGTCAGAGAGACTGAAATTTGTTTGTTAGTATAGTGAAGCTAAAGCAAATGGAAGAAATGAAGAACCCAAACTGCTGAACTGAAATTTTAAGGAGCAGATCAAGAAGACAAAGCTAAGTATTATAATGAAATTTGAAGAGTCATGGAGTTAGAAAGCCAGAAGAGAAGAACACACTCAGGATTTTTCAAGCTGAAATAACTGAAGAAAAAATTCAAGCCTGAAATGCAATATTGAAGGATTCTATGAACAAAATATTAAATTATGCTGAAAGTATCAAAAGAAGATAGAAGGTATATATAGATTCACCGTAGCAAAAAGAAGTGGTTGAGGTTCAACCATTTCAAGAGGTAGCAAATGATCAAGAACCAATGGTACTAAAGGAAGCAGTCCAAGTTGTACTGAAGGCAAAGAATAAAGCTCCAGGTATTGGCGGAATATAAATTGAAATCTTTCAACAAATTGATGCATTTCTGGAGGTGCTCACTCATCTATGCTGAGAAATTTGAATGACAGCTAACTGGAAGAAATTCAGTTTGTCCATTTCCAGAGGTGACCCAATAGAGTGGGGATATCATAGAACATTATTAATATTGCTTGCAATTGTTTTCTAAAGATAATTCAAAAATGGCTGCAACAGTACATTAACAAGGAAATGCCAGAAATGTAAGCCAGATTCCTAAGAGGACGTGGAAAGAGAGATATCATTGCTAATGCTAGTGGATCTTTGTTGAAAGTAGGAAATATCAGAAAGATGTTGTCTTGTTATTTACTGACTATGCAAAGGCATAGATATGTGGGTCATGACAAACTATGGACAACATTGCGAAGAATGGGTACTCCAGAACACTTAATTGTGTTCATGAGGAACATGTACATAGCCCAAGAGGCAGTTAGAACACATGATGAGTATACTGAATGATTTAAAATCAGGAAAGGTGTTTTCCAGAGTTGTATTCTTTCATCATAAGGAGCTCTGGAAGCGCAGTGGTTACAAATCGGGCTGTGGGCCTAAAGGTCAGCAGTTCAATACTAACAGCTGTTCTGTGGGAGAAAGATGAGGCTTTCTGCTCCCATAAAGATTTACAGCCTCAGAAACCCTGTACAGGGTCGCTATGAATCAGAACCGACTCCACGGCATATAACAACAACAACAACAGCAATATCCTTTCATCATACTTATTCAGTCTCTATGCTGAGCAAATAATCCAAAAAGCTGGACTGTATGAACAAAAACATGGCATCAGTATTTGGAGGAAGACTCAGTAACTTGCAATATGCAGATTATACAACTTTATTTGTTGAAATTGAAAAGGACTTACAGTATTTACTGATGAAGATTAAAGACTTCAAAAACTTCAGTTTTAATTGTGCCTAAAGAAAACAAAAATTCTGACAAGTAGAACAATAAACAACATCATGATAAATGGAGAAATGTACTTAAAGAAAAGAAACATCTTTATAACTGGACCAATAGATATCATGATAAATGGAGAAAAGATCGAAGTTGTTAAGGACTTCATTTTGCTTGGATCCACAATCAATACTCATAGAAGCAGCAGTAAATAAATCAAAGGCAAATCTGCTACAGGAGATTTCCTTTAACCTGTGAAAGAGTGAAGACATCAGTTTGAGGACTAAGGTGTGTCTGATCCCAGCCATAGTATTTTCAATCACCTCATATGCATCTGAATGTTGAACAACCAACAAATAAAGAAGAACTGTAGAAAAATGGATGCATTTGTATTACGGTGTTGTTAGGTGCCATCCAGTTGGTTCTGACACATAGCAACCCTATTCACAACACAACAAAACACTGCCCAGTCTGTTTCAACCTCACAATCATTGTTAAGCTTATGCCCATTGCTGCTGACACTGTGCCAATTCATTGTGTTAGGGGTATTCCTCTTTTTTGATGACCATAACTTAACCTTGCATCATGTCCTTCTCCTGGTTCCTCTTGATAATATGTCTGAGGCACGAGAAACATAGTTTTACCATCCTAGTTTGTAAAGCATTCTGGCTGTCTTCCAACACAGATTTGTTCTGGCAGTGCATGGTACTTTTAATATTCTTCTCCAACACTGTTACTCAAATGTGAATTCTTCTACAGTCTTCCTTATTCATTGTCCAACTTTCAAAATTTAAAGAGGTCTTTTGCAGCAAATTTGCCTAGTGCAATATGTCGTTTGATTTCTTGAAGCTGCTTCCATGAGTATTGATTGTGTATTCAAGCAAAATGATGTCTTTGTCAACGTTAATGTTTTCTCCACTTACCTTGATGTTACTTATTGGTCCAGTTCTGAGGATTCTTTTTTGTTTTCTTTACCTTGAGAAGTAACTTATACTGATGGCTGTGGTCTTGTTCTTCATCAGTAAGTATTTTAAATCTTCTTCACTTTCAACAAGGAAGGTTGTGTCATCTGCTTAACATAAATTGTTAATAAATCATCCTTCAATCCTGATGCCATGTTCATATAATCCACATTCTTGGATTATTTGCTCAGCATGCAGATTGAATAACTATGGTGAAAGAATACAACCTTGGTGCACACCTTTCCTAATTTTAGATAATTCAATATCTCCTTGTTCTGTTCAAATTACTGCCTCTTGGTCTATGTACAGGTTCTTCTTGAGTACAATGAAGTGTTCCGGAATACTTATTCTCTCCTTTATTGCCCATAGGTTGTCAGAAATCACACAATTGAAAGCCTTTGCATAGTAAATAAAGCACAATTAAACATCTTTCTGATATTCTCTGCTTTAGGTTAAGCTCCATCTGACATCAGCAATGACATCCCTCGTTCCACATCCTTGTCAGAATCTAGCTTCAACCTCTGACAATTTTCTGTCAATGTATTGCTGAAGCTATTTTTCAATTATCTTTAGCAAAATTTTATTTTCATATATCTGATGATTTTTGTCTTCCATTGGTTCACTTTACAAAAATATCAGGATGGTGGTAGTATGCTGTGGAGTTGGTTCTGACTCATAGTGACCCTGCATAAGATTTCTGTGGCTATAAATCTTTACAGGAGCAGAAAGCCTCACCTTTCTCCAATGGAGTGACTGGTTGGCTAGAGCTACCAACTTTGTGGTATATAGGCCATTGTTTATTCTACAGAGCCACTATTTTCCTCTATTATAAATGATGATACTCTAAAAGGTTAGGTTTAATTTACCATTTGTTTATATATTCAAAAATAATTTTTTAAAATAGAATTTATATGTAATTATTAATATTATGTGTCAACTTAGCTAGGCCATGATCCTCAGTATTATTATCTGCCATTTTGTGACCAAATTTAAGGGTAGTTCCCTTGAAGATGGCCTGCATTCAATATATTTGGATGTTCTGGCAAAGTTGTTTTTTTTTCTTCTTCTATCTATCTATATCCTGCATCTGACTCACCATCATCTGATCTCAGTTCTTGGCATATTAGCCAAAAGAATGCCATCTGACTGAAAGATGTTGGGTTCATCAACCCCTGCAGTTATGTGAGTCAGCAGAACCCTCCAATCTGACACCTGATCCATGGATGTAGGACTTGCCACTCCACAAGACTATGTGATACATTTACTTGAAATAAATCAATCTCTCTCTGTCTTTCTCTCTTCCTTGTGGTAGGTTGATTATCATGGGCCACTTCCATCATGGAAAGGGCATAATTTTGTTCTTACTGGGACAGACATTTACCCTGGTTATGGGTTTGCCTCCTTCCATGCAATGCTTCTGCCAAAACTGCCATCTGTTTACTTACAGAATGCCTTGTCCACCATCATTGTATCCAATACAACATTGACTCAGATCAAGGGAATCACTTCAAAGCAACTGAAGTGTAGCAATGGGCCCATATCCACAGAATTCACTAGTATTACAATGTTCCTTATCATCCTGAGGCAGTGCCTTAATAGACAGCTGAATGGCCTTCTATAAACACAATTATGGTGCCAAGTAGGTGGTAATGGTGTGGTGTTCTAGAATATGCATTGAAATGCTAACTTCAAAGTCAGCTGTTCAAATCGTTGGAAACCCTTTACAGTGCAGCTATGAGTAAGAATCAACTAACGGCATTTAACAAGAACAACAACAGGTGGTAATACCTTGAAGGGTTGGGACAATGTTTTCAAGGATGCTATATATATGTTTTGGCAGTGCAGTGGTTACAAATTGAACTGTTAACCTCAAGGTCAGCAGTTTGAAACTACCAGCTGTTCCATGGGAGATTTATCACCTCAGAAACTACATACAATGACGTTATGAGTTGGAACTGACTTAATGGCACATAACAACAACAACTATTCATAACAATAAATGTGAAAGGAATAAACAAACAATTGCTGTTGTTTTTGTGTGCTGTTGATTTGGTTTGGAGGAACAGCCGGTAAGCTTGAACCGCTGACCTTGCAGTTCAAAATGACCTTGCAGTCCAGCACATTAAACCACATTGCCTGCCACACGTATTTTAGGGTTTCCAAGTGTCTAATTCTCTGTGGAATCAGAAAGAGTCATTATTTTCCCATGGAGCAGCTGGTGGGTTTGATCATGTGATTAACAGCCCACTATGCCACAGTGGCCTCCAAATTCTAGTTCTGAGATTTTTCTCAAAGATTTAGGTAAAGTATTCAATAAGGCCAATTTCATCTCTAAGACATGGTTTTCTACTGTAATTTCTCAATGGCTAAATAAATACCTAAATTTCAACATGTGATGAGTTCAAAGGTTTCTTCTATTTTAGCCTTAACAAATGCCCTTTATTTTCCTGTATTCCACTGCATCTAAGAAAATGGAACTTTAGAAAATTGTTTAATGATTTAGTGTTTTAATATGAAACAGTATTCATGGCTGCATCTCTGAGCTATGCTCTAGCCATTCTAAGTTTTTAATTTAAAATAATGCATAATTAACCTTAGCTGTTTTAGTAACATTATGCTATGTTTTGACAACTAAATAGTGAAACCTCACTATGCTTAACGTCTATTTTATTGGAATTAGCTGTAAACTAGAAATAGCTGTAAACAAGAATAGTGTTCTAGTCTGAGTCATGAATTATAAATTCACAAATTGATCTTCTTACACCTTTACATTGACTTGGACTTTAAAAACATGTCATTGATTAAAGAGGTCCACTATTGTGCATGATTATTAGAAAGAAAGTAAATAAAAATATATTAAAAACTGAAATAAGAAAAAAACTAATTGACACATTTATCTTAAAATAATTATTGTTTGGAAAAAAAATCTTATTTTCCATTTTCCAAGGGATTCAGTTGTTGGCACTCTTGCATGATACAAAATCAAAATACGTAACATGTTCTAAGTGATTTTTGAAGGCATGAAAAATCTTAACAGGGAAGGATAAAGCATAGATTAGTCCATTTTTTGTCTGTAAATTATAGACAAAAGAAATGCTTAAAAATCCTCTTCCTAAAATCATCTAGTAAAAACTGTGGCTCTATTACTCTCTCCCTTTATACCAACATCTTTTACTCACTCATTTATTTATTCATTATTTCAAATATGGATTGGATTCTTATTATAATGTCATATAAAATACTATGTGCAGACTATTCAGATAAAACTAACAATTACTTTTCCCAATGAGCTCTAAAATTAGTGGTGAAAACCTTTTTTAAAAATGCAAGAAGTGTTAAAAGCAGAAAGATACAGAGTGAATATTGTTCTTTCTGTTAAGTGCTTTTGGCATAAATTGTAAGCTACATAGTTTATAAAGGATATATGTTAAGTCTCATCTTTTGCTTTCCTGTTGTTGCTATTATTAGTGTCATTGGTTCAGACTCCTAGTGACTGCTAACCCTGTAAAGTGTTTCCAAGGAATGACTCGTGAGTTTCAAACCCTGTCATTGCAGTTAGCAGTTGAGCGTTTATATTAGGACTCCGAAAGTAAGTATAGTTGTTCATAGTAGTATTTATGTGTCATGGAATCAGTTTCGATTCATAGTGAGCCTACATTGGGTTTCTGAGGCTATAAATCTTTATGGTAGCAGAAAACCCTCACCTTCTTCCCACAGAGAAACTGGTAGTTTTGAACTGTTGACCTTGTTGTTAGCAGTGAGTCTCATAACTCAATATGCTATCAGAACTCCAAAGTGAGTATGTTGTTGTTAAGTGTTTTCGAGTTGATTCCGATCCATAGCAACCCTGGTGAACTTGAACCACAGACCTTGCAGTTTAAAGAACTTTCCATTCTGAGGCATTAGACAGTGCCACACCAGGACTATAGACTACTTGTGTATTGGGGACAGAAAAGTGTATTAGAAAACATTTCTAGAAGTCAATCCATAAAGTGACACAGGAGCAGGGAAAGGGATCTCCTACCACCAAGCCAACACTCCTTTGTCAGTTTGTTGTACTGTGGTGGCTTGCCTGTTGCTGTGATGCTGGAAGCTATGCCACTGTATTTTAAATATTAGCAGGATTACCCAAGATAGACAGATTTCAGTGGAGCTTCTTTCTAGATTAAGACAGACTAGGAAGAAGTATAGGCAGATTATTTCTTTATGAATGTTTAGCCACTGAAAACCTTATGAAGAACAGCTGAGCATTGTCAGATATAGTGCAGGAATGTGGAAACCTTATGAAACACAGCAGAACACTGTCAGATCTAGTGCCTGAATTTGAACCCTTCAAGTTAGAAGCCATCAAACTTTGACTGGAGAAGAGCTGCCTTCTAAAAGTAGAGTTGTCCATGATGACATGAATGGAGTAAAACTTTCAGGATCTTGATTTGCTGATGGGGCATAACTCAAAGTGAGGAGAAACAGCTCCAAACATCCATTAATAATTGGAACATGGAATATAAGAAATATGAATCTAGGAAAATTAGAAGTTGTCAAAAATTAAATGGAATGCATAATGACTGATATTTTAAGCATATCTTAAGTATTAGTGAGCTGAAATGGACTATTATTGGGCATTTTGGATCTGACAATCATGGTTTACTATACTGGGAATGACAAATTCAAGAGGAAACTTGTTGCATTCATCATCAAAAAGAACATTTCAAGGCTTGCAGAATGTCACCTTTTGTTGTTTAAATGATTATATATTCTTGAGTGTTTTTGTGTATATCACCTCACCACCACCAAAAAAAGAACAAAAACAAACAACCAGAGGGAATAGAAGCAAATACTGTTGAATGATGGATGATGCACAGAGGAGATTGTAATCATTGCAATGAAATGATGAGTGTAAAATTGATGTTCTCCTATGTAAAGTATCACTCAACTCACAAAAGAAGGAATAATCTTCCTCCTTTTTAAAATTATGCTCAATTATTTCATTTATTCTTGTAATGTCTGGAAAGAATATTAATATCAGAAACTAACAGTTTCCTCACAAGATATGTATTTTCAGACATCTGTTTTTATAAAGAATATTACACGGCAATATTCTAAAACAAAAGTTGCAATTAACAGTCACTCCACTTAAAAGGTTCAGCATTCTTTATTTAGGGTGTAATGCAGTTACTTATTTTAGTAGATACTGAGGGTTCTAAAATACAGATAGCCTATGAAAATAAGACTGCAGCTTTTCAATGATTATGGTTAACGTCGTTCAATGCAGACTGCTAATACTTTCTTGTAGAATTTGTTAAGGACCAAATAATTTCAGACAAACTATTTCCTGACCAGTTGTTTATGTATTGCACTAGATGTTGAACCATCTCCTGCTTATTTCTCTAAAATTGAGAGTAGTTTTATACATAAAATTTGTAAATAGATTAGCAGAGTAAAAGATTCATGCTTGCCTATGATATATGCTGAAATAATAATAATAATAATATGACAAAGTGTTTTATCCTTACCCTGTATTCTATTAAGCATTTTACAAGCTACATATTTCTTCTCTCAATGGAAGGTGGGTACTGTTATTTTCCCTGTATTTCAAAGGATGCAACTAAAGTTTGGAATGGTTAAGTAATATGTCCACTGTTACATGGCTAACAAATGGAAGAACTGAAATTACTACCTGGCAATGCTGGATTCTATAGCCCATACTATCCCCTTCTTCTTCAATTGCAAGTTGCCTAATCCTGATGCCTTGAAATAGAGATTGACATCCTGAGAAAAATTAGAAGAAAATTATTATAGTAGGAATTTTCAAAACTCTTCTATGCTTATTTTTGTTTCTTTGTATTTATGCTGTATCTGTCTCTCTCTCTGTTATCTATTTCTTTCTGTCTGTATTTTTTCCTGTCTCCATATGTTTTATGCCTTTCTTCCTCCTCTTTCTTTGACTCTCTCTCAATTTCTTTTTTTTTTTTTTTTGTACACATACACTCCTCCCCACCCCCACTGTATGTTTGGATCATGCATTTGCTTATTTAACAAGGTCACATAAAGGAAACGGAATTAAGAAAAGTGCATCATTCAATTCTCTAGTATTTGAATGTCACCATTAACCAAAGTCAACATAAAATATAAAAGAATAGTAAAATTATAGTATCTGATTGATTAATTTCCAATGAGGCCTCAAATAAATGCTTCTATTTGTGCAAAGCCGTTTCTTATTTTAACTTTCTAAGTCTATGATATCAAGTGGGTCAAAGAGATGAAAATATTAACTTATGTGTTAAAATAATTTTGCAACTTTATTTCCCTTTAGAAGGAAATATATGGCAAATACTATATATAGGAATCATTGCAAATCAAAACAGAAATCAAAAACATAATTTTAACAAATAGAGGCCCTCTAGAGCAGATAAACAGAGACCTAGGGTTTCCAAGAGTAAAATCTTTAGGGAAACAAACTGTTGCATCTTTTCATTGGGAGCAGCTGAGTATTTAACCACTGTGTAGCAAGGACTACTCAAGTTAAAACATAGCAAAATACAATACATAGGAGCACTGGTGGCGTTGTAGGATAAGCACTGGACTGTAATTACAAGGTCTGCAATTCAAACCCACCAGCTTCTTCACTGAGAGAAAGAAAAGGCTTTCTACTCCAATAAAGATTTACAGCCTCAGAAACCTTACACACACTTGCTTTGAGTCAGACCCTAATCTACAGAACCTGAACAAAAACAATATATACAATGTTGGTGAAAAATATCTGGTGAATAGTTTATTGTTTTATGTTAAATAAAGCGTCTTGGATGTTTGTTCTGTTGTTGTTAAGTACTATCGAGTTGGTTCTTTCTCATAGCGACCCTGAATAGGGTTTCCAAGGAGTAGCTGCATGAACCACAGGCCTTGTAGTTAACAGTTCAATGTCTATTCTAGGCGTCACACCAGGACTCCCTATAGTTGGCTTTTTAGGAGTTGGATTCAAATCCACCAGAACACAGCGAGTTACACTGTTTGGCCATCATTATTATTTGTTTCAGGAAAACTAAAAAGAAAATATTAGCTGACTGCTGTGGAGGTGAATAATACATTTCCTGTACAAAATCTCTACCACCCACATGTCAGTTTGTCATACTGTGGTGCCTTGCATGTTGCTGTGATTCTGGAAGCTATGTGTACAGTGGAGAGGTTTCAGCTGAGCTTTCAGACAGAGACAGACTAGGAATAAGGACAGAAGGATAACTTCTGAATATTTCAGGCTTTCCAAAGAAGGATAAGGGAGCCAAACTTGCAGTTCAAATTGACTTTGCAGTCCAGTACATTAACCCACGGCACCACATCAGGTCTATTGAAACATGATGAAGAGCACCAGAATATTGTCAGATATAGTGCCAGAAGATAAGCCCCTCAGGTTAGAAAGCACTCAAAATACGACTGAGGAAGAGCTACCTCATCAAAGGACAGTTGACAGTAATGATGCTAATGGAGTAAAGCCTTCGAGATCTTCATTTGCTGCAAGAGCACAATTCAAAATGAAGAGAAAAATCTGCAAACATCCATTGGTAATTGGAAGACTGTATGAAACAGGAGCCTAGGAAGATAGGAAATTGTAAAAAATAAAATTGAGTGCATAAACATTGATATCCCAGGCATCAGTGAGCTGAAATGGACTGGTATTGGCCATTTTGAATTTGACAGTCACATGATTTACTATACCAGAATGACAAGTTGAAGAGAAATGTTGTCGTATTCACTAACAGAAAGAACATATCAAAATTTGTCTTGAAGTACAATGCTGTTTATGACACTATAATGTCTATATGCCTACAAGGAAGACCAGTTAATACCAGTATTATTCAAATGTACACATCAGCCACTGAAGCCCATAATGAAACTGAAGAAATTTATCAATTTCTTCAGTCTGAAATTGATCAAACATTCAATCAAGATATATTGATAATTACTGGAAAGTAGAATGCAAAAGTTGATAATAAATATAAAGGATCAATAGTTGGAAAGTATGGCTTTGGTGACAGAAATAGTGCTGGAGATTGCACTTTACAAGACCAATGACTGATTCATTGGAAATACCTTCTTTAAAACAATATAAAAGTGATTATATACATGAAGCTCACCAAATGGAATAAAAGAAACCAAATTGACTATGTCTATGGAAAGAAATGGTGGAAAAGCTCTATATCATCATCAGCCAAATCAAGGCAGGGGCAGACTATGGGACAGGCTGTTAGTTGCTTATGTGCAAATTCAGACTGAAGCTAAATAAAATTAAAACAAATCGACAGTAATCAAAATATGACCTTGAACATATATCACCTGAATTTAGAGACCATCTGAAGAACAAATTTGATGTATTAGACATGAAGACCAGAAGAGTTTTGGGATGACATCAAGAGTATCATAAAGGAAGAAAACAAAACTTCATTAAGAAGACAAGAACGAAGGAAAAGACCAAAATGCATGTCAGAAGAGACTCTGAAATTTGTTCTCCAGAATAGAAATGCTAAAGCAAATGGTAGAAATGAGGAGGTAAAAAAGCTGAATAGAATATTTCAGAGGTCAGCTGGAGATGACAAAGTCAAATATTATAATAAAATGTGCAAAGACCTGGAGTCAGAAAACCAAAAGGGAAAAACACAATCAGCATTTCTCAAGCTAGGGAAATGCAGGAGAAAATTCAAACCTCGACTTGAAATATTGAAGGATTCTATGAGCAAGATATTGAAAGATACAGAAAACATCAGAAGTAGACGGAAAGGATACTCAGAGTCATTGTACCAAAAGAAATTGTTGTTTAACCATTTCAAGATAGCATATGATCAAGAGCCAGTGATACTGAAGGAAGAAGTCCAAGGTGAGTTGAAGGCACTAGCAAAGAATAAGTCACCAGGAATTTATGGAATACAAATTGGAGTCTTCGAACAAACTGATGCAGCACTAGAGGCACTCATTCATCTATGCCAAAAAAATTGGAAGATGACTACTTGGCCAACTGACTGGAAGAGATCTATATGTGTGTCCATTCCAAAGAGAGGTGACCCAACAGAATGTAGAAATCACCAGACAATATCATTAATATCTCATGGAAGTAAAATTTTGTTAAAGGTTATACAAAAACAACTGCAACCAAACATTGGCAGAGAAATTCCAGTGGTTCAAGTTGGATTCAGAAGAGGAAGTGGAATGAAGATATCATTGCTGATGTCCAATGGATCTTGACTGAAATCAGAGAATATACCAGAAAGATATTTACCTGTGCTTTATTGACTATGCAAAGACTTTTAAATTGTGTGACTCATGACAAGTTATAGATGATATTGTGGATATGAGTATTACTCAAGACACTTAATTGTACTCATGCAGAACCTGTATGTAGACCAAGAGGCAGTTGTTCAAACAGAACAAGGGAACACTGAATGATCTAAAGTTAGGAAAAGTGTGTGGCAGGGTTGAGTTTTTTCACCATACTTAATCTGTATTCTGAGAAAATAATCTGAGAAGCTGGAATACATGAAGAAAAGCAAGGCAACAGGATTGGAGGAAGACTCATTAACAACCTACAACAAGCAGATGATACAACCTTGCTTGCTGAAACTGAAGATGACTTAAAATACTTACTGATGAAGTTCAAAAACCACAGCCTTCTGTAATACTTGCACCTCAATGTTAAGGAAACAAAAATCCTCACCATTGGATGAATAAACAACAACCGTATAAATGCAGAAAAGATTAAAGTTGACAAAGACTCAATTTTGCTTGGATCAATCATCAACATTCATGGAAACAGCAGTCAAGAAATCAAACATCATTTTTGCCTTAGGCAAATCTGCTGCATATGACCTCTTTAAAGTATTGAAGAGAAAAGATGTCAGTTTGCGGACTAAGGCATTCCTGATACAAGCTATGGTATTTTCAATAACCTCATATGCATGTGAAAGTTGAACAGTGAATAAGGAAGACCATAGAAGAATTGATGCATTTAAACTATGGTACAGGAGGAGAATATTAAAAGTACCTTGGATTGTCACAAGAAAAAACTAATCTTTGTATGAAAAAGTACAGCCAGAATGCTTCTTGGAAGCCAGGATGATCAGACTTTGTTTTTCATACCTCAGACATGTTGTCAGAAGGGATCATTCCCTGGAAAAGGATATTATATTTGGTAAAACAGCAGCTTGGGGTAAAAAAGGAAGCCCCACAGTGAGATGGATTGGTACATTGGCAGGAACAGTGGGCTCAAATGTAGCAAAAATGGTGAGGCTGGCGCAGAACTTGTCAATGTTTCGTTCTGTTGTGCAGACGGTCGCTATGAATCAGTACCTACTCAATGGCACCTAACAACAACAACAGCAACAACAAAAGCTGAACTTTGGAAACAACTATAATGTAGCTGTTTTATCATAGTAAATGAAAGTTTGTTTTAGTTCCTTTTCATGCTAAAACATCTAGAATTACATTTTTAATCAGACGATGTCAGAATAGATCATTTATATTTTATACTTTAAATGTATTTTATATGAGTAAATTAAATGGCATTTGAGAGAAGTAAGATAATTTTGTTGCTCTTAGGTGCTGGGAGTTGGTACCGACTCTTAGCAACCCTATGTAAATCAGAATGAAACACTGCCCGGTCCTATGCCATCCTCACAATTGTTGTTAAGCTTGAGCCCACTGCTGCTGCCAATGTGCCAATCCATCTCTTTGGGGGTCTTCCTCTTTTTTGCTGACATTCCACTTTGGCAAGCATGATGTCCTCCTCCAAGGACTGGTCCCTGCTGATAACATCTGAAATATGAGAGAGGATGTGTGGCCATCCTGGCTTCTAAGGAACATTCTGGCTGTACTTCTTCCAACACAGATAGGTTTGTTCTTCTGGCAGTCTATGGTACTTTTAATATTTTTATCCAACAGTAAGATGTTATTTTTTCTCAAAAAAAATGTTGGACTTCCCCAAAAGTGGAAAATAAAAGAGAAAAACACAGAAGATGTAAATAAATCTAAGTAGCCTAAATGCACATGCTTCTTATTTTGCTAAAATACTTGTAAAATATTTTATAAAAATATTACTAAATTAGAGTCCTGCTGTGGCACTGGGGGTTAATGCATGGACTGAAAGGTCAGTTTGAACCAAAACATTGGCGGTTCAAACTCTCCAGCCCCTCCTCGGAAACCCTATACAGGCTTGCAATGAGTTGGAACCATCTCGATGGCACTTAACAACAACAACAATAACATTATTAAATTATGAAAATTCAACCTTAAAATTATTTATGTGGAACAAAACCACAATATAATTATGAAAAACATATTTTTTAGAAAGTGTAAAACTTTTCCTTCTAGAGGCAGAGTTAGAGTGATTATATGTATTTTCCCCAAGGTCATTCTTTTATACTCAATATTCATTCTTTTCAGTAGCAAAAATTTGACCCTGAAGGAGAAATAAAATTGCAGTAATTTATGTACATTGTTTTACTTTTCTCATTTAACAAGTAGTTTTGAATATATTGATATGGTGAAATTAGAGCTTTTTTCCTCCTGTCTGAACATAAAACTTGTAATTATGCATGTGTTTTCACAACTGTCAAAAAGAAGTTTACAACTCAACATATTAAAGCTAAATTTATAAGTAAAATCAGTAAGAAGGAACTCTAAATTCTTGCTTTCAGGATTAACATCAAAATTCATGTCAAGTATTTACATCCTTATGCTTCCTTTGATATAAAAAATTATTCATTGTTAAATGAATCTGTGTTTCAGTTTAATGTCCAGTTTTTAGTATAAAAAGAAAAAGAAACTTAAAAATTAGAAAAGGTTGGTTTCCCTTAACATCTGAGATATTGATTTATCTTTAGAGATTTTTATGTTTATGATTAAATTGAAGTACATTTCAAAAGATAGGTAGCTTAATTAACTTGATTCATTTGGTACAGATATTAGTGTAAGTAAAACAATATTGCTACTAGTGTTTCAAGTTCATGCATGCATTGGCTTATACCAAACCAATCATGTTTAAACATGTTTCTGCAGTCAGTGGATGACTGCAGACAAATTATTGCAGAAATACACTTGTCTTAGTTTTGTTGTTGTTGTTGTTGTGAAGTGCCATTAAGTCAGTTCCGACTCATAGCAACTCTGAATAGGCTTTCTGAGAGCAGTTGGTGGGTTTATTCTGCCCATCTTTGTGGTTCACAGTCCAGTACTGATCGTTGTTGTGAGACGCCATTGAGCTGGTCCTGACCCATAGCGACCCTGTGTAAGGTTTCCGATGAGCAGGTGGTGTGCTTGAAACACCGACTTTGCAGTTCAAACAAGTTTAAAATCTGGCACATTAACGCATAGTGCCACACCAGAACTTCAGTGCTAATAACTGGGCTTAAAAATAAAATAAAAATGGATATGTTTGTACCATGGAAGAAAACTATGTTAAGGTCAAGGCTAACTAATATCAAATTTTTAACATAACTTTTCAGTTGACATCTTTCCAAATCATTGAAGAATTTCAGCAAGTTTATGGGATTGTTGCTCTACATAAAACAACAGTTTTTAGATAGATTGAGTGTTTTAAGGACGGTCTGAAGGGGAAGACCTCAACGATGAAATAAAGAGAGAGGAGCATCAGTCTTGATGAATGAAGAAATTCTGACTGAAGTCCAGAAATTGGTAGGAGAACTCCATAGAATTAACATTGATGCAGTAACTATTAAAATTGGAATCTCACATGATTTGCCATTCTCAATTTTAATTGGCCTAAGCAAGATTTCAGCTAAATGGGCAGAAAAATCAATTAGGTCAAATAGTTGATCTTTCCATCAGTCTTTTAAGCAAGATCAAAGTTAATGAAAATGACTTTATGAGACTAATCATAACCGGGGATGCCCCTTGGATTTGCCAGAAAGATTCAGAGAGCAAAGGGTAATCAAAATTTTAGTGGC
The DNA here is from genome assembly GCF_000296735.1 of Chrysochloris asiatica. Classification (NCBI taxonomy): domain Eukaryota; kingdom Metazoa; phylum Chordata; class Mammalia; order Afrosoricida; family Chrysochloridae; genus Chrysochloris; species Chrysochloris asiatica. Next base: position 12,010,991 of record NW_006408537.1, read on the forward strand.
TTCCAAGGGAAGTTGTTGGGCCAGTTAAATTCAAAGCATAGTAGTCAGCTCAGAACGTTCTGGTAACTGTTTTTTGGGATTTGAAAAGCATAATCTTGACAGATTTTTCCAAGGACACAGGATGATCATGGGAGCTTATTATGAAGTTTTAAGAAAATTTAAAACTGCATTAATGTGGAAAAGGTGAGGAAAATTACACCAAGATTTTTTTTTTCTCTTTCCTAGCACAATAATATACCTACTCATTCATTCTTTGCACGTAACTAAGACTTTCCTGGAGTCCTGGCGTGGCACTTTGGGTTAACACACTGGACTTCAAGGTGGATTTGAACTGCAAGGTCAGCAGTTCATATTCACCAGCCCACTCTTCTGAAACCCTATACAAGGTTGCTATGAGTCAGAACTGACTCATTGGCACTTACGACCAACAATAACAACAACAAGACTATCCTATGAGAGTTGTTTTGAGAAACATTTTTATCACATGCATCTTGCAACCCTAATCTTGCCATTGCAGCATTCTTTTTATTCCTAAAGCTTAAAGAACATTACAAAGGAAATGTTTATTGTTTCTCAAAGGTACCCAAACTGCTGTTTTGATTTGAGGTTAATCAAATAGGACAAAATTCTTAGGTGAAGGATTTGTTGCTGTTTTTAAATGGCATCAAGTTGATTCCAACTTAAAGGACTTCCAAGGAGTAGCTGGTAGGTTTGAATCATCAACCTGGCAGTTAGCAGTCCAGTGCTTATCCTACAGCACCACACTATGTGAAAGGCTGTGGTCGTTTGTTGTGGTCATTTGTTAAGTACCATGGTAGAGAGATGGAAATATCACCTGTAGAAATGTAGAACTCTAGATGGAGTATATGTTGAGAAACAATAGCTTCACATTTTGATATTCTTTAATAAAGTTTTTCTGTGATTTTGAAGCTATAGTTTTGGATTTACCCTTGTATTTCTTTTGTTCAAATTCCCTAACCTCTCAACAAAAAGATAAAAAACGTGAAGGGTCCCACAGACATGAAGGTTTTTTCTGTTTTTCGTGTAGTTCATTTGCCTCTGATTAAAAACTTTGGCTTGATGTAAATGGGCTTTTATTTTTAGTCCTTTCCCAAAGGCACCTTGATGGCACAGTTGTTAAGTGCTTGGCTGCTAATAGAAAGGATAATATTTTAAACCTACTAGCTGCTCCAAAGTAGGAAAAACCTGAAGATATATACCTGCAAAGATTACAGCTTTTTTTCTGTCATGAAAGGTCACTATCAGTTGGAATGGATATAAGACATCAAATAGTATAACAATCAAATACTTGTGAGATTGCAAGTATGTGAAATAAGACTTCAGAGCTAAGAATACTGGCCTTCCCATATAGCTGAATATAACCAGGTCTTCAGTGGTAAGTGATATACGTGAATTTTTGTCTTCTTAAGAAATAAAGGCAGGAGAAGAGAAGAAATGGAAAGCATAATAATTCCATTGTTTCATATCCATATACATTTGAGACAATCTAAAGTTAGTGACACATTTCTAAGATAAGAGCTAATTTAGATGAACTATGTCTGATGATCTGGAATAGATCTATATTTGATGGTCTGGAATAGATGAAGACAGAAAATTCTAAAAGCTTGGGCTCTGAGATTAATGATGGCATTAAAGGACAATATCTAGGAGTAAAATGAACTACTTAGAACATAAATTGTTGAAATTTTAGTGCAAAGAGTGAAAAAAAAAGGCATGTTAGAAATATCATATTTAAAAATAGAAAGTTAGAAATCTTATAAATAAAAAAATGGAGGGAGGCATGTAAGCAGAGATAGAGAGTGAAAGTTGCTCTGCTAAAGCTCCAGCAAAGCAGAGAAAACGCAGCCCACAGAACAGCTGCAGAGGTTTGGGTCCTGTTTAAGCTTCCGGGCACAAGTTTCCTGCATCCACCTGTGGAAGCAAAACACAGTGATTTCTGAATCCATCCCGGGTGAATCCATTCCCACAGCCAGAAGTCCTGAGGCTGGAGGGCGGGACAAGTGGAGGCAGTGACCCAGAACTAGAAGCCACAGAGCTGCACATATGGAGGGAGAGGTGTGACTGATTTTTCATCTTTCACTTTTCATTTTTCACATACCTTGCCTCTTCACTCTGATCATGTCCTCAGTGCCCAGCCAGATGCCCTCAGTCGGGTGGGAGCACACCCCCAAAAGGGCCCAGCATTACACCCACAGTTTTCCAATGGCACAGAGAGGAAACACACAGGCTGCTTCTTATGGTGTTTGACTCTGCGACCCAGCTCCAAAGTTGACCTGGGTGGGACCCTTTATCCCTGCCTGCACAGCAAAGGCCAGTGGACAGTCAATCACAATTTTATTTTTGTTTTTGATTGGTGATTTCTGTCTCTGCTTCTATGTTATTTCTGTCTTTGGTCCTTTTGGACTCACTCTTTTGTGCTCAGTCAGATAGCCAAGCTACAAGCATGCCCTGTAATATCCCATCATCTGGACAAGAGCCAAAACCAGCCACTAGGCATTACACCTGAAAAAAGAAGCCTATCTCCAGATCATATCCACCAGGAGACGCTTAGTAAGCTTAACAAGAAAGCAACAACATCCATTTATGCATTAAAACACCATATAACTGTTGAAAATGTCCAAGAAAACACAATTAAAGATCTCAACACATGTCCCAAATAGAAAAGATTAACTGAGACAAATGAGCTGGAAGCAGACACAGACTTTCCAGTAGAAGAGCAGGCTGTGGATCTGCCTGAGAAGTAATTCAGAAGAATGATATGGAAACAAATTCAAATGCTTTGAAAAGGGGTGGAAGAAAATAAGGAAAAGTAAGGAAAGTGCTACAGGAACAATCAAACAAGATCGATACAGCATTGGAAATGATCCAAAACCTTCTAAAAGAAGTCCAAATGATTAATAATAAAATATCAGAAATGGACAATACACTGAAAGGGCAAAGGAGTAGAATGGAAGAGATGGAAGCAAAAACCAGCAAGCTGAAAGCCAAATCTCCTAATGCTGCTAAGATAGATGAGCAAGCAGAAAAAATAATTTAAAAATCTGAACAGAGTCTAAGATTCACGCTGCATAACATGAAGAGGAATAATTTAAGAATTATTGGCATTCCAGAACAGGAAAAATTATAGAAGTCCACATAAGAGATAGTTGAAGAGCATCTGGAAGAAAATTTTCCTAACATCTTGAAGGATGAGAAGATAAACATTCAAGAAGCTGAAAGAACCCCAGGAAGGATAGACCCCAAAAGAAAATAACCAAGACATATAATGATCAAGTTTTCCAAAATAAAAGACAAGGAGTGACTCCTAAAAACAGCCAGGGAAGAGAGAAGTGTTAATTACAAAGGCAAGCAAATCAGATTAAGCTCTTACTTCTCAGCAGAAACCATGCAGGCAAAAAGGCAATGGGGAGACATATGTAAAACCCTAAAAGAAAAAAAAAAAAAAAACACCTGCCAACTAAGAATCATCTATCCAGCAAAACTGTCAATCAAATATGATAGCGCAATCAAAACATTCCAGGATAAACAGAAGCTAAGAGATTTTGTTGAAGCCAATCCAGCACTCCAAAACATCGTAAAGGGAGTTCTTTGGAATGAAAACCAGCAAGAACAGACAACAACCAGAGATTGACAGATGTGGCAACACAACCTGGAACTCAGTCGATGGATAGCAGAGTTCAGAACATAACAAAATTACAGCAATGAATTCAGAGGACCTATGAGGTCAACCAAAGAACAAAATATTAGCAATGTCAAAGAAGGGACAATATAAGAACAGAGATCCAGGCAGTGAGGAGGTCGAGTAGATGGCAGTATACAATGACTGTCTTAAATGCAGGGAAAACATAATAGACTATAGGGTAACCCCAAAGAAACTTATTACTTCACAATTTACCATGAAAATGAAGATCAAAGCAGAACAAGGAAACATTAAAACTAAGAAAAAAACCCGACAAGAAATAGCAGAAAAAACATGAACTCAGCACAAGAAGGCATGCAGAACAAAGGAACAAACAGCACCACAAAAAATTAACATAATGACAGCAGTTAATCCATACCTATCGATAATTACACTGAATATCAATGGATTAAATGCACCAGTGAAGAGACAGAGAGTGGCTAAATGGATAAGATAACAAGACACTTCAATATGCTGTCTACGAGAGACACACTTTACACACAAAGACAAAAACAGACTAAAAGTTAAAGGATGGAAAAAAAAACATAGCAAGCTAACAGCAATAAAAAATAAGCAGAAGTGGCAATACTAATCTCTGATAAAATCAACTTTAACACAAAAACCACCATAAGAGATAAAGAAGGATACTGTCTCATGATTACAAGGTCAATTGAACAAGATGACATAACCATAATTAACAGCTACGCTCCAAATGAAAAAGCACCAAGATATATAAAGCAAACCCTACTAGATTTGAAGAAAGAAATAGTTAAATCTACAATTATAGTGGGAGATTTTAATACACCACTTTTCAAAAGGGATAGAACAACCAGAAAGAAACTTGACAAAGCTACAAAGGAACAAAACAGTACAATCAACCAACTTGACCTCATAGATGTTTACATAGCGTTCAAACCATCAACAGCACAATACACATTCTTTTCCAGTGCACATAGAACAGTCTCCAGAATTGATCATGTGTTAGGTCACAAAGCAAGCCTCTATAAATTTACAAACATCAAAATCCTACAAAGCATCTTTTTAGACCAAAATGCCATAAAATTAGAAATCAACAATAAGAAGACCAAGGAAATAAAGTGTAATACATGGAAACTGAATAACACCCTGAAGACAACTGACAATAACAAATTGAAGACGACTGGATAATAAAATAAATTAAACGTCAACTCACAAAGTGCCTAGATACAAACGAGGATGAAAACACAACATACCAAAATCTTTGGGAAACGGCAAATGTGGTGCTGAGAGGACACAATATTTATTGCGATGAATGCACACACTCAAAAAGAAGAAAGAATCAAACTTAACACATTAACACAGCATCACCAGCAACTAGAAACAGACCAACAGAGGGAACCTACAGTCACAAAAAGAAAAGAAATAATAAAGATCAGAGCAGAAATAAGTGAGATATAAAACAGAAAAACTATAGAAAGAATCAACAGAACAAGAAGCTGGTTCTTTGAAAGGATTAACAAAATTGAAAAACCATTGGCAAACCTATCAAAAGAAAAGGAGAAGACATAAATAACACACATTAGAAATCACATGTGCGATGTCACAATGGAACTAAAGGAAATCAAAAGGATAATAACAGAATAATATGAAGAATTGTACTCCAACAAATTTGAAAAGTTAGAAGAGATGGATACATTTTTAGAAAAACATGACTTACCAAAACACACACAGACTGAAGTAGAAGACTTGAACAGACCCATAACAATAGAAGAGATTGATCAGATCACCAAAAAATGCCCAACCAAAAGAAGTCCAGTCCCAGATGGCTTCATGGGTGAGTTCTACCAGACATTCAGGGAAGAGTTGTCACCAATTCTACTCAAATTATTCCAGAATATACAAGGGGATGGAAAATTTCCTAATACATTTTATGAAGCAAGAATAATCCTCATACCAAAACCAGGGAAGGACATCACTAAGAAAGAAAATCATAGACCAATATCCCTCATAAACATAGAAGCAAAATTTCTCAAGAAAATCCTAGCCAACAGAATCCAACAGCACATCAAAAAGATAATACATCATCACCAAGTGAGTGGGATTCATATCAGGGATGCAAGGATAGTTCAACATTGGAAAAACAATCAATGTAATCCACCATATAAACAAGAAACCCCCCCCCCCACACACACAAACACACACATGATCATATTGATTGATGCAAAGGCATTTCACAAAATTCAACATATATTCCTGATAAAAACACTCAACAAAGTAGGAACTGAAGGGAAATTCCTCAACATAATCAAAAGAGTATCTACAAAACCAACAGCCTACACTACTTTCAATGGAGAGAAACTGAAAGACTTCCCTCTGAACAGGAACCAGACAAGGATGCCCTTTGTCACCACTCCTATTCCATATTGTGCTGGAAGTCTTAGCCAGAACAATATGGCATCCAAATTGGCAAAGAGGAAGTAAAACTCTCTCTATTTGCAGATGATATGATACTATATATATAGAAAACCCCAAAGACTCACAGCAACCTCGTATAGGGTTTCCAAGGAAAGGTTAGTGAATTTGAGCTGCTGACCTTCTGGTTCAAACTAACCTTGTGGCCAAATGCTTTATCATACAGTGCTACAACAGGACTTAAAAATTATGAAGTTATTAAGTGCCATTGAGTTGGTTCCAACCCACAGAGACCCTTATAGGGTTTCTGAGGAGTGGCTGGTGAGTTTGAACCTCCAATCTTGTGGATCAAACTGACCTTGCAGTCCAGTGTATTAGCCTGTAGCACCACACCACAATTCCAAAAATTGTATTAGCCCTACACAAAACCAAAAATTTATATATTGAGCGCATTCTTTTTTGCATTTGCTCTTTTCCTGACGTACCAAAAAAAAATCAATCAATCAAACAGTTTTAATTCCATGTTTTACAGAGTAGAAGTTTCCTAGGCTGTAATCTTTTATGGAAGGAGATTGCTAGGCCTTGCTTCTACTGTGAAACTGGGTGAGTTAAAAAACACCAGCCTTTAAGTTAATAAGCCAGAAAAATCCACTGCCACTGTGTCAATTTTGACTCATAGCACAACCCTATATAGGGTTTCTGAGACTGCAAATTTTTATAAATGCATACAGCCTCATCTTTCCCCAGCAGAGTGACTGGTGGGTTTGAACTGCCAACCTTGCAGTTAGTAGCTCAACATCTAAGCCACAGCACCACAAATTTGCAAGCCATTTGAACAACTCAGAAATCTCAACATACTTTAAAGTCCCATTGTCTTCCTTTTATAATCAAGGAAACTATACCTCAGAAGTTCAAATAACTTGGTCACATATGCAAAGTTAATGAGACAGCACTAGCATTCAAATTCAGTTTTATCTGGATCTAAGGTATGTACTTTCTTTACTAAACCAATTTTTTATATTATAGTCAAATTAATTAATTTAGGTCTTAAAACAGTAGAAAATTTACATATATGAATATTTTTAAATGACATCATATATAGCGCTGTGAGTTAATGTGCTGAATTGCAAGGTTGGTTTGAACTGCAAGGTTGGCAGTTCAAGCTCACCAGCTACTCTTCAGAAGCCCTATACAAGGTTGATATGAGTCAGAACCAACTTGACAGCAGTTAACAACAACAACAATATACAAACTCACAGGCACACATTTGTATGTGCATTTTGGGAATTTATACTACATTTGCTCGTTTATATTCCTTTTTTTCCCCCTGTGTCTAGTGTATGCTATTTGTAAATTTTTGTTATCATTGTTACGCAAAATCAACATTATTTTACTTATTTTCACAATATTTATTATACCTAAAATATCAATCATTTCTTAATTTACCTAAATAGCTTTTTAAGATACTTAAATCATATTTTCAATATTTTTTATAATAACTTTCAGAATATTCTTTCATAAGTTCCATGAGATCTGTTCTCTTTGCAATTAAAATATGTTAAGGGTTCTAGTGGAAAGGAGGGCAGTATAAATTAGCATATGAGAAATTATAAAAATGTGGTAGCTATACCTTTAAAAGTTTCTGATACAATATTTTACATTTCTAGTTATTCTAGAAAATATTTAAACTGAAGCAAAAAAAGGATGATACCATAAAAATCTACCATAATACCAACTGTTGAATAGTATCAAATAGTGTAGTATATGTGTAACTTGAGTGCTAGAAATAAGGAGCAAGAACATGTAGAAGAAATATTTAGATAAGAGCTCAGCCTTCTCCATAGAACTGAGAGACACCAAACCAAAATTCCAAGACTATCAGACAACATTTAACAGCATATATATAAAAGAAATTAAAACAAAAATAACACCAATGAAGGTCACTAATCTGATGAAATATAAAGATAAAATCTTAAAAATATCAGAGAAGGGACAGTGAGAATGAACAGATATAATGACAGATGATGGCAGACTTCTCATCAGAAAAAATGAAAATAACAGACAATGTTTAAAGTATTGGAGTGAAGATTTTATAAACACAAAAGTGTATATCTTTCAAAATAAAGGTGAAATAAAGACTTTTTTTTTTTTTTTTAAGGAAAACTAAAACCTTAAAGAGTTATTGACATCAGGTCTGCTCTAAAAGAAATGTGAAATTTCTTCAAGCAAAAAATTAATAATAATAACACCAAGTAGAAAATGTAATATACCATAAGAAATGATTATAGGATATGTTAAAATGTGAAAATTGAAAACCAAAAATCAAAATCAAAATCGTTTATTTTAAACTCTTTAAAAGGTAAGTGAATGTCTAAATGAAAGTAATTGAATGTGTCGGTAATAATAAGTTGTTAGGTACCATCAAGTTAGTTCTGACTCATAGTAACCCTGAGCACACAGAATGTAAAACGTCTGGACCCTGTGCCATTCTCACAACTTGTTACATTTGAACCCATTACTGCTTTCACTGTGTAAGCAGATGGAAAATGTTTGACAACAAAATCATGAAGAGTGAAAGACAGGAAATAACAGGTAGTCCTAAGGCTTTTATACTATACATAAACATATAGTATAAGAATAAGTAATATTACCTGAAACTAGGTTGCAGTAAATTAAATGTTTTGTGAATTCTAGGATCAACCAAAAGCAAATGCAAAGAACTATAACTAATAAACCATGAGTTGAAAATAAACCATCCCAAAATTAATTTAAAATGTAGCAGGAGAAAAGAAAGGTATATAACAGGAAAAATTAAAATAGTAGTATGTTGTTGTTGTCAGGTGCCATCGAGTCGAAACTGACTCATAGCGACCCCATGCACAGCAGAACGAAACAATGTCTGATCCTGGGCCAACCTCACTACCGCTGCCACACTTGAGTCCATCAATGATGCCACCTGGCCAATCCATCTTGTTAGGGGTCTTCCTCTTTTTCTCTGACCCCCCACCTTACCCAGCATGACATCCTTCTCTAGCGACTCTTTCCTCCGGACAATATGTCCAAAGTATGAGAGATGAAGCTTAGCCATCCTGGCCTCCAAGGAGCACTCTGGCTGTACTTCTTCCAAAACAGAAGTATACTTACTGATAATTTTATTAAATGTGAACATTCTAAACAGATACATTTAAAGGCAGGTATTGTAAGATTGAATACAAAGGTAGATCCAATTACGGGCTGTCCACATTAAACCCACTTTAAATATAAAAATCTTAATTATGTCAAAAGTAATCACAAGGGGGAAGTGATGTACTATAGACTTTCTTTTAATATCTAGCACTTGTCATACAATTCTGCTGTGGTGCTGTAGGATAAGCACTGGACATCTAATCTCAAGATGGCAAGTTTAAATCCACCAGCCTCTCCTTGAAAACCCTATACAGGATTGCTATGTAATGGCACTTAACAACATCAACAATTTGCCATTAATTTAACTCCCACTTATGAAGTCACCATGTGCGTCATAGAGTAGAACTGATTTTCTGGGAATAGATCGCTAGTCATTTCTTTGAAGACCTACCTGGTGGTGGTTATATGCCGCGGAGTCGGTTCTGACTCATAGCGACTCTGTACAGGGTTTCCGAGACTGTAAATTTTTACGCGAGCAGAAAGCCTCATCTTTCTTCCGCGGAACAGCTGGAAGATCCACCTTGGCTGACTTAAACCTCCAATAGTTCAGCTAGCAGTTGAGTACATTAACACCACTCAGACACTCCATCATTATTCGCTGTCGTCGTGGTTCTTAAATGTCTTTGAGTCAATTTCTACTCATATGGATCCTGTATTGAGTTTGGAAGGAACGGCTTGTGGGTTTGAACTGCTTACCTTGCGGTTAGCAGTTCAGTGTTTATCCCACACCCAACTCCTTTAACATTTTGTTGTTGTTAAGTACCTTATACAGGTTCCGACTCACAGCAACCCTGTATAGGGTTTCCAAGGAGCGGCTGGTGGATTTGAACCTCCTACCTTGCTGATCAAACTGACCTTGTAGTCCAATGCATTATCCTGCAGCGCCACATCAGGAATTCCCCTTTAACATTTGTTGTTGTTGTTAAGTGCCGTTGAGTCAGTCCTGACTCTTAGCCACCCTGTATAGGATTTCCAAAGAGCAGCTGGTGAGCTTGAACCGCCAACCTTATGGCTCAAGCTGACTTTGCAGTTCAGCGCATTAACCCACAGTACCACACCAGTGGTTAGAAACTACCAGCCGCTCCGCGGGAGAAAGATGAGGCTTTCTACTCCCGTAAGGATTTACACCCTCGGAAACCCTGTACAGGGTCGCTATGGGTCGGAACCGACTCGAAGGCACTTAACAACAACAACAACAACCACACCAGGACTACCTTTAACATTTAGTAACCCTTTATTATCTATTCACTTAAAAAAAAAAAAAAATCAACAGGAAATCTAGTTATAGCCAGTAGATTTAGTTAAAGATTTGTGCCCTACAGGAAATACACTGTTCGGAAGAACAAATGAGAATGAGTCTCAATTTGGAGACTTCAACTACACGGAAGCATAAAGGTCAAGTTTAGCACTAAAGCACTGAACTACGGTGGTGGTGGTTATGTGCGGTGGAGTCGGTTCCGACTCATAGCTACCCTGTATAGGGTTTCCGAGGCTGTAAATCTTTACGGGAGCAGAAAGCCTCATCCTTCTCCCGCGGAACAGCTGGTAGTTTCAAACTGCTGACCTTGCGGTTCGCAGCCCGATTGGCAATCACTACGCTACCAGAGCTCCTTGTGGAAAAAAAAGTAGAACTCCAGTAATTAATATGGTATGGGTTGTGTGGAAAAGACTCCAGAACATTTCCTCGGGAGATGGAAATTTTGTTTATTATGGTAGGGGTGTAACTTCCTCAAGTCTCTATTTTTCAAAATTGAATAGCTTAGATTTGTACATTACAATACATCTAAATTTTACCTAAAATGTGTTAAAATAAAATAATAGTTTAGTGAGTGTGTGGTATGTTGGCAGAATTCTATACGTTAAAAAATGGCAGAACTTGATGATTGTAGAAGTAATGTCAATGAGGTTAGATATTGCTCTTTATTTTTTATATTTTGTAATTTTCCATATAGTTTTTTTCTTAAAAAAAAAACAAAACTTCATAATGTTTCAATTTAAATTAGGAAGATTAAAGTGAATACAATATTTAATTGCACTAAATTTTACTTACTACATTCTACAACCTTAAATACAGCAATCAGGATTTTGGCAGGCAATTAAGACAGAGGAAACATTATGGAATTAAGTCTTTACTTGTTTTCTCAATTAGTTTCTATACACTTTCATTTATTTTTCCATATCATACTTATTTCATGTTATATTTTTTTGGTCAACTCTTTATCTCCCCACAATATTAGTCTTTTTTTCTGAGCATCTCCAATCAATAAATTCTATTTAAACTTCTTTGGGGTGGTTAACTTACCATGAAGAGACATAGAAGAGTAACCAAATTCTCTGAAATACAGCATATAAAGATCGGATGAAAATCTATTTAACAGACAAGTCCTCTGACCTTGTGAACAGAGATGTGTCCTGTATAACCCACCACCTGGAGGGGTGCCTTCACATGCATCAGCAGTTGTTAAGTGTCTGATAATGAGTGAGTGAAACCTGAAATCTCTTCCTTATTCACTAGATGAACAACATTTATCATGAATATTGCATTTAGAGAATACAGGCTAGCAAGGTTTTGCATCAGGATCACCTAGGGAACATTTTCAACATAGGTTTTCTTGAATTTCATAGCACAGATACTTTGAGGCTACAGGTGGAGAATTGGGGCCAGTCAGACATGCTACCTACAAAAGGTCTGACCACCAGCTGCTGCAGCCAATTATAGAGATAGGGTGTGAATCAAATTGCATTTTTTTGACAGCTCTGGAAGACACTGAGATCCTTCTCAAAGACTGTCTTATACCCTTCTGGGTATCAATTCATTTGTTATTTTCATATTCCTTTCCCAGAGTTTAATGGCCCTCCCATTCGGGAGTACAAGCTACATCCCACCAGTTTACAACCCCTTGCATCCTGGGAGTAACTGCCCTCTTGCTCCTTTAAACAAAGCTACTGGTTTTGTTGCATACATCTGGATGTCAGATACTTTCTGTCCTTGAAGGCATATAGCTTTCTGGTTTTCTTTCCTGCTTGGAGCCTTCTCCTGAGTTTTAATTAGCAGTACAGCATTGTGTCATCCTGCTGACATATTCCAGGAGCACAGGGAAAAGTTAGTCAAGGCAGTAATGATTTGGAACAATGATTGAAAGGGTTTAGGATTAAAAAAAAAAAAGAAGAGTTTAAACCTATATGACCAAAAACCTATTAAAATACTTATTTCAAGATATCCATTGAGAAACTTCCTGAGTGATTTTGATCTGCATCCCTGTTTAAGGACATCTGATTTAAGGGTGCTGCCCACCTCTGCTAACTAAAAATTACCTTATGCTTCTTCCCCTTTCCCCTCAAATAAAGTAATAGATTTCTTTCTTTCTAATTGCTAAACATGTGTGAAAATAACATGAATTTTTTGCTTGTTGCTTTTATATTCATTTTTAAGAACTTACAATATGGTTAAAATGCCTGTCACTCTTCCATTTTTCCTTTCACTTATTACCTCAGACAAATTCTCAGATACACATAATAATGTTGAATCAAGAAATCATTTTGCTCTACCACACACACACAGGCACACAGATCCTTGCATTTCATCTCTTAAAAAATCCCTGCAATTTCAATTACATCTTTCAAATCTTTCCTACTGTCATCTGTCAAATTTCACTATCCATGGGCCTTACCAACTCAATTATCTATCTAGTCTGAAAGGAATAGGGACTGTAATCTCTGGGATGGAAACTGACCCTTGCCATGTTTTTCAGTAGTTATCAATTCATACTTCAAGGAAAGTTTATCTCTTTGCACCTGAATTTGAAAGTATTCTGCTTTTTCTTTATCTCTAGCATTTTCACAAGTACAGAAAAAAATGAATAGCTTTCTTATTTAGAGATAACAAAGTAGAAAGCACACTGGCCAGAAATGTAGCGATTTGCATTCTATTTCTGGCTTTGATATCTACTGAGTGACCATAGAAAGACTTTCTTTTCTTTCTCTCTCTTTTTTTGGAGCTTTAATGTTTTCATTTGAATGCTGTTTTTGTGTTGTTAAGTGGCATTTTTGTTGTTATTGTTAGGTGGCATCAAGTGAGTACCAACTCATAGAGAACTTAATGCAATACAAGACACAAACTGCCTGGACCTATGCCACCCTAATAGTGCTGTTACGTTTGAGTTCATTGCTGCTGCCACTGTGTCAATCCATCTCATTGGGGCCTTCCTCTTTTTTGCTGACCCTCCACTTTACAAGTATGAGGTCTTTCAGGGATTGATATCTCCTCATAATATGCCTGAGGTATGGAAAGCAAAGTCTGGCCATCCTGGCTTCTAAGGAGAATTCTGGCTGTATGTCTTCCAATACAGATTTGTTCTTTGGTAGTCCATAGTACTTTCAAAAATACTCTCCTCCCATACTATGACTCAAATGCATCAGTTCTTCTACAGTCTTCCTTATTCATTGTCCGTCCACATTTCAGGTGCATATGAGGCTCTTGATTATACCATGGCTTGGGTCAGGCATACCTTAGTTGTCAAACTGACATCTTTTGCTCTTGAACAATTTGAAGAGGTCTTTTGCAGAAGATTGCCTTAATGCACTATATCATTTTTATTCCTTGAGGATATTTATTGTTATAAATACCTTTGAATCCGTTTCAATTCATAGCCACTCTGTATAGGGTTTCCAAGGATTGGCTGGCAGGCTTGAACAATTAACTTTGTGGTTAACAGTCCAGTGCTTATCTACAGCATCACACTGGGATTTGTTGTTGTTACTAAGTGCTGTTGAGTGAGTTCCAACTCATAGTGACCCTGCATAAGGTTTCCAGGGATACCTGGTAAGTTTGAACCACCGACCTTGCAATTAAAACTCACCGTTAAGTTGTGTGCTTCTCCTATGGCACCACACCAGGATAGTGAGAAATAATTAAATACTTTTTAATTCTATCAGATCTATGATTTTGCACATTTGGTCATGCCAGGATCAAAGCCTATTTCTGTATAATTTGTATGTGACTTTTGTTCAAAGTGATTATAAACACTTCTTCTACATACAGTTGTATGAACTACTCAGAAAAGGTGTGAATTTCTTAGGTGCCCTGGTGGTACAATACGTAAGAATTCCACTGCTAACCATAAAATCGACAGCTCAAATCCATGAACTACTCCTCAGACAGAAAGAAAGACCTGGTGATATACTCTCATAAAGATTCCAGCTTTGGAATTCTTTGTTGTTGTTATTAAGTGTTGTCAAGTCGGTTCCAACCCATAGCAACCCTGTATAGGATTCCTTAGGAGCAGCTGGTGAGCTTGAACGCTGACCTTGCTGTTCAAACTGACTTTGCATTTTGGTGCATTAACCCACGGCTCCACACCAGGACTCCTCAGAGTCCTTTAGGGCAGTTCTAGTCTTCTGCTAAGAGTTGGAAAAGATTAAATATCACACCATAACAAAAACATGGATCCTTTTCATATTCTGGGTGTCAAAAACAAAGGAATCTTGCTGGTACAGTGTGTTAAGCGTAGGGCTACTAACTGAAATTTTGGTGGTGTTGTTTTAGGTGCCATTGAGTCAGTTCCTCTCATAGCAACCTTATACACATCAGAACGAAACACTGCCCGGTCCTGTGCCAGCCTCACATTCATTGCTATGTTTGAGCTCATTGCTGCTGCCACTGTGCCAAACCATCTAGCTGGGAGTCTTCCTCTTTTTTTGCTGACCCTCCACTTTATCAAGCATGCATGTCCATCTCCAGGGACTGGTCCTTTCTGATAAAATGTCTTAAGTATGAAAGACAAAATCTGGCCATCTTAGTTTCTAAGGAGCTTTCTGGATGTACTTCTCCCAACATAACTAAAATAGGTAGTTCAAATCTACTAGCCGTGCCAAGGTGGAAAGATACAGGTTTGCTTCAGTGAAAGAGTTACAGTCTCAGACACTCTCTGGGCAGCTCTATTTTATCATAGAGCCTCAGTATAAGTTAGAATCAGCTAGGCAGCAGTGGCGTGGAGCTGTCATATATGGTTTGTACCTAACTAATAATTTGGTGTGGTGGTGTAGGATAAGCACTTGTGAGCCACAGGTCAGTGGTTCAAACCCACCAGCTGCTCCTTTTGAATTCTGCAAAGCATCACTCTGAGTTGGAACTGACTCTATGACTCTTAACAACAATAACCTAGAGTTAGTAGTTCAAATCCACCCAGCAGTGGCGATCTGCTTATATAAAGATCACAAGCAAAATAAACCCTACAGACCAGATCTACTGTGTAACACATCGGGTTTCCATGGATCAAAATGTATTCAGAGGCAACAGGTTTGGTTATTTTGGTTTATAGACCTTTCCAAATTAGAATGCAAATAAGTCATGGTTCTGAAATCATTTGCCAATTGCCATGTAAATGCAGTCAACATTATGTCATCCTTGTTTTATATTCATATGAAACAAGATTAGAATAACTAACAACCAGTGTTTCTTTTAGGATGCCAGGTTTCTTAATCAGTAATTATTTATAGTTGATCTCTGACAAAGGGTCAAAATATATTAAATGGGGAAGAGATAGTCTCTTCAACATATAGCGTTGACAAAACTGGAAGTCCATTTGCAGAAGAATGGAACAAGACCCATATTTTACACCATATACAAAAATGTAGTCAACATGGATTAAAGACCTAAATGTAAAACCTAGAACTATAAATATCATCAATGAAAAATTAGGAACAAGCTTATGGGCTCTGACACAAGGCATAAATATACTATCAAAAATAACTGAAGACACACAAACAGCAGAAGATAAAATAGCTGCTTGTGACCTTGTAAAAATTAGACACTTTGTGCATCAAAAGATTCTACCAAAAGAGAACAAACAGACTGGGGAAATTTTTCTAGCAATAACATTTCAGACAAGGAACTACTCTTTAAAATTTATAAAACACTCTAACACCTCAAAAAGAAGAAAGCAAATAATCCAATTTAAAAATTGACAAAGGATATGGACAGACATTTTATCAAATAATACATTCAGTTGGCCAACAAACATAAGAAGAAATGTTTGTGATTACTAGCCATTGTTGTTGTTGTGAAGTGCCATCAAGTAGGTTCCAACCCATAGTGACTCTGTATAGGGTTTCCAAGGAGCAGCTGTTGAGCTTGAATCTCTGACCTCATGGTTAAAACTGACTTTGCAGTCCAGCGCATTAACCCACAGCACCATACCAGAACTCCTGTTGTTGTTGTTATGTGCTGTGGAGTTGGTTTCGGCTCATAGTGACCCAGTACAGTGTTTCCAAGGCTGTAAATCTTTACAGAAGCAAAAAACCTCATCTTTCTCCCGCTCAACAGCTGGTAGTTTCAAACTGCTGTCTCTGAGGTTCGTAGCCTGATTCATAACCACTACGCTACCAGAGCTCCTTAGAGAGGTGTAAATCAAAACAGTGAGATATTATCATGTTTGTTAAATTCTGTTGAGTAGGTTCTGACTCATAGCTCCACACCATCTTATCCTCTTGTTGCTGTTAAATGCCATTGAGTCAGTTCTAACTCATATTGACTCTGTATAAGGTTGCTGAGGAGTAGCTGGTGGGTTTGAACTCCTGACCTTGTGGTTTGCAGTTCAGTGATGATCCTATAGCACCACACAATTGTGAAGTTCAAGAAAACAAAAAACAACAAATTAAAAGCACCCACAGTGATAAAGAAGTAAAACTGGCAAGGGTGTGGAGAGTCTGGGATCCTCCTGCATCGGGGTGAGAATGTAAAATGTTACAGTCACTGTGGAAAATGGTATGGTACTTCCTCAAAAAGTTGAAAATAGAAATATCCTATGACCCAGCAATCTCTCTACTTAGTATACATCATCAAGAAGTAAGAGCGGTGACACGATACATACATGTACACCCATGTTCATTGCATCAATATTCATAATAGCAAAAGGACGGAGACAGCTTTAATGCCATCAATAGAGGAATGAATAAACAAACTTTGGTATATACACACAATGATGGAATACTTTGGAATATTTCACAATGATAAATCTTTGAAACACCTCAAAATATAGGCGGACTTTATGCTGAATGAAATTAGTCAATCACAAAAGGACAAATATATGAAACCGTTATTGTAAATAGTCAAGAAAAAGTTTTCATGCTAAAAGAAACATTCTTTGGTATTTACTAGGAATGGGAGGGAAGGTAGAATTATTCACCTACTAGAGGGTATTGTTGTTAAGTGCTATGAGTCGGTTTTGATTCACAGTGACCCTGTACAGGGTTTGAGGAGGGGCTGGTGAGTTTGAACTGCAGACCTTTCAATTCAAACTGATCTTGGGTCAAGTACTCATCCTACAGCACCACACTAGGTCTACAGGGTTGTTATTATTATTAAGTGCTTTTGAGTCAGTTCTGACTCATAACGACCTTGTACAGTTTCCAAAGAACAGCTGAGGGGTTTGAACTGTCAACCTTGTGGATCAAAGTCCAGTGATGATCTACAGTGCCACACCTGAGGTTGTTGTTGTTAAGTGCCGTCAAGTCGATTCCGGCCCATAGCAACCCTGTATAATAGGGTTTCCAAGGAGCAGCTGGTGATCTTGAACCACCAACCTTGCAGTTCAAATGACTTTGGTAGATACCTGTTAATTTGGAAGAAGGGGAAAACAATAAAAATAAACAAACAAATCAATAATAATTTTCACACAAAGGAAGTATCCAAACCAGACATTTGTGCAGATGATTATTACTTTCTTCCAACCCTCTCTGATCTGTGAACTTGTCAGATTTTGTTAGTCTGTTTTTGTTCAATGTCGTCAGTCAAGTCAGTTCTGACTCATAGTTACCTAGGATAGGGTTTCAGAAACTATAAATCTTTGTGGGAAAAGATGCTGGTGGGCCTGAACCAGACCTTGTGTTTTGCAATTTAGTGCTTCTCTTACAGAGACATTGTCCTCCCTTTGTTAGTATACTGTTGTTGTCAAGGGCCACCAAGTCGGTTCCAACCCATAGTGACCCTGTATGGGGTTTCCGAGGAGGGACTGGTGAGCTTGAACCACCTACCTTGTGGTTCAAACTGACTCTGCAGTCCAGCGAATTAACCCATAACACCAGGACTCCATATTCTCTTCCAAAAGTTCCTTTCCTGCTGTTTTTACATACCAATTAACACAGAAATGTCAAGCAAACAAAATTAGAAAACAGCTGGGGATGCCTTAGGGTGAGATGAAGTGCTGACTATGTATTGTTTTCTAGGCAAAGTAACTCTTCTGGACTGGGAAGCCTAAGGTCAGTGGTTCTAGCCCACCAGCCACTCTGCAGAAGAAAGATGATGATTTCTGCTCTCAGGAAGATTTATAGCCTCGGAAACCCTATACAGTGTCACTGAGAGTCACAATTTACTTAAAGATATTTAATAACAACAACAACAACAATGTAGCATTACACAGTTCTGTCAAGGGACCTTGCTTTATTTCTACTCTTTCCTGTTTTCCCCTATCCCAAATTACTTTGAAAGAAATTAATTTCCCTCAACTCAAATTACTTTAAAATATCACATAATTTTATCTGAAAAAAATTTAGTCTTTTAGTCCAAAGGGAAATTATTTTTCTGTTTTTCATTTTTACATTTTCTAATGTTTTGACAAATGATTTCTACTACCATTTTTTATTATCTTTGTATTTGCATTACCGCATAAACCTTAGCTGTTTAGTCTATTATTATGTATAATAAATATTTTACATGAGTTTATTAGTTCAAAAAAGATTTCAATATGTATAGTGCTCTAAGCCATATGCCATAGATGTTTAAGAAATAAATATTAATTAAATACAAACTCCCCTTTCAAGAAGCTTACCAATTTCTAAATAAAAATAAAAAGTACGGTGTGTATCAACCTTGACTTTTACATATTAATTTATGAATAATAGATTATCCCTTTATATGTATATTTCAATTGTAACTTCTCTAGTGGAGCTATTATGGTAACTGCATCATCTCACAAATAGCTGAATACAACAGCCAATATATTCTGAGTGACCTGTGTTTGTGTCACAATTATGTCATTGCTATATAACAGACTGGAATCCTGGTGTGGTGCTGTGTACTAATGTACAGATTTCAAGGTCAGTTTGAACTTCAAGGTCGGCTGTTCAAGCTCACCAGCCATGCCTTAGAAACCCTATACAGCGTCGCAATGGATTGGAACCAACTCAATGGTACTCAACAACAACATATAAGGAACTATTCCAAAACTTAGTTGTATAAACCAACATGATTCTGTAGGTTGACACTATGGACTAGGCTCAGTGGTTAGTCTTTCTACTTATGTCACCTGTTTCTGGGATTGTTGTTGTTAAGTAAGTTAGAGTCAGTTCCAACACATAACAACCCTGTATAGGGTTTCTGAGGAGAAGCTGGTAGGTTTGAACTACCCACCTTGTAGTTCTCAGTCCACTACATATCCTACAGTGCCACACAAGGAGTGTGAGAACCCCCAAATGAATGTACTTCACACTAGTAGAATGGTGAGCATGCCTCTGAGTCCAGAATCCATTTTGACTTCTACTATTTCCCTGGCAGCCATTAACCTTTGTGCAGACTTAAGCATATAAAGAAGGTAATCTTTACCTTTGCAATTAACTAAAGAAGAATGCCAACAGAGCATTCCTAAGGGGGTCTTAATACAAAAGATTGATCTGAAATCTTCTGTGCAAGCAGCCCTCAGGAAATGTTTTACCCAAGAAGCTATTTTAATAGAATGTACTCAGAGAAGGAATATTTTACCATTGTTTTCTGAGTACCCTGTAATTCCTCACCCTTTAGTCACTTCTGCAATTATCTCATATAACCAACCTAAGAAGCCCACATATGGCTCTTTAATCTAGTCAACACAAAAGACTGTTTTGCATTGTTGTTATTGTTGTTAAGTTCTGTCTAGTCAGTTCCAACTCATAGCCACCAGTTATAGGATTTTTGAAGAGCAGCTGGTGAATTTGAACCGCAGACCTTGCAGTTCAAACTGGCCTTGCCGAGTGCTTACCTTTCAGTGACACACCAGGACTCCTGATGTTTTGCATTGTTGTTGTTAAGTGATGTGGAGTCAGTTCATACCCATAGCGGCCCTGTATCTGGTGGGTTTGAACTGCCAACTTTGTGATTCCCAGTCCAGTGCTGATCTTACAGGGCCACATACCAGGAGTTTGTTGTTGTTAAGTGCCTTAAAGTTGGTTGAGACTCATAGGGACCCAGTTTAGGATTTCCAAGGCATTAAGGGAAATCTTGTGGTTTCCCACATAGTTGGATCCACCTTAATTGCCCTATTTGCAGATTGCCAATCAAAAAGCTATTCTGTTTCCTGATTTTACCATATGAATGTCTGCTTAAATTCACCTCCTTGTTTTGATTTTTGAAGACTGAGCATATCACCTGTTTGAATTACTTTGAACGTCTAAGAGATCTCTTTTTTTATATATTTTCAGAGAGTATCCATTCAAACCCACCCAGTCGCTCTGTGGAAGAAAGATTTGATGATCTCTTCTTGTGTAGATTTTAGTCTAGAATATCTAATGAAGCAGTTCTGCCCTTTCATATGGGGTTGGTTGTGAGTTGAAATCAACTTTATGGCATTTAGTAACAATGTTTAAGGAACATTTTCAGCCCAATATGGATGATAATAATAATGAGGTTAATTCCTCCCATGGAAAACTGACATGAAAAAATTTGAACATACATGAAGATCAGGCTACAACTTGAATTTTTTTTAAAAAAATAAGAAATTTCTGTTTTTCAATCTGTCATTTTTACCTATTCGACTTACTCTGATTACTAAGGTTCAATTTTAATAAACATGTCTGTTTTAGCCAATTGTATATGAAACTTATAAATCATTTTCATCCATTCCCAAATTCACATAATGGCATGGGGATTTTAATAAA
Organism: Chrysochloris asiatica; assembly: GCF_000296735.1. Taxonomy (NCBI): domain Eukaryota; kingdom Metazoa; phylum Chordata; class Mammalia; order Afrosoricida; family Chrysochloridae; genus Chrysochloris; species Chrysochloris asiatica. The sequence continues at coordinate 12,032,175 of NW_006408537.1, forward strand.
TGGATGTGTATGTTGCTACAGATTAAAAAGAAATTATTCTTGGCACCATGTTGTTGTTATGTGCCATGGAGTCAGTTCTGACTCATAACAACCCTGTACAGGGTTTCCGAGCTGTAAACCTTTATGGGAGCAGAAAGCCTCATCTTTCTCCCTCAGAACAGCTGGTAGTTTCAAACTGCTGACCTTGCAGTTTGCATTGTTGTTGTTGTTAAGTGCCATCGAGTCGGGTCCGACCCATAGCGACCCTGTACAGGGTTTCCGAGGGTGTAAATCTTTACGGGAGTAGAAAGCCTCATCTTTCTCCCGCGGAGCGGCTGGTAGTTTCGAACCGCTGACCTTAAGGTCCGCAGCCCGATTCGTAACCACTACTCTACGCAGAAACCAAATTGCAGTTAGGCTGGGGAAGGGTGGACAACTTTTATTTCTGTTAGACACATGGTGGCCATAAATTGGAGTGGACTTCAGGGCAGGGCAACAAACAGCAATAATAGCTATTATTGAAGCATTTTTTTGTAGGGCAGAGAATTTGAGGTACAACAAAGAGATCTTTGACAGCTAGGAATCTGTATGAAATACACAGAGGTGTAGAGAGTACACCTAGGGAGCATATTATATGTGCTAAAAAGGAAAGAAATAATATAGAATATTTTATCTGCATTGAAATTATGCTCTGTTACCAAATGTGGGCCAATATTTGGCCATATTGTTGATACTTACCTTGTTGCATTACTTTTGATTAATATGTGTTCATCTAAGCCTATTGTAATGAAATAAATGGTGAATATATAGATAAATATTTATACCCAATACACTAAATATAGATTAGTGGTAGACCTTCACTGACAAATGTCAGCTGGGCAAACCAGGATATATAAGATATTCAACTTGGCAAAAGTTATACAATTTATCACTGGAAGCTTAGACTCCTTAAGCAATGCAATTTCTATGAAAGGAAGATTACCCACTCAACTCTGTGGCTAAAGTGTTTTCATTCATTTTATAAATTTAGCTTCTTAACATCTGCTAGACTGCTGAGCAAAGGAATTATTGGAAGATACCCCTGTGGTGGAGAAAAAAAGAAATAACTAAAATGAGTACATTTATCTAGGCTAATATCACTTTAAATCGAGAAATACAGTCTATTGTACTATAAGAGTCCTGTTAAAACAGGAATTTTCTTTGTCTGATGCAGCCCTTAAATAAATAAAATTTAAATTGTGTATTTTAGACATTTGTATCTGGGCAATTTTAAGTTTTGGAAGCACAAGACATTCTTTGTTAAAATGATAAAATATAATTTATTAGCTATGTTCTTAAAATTTATCACATTTGATAATATTCAAGAGGGAATATACACATTGGTACTTAGCATTTTTAAATCAAAATCCTTTAAGATTTGGTATTTTAAATATTAACTTAATTAAATATTAACTGTTATCAAAATTATTAAATCTCTTAGGTTTGTAGACCATTTTAGCTCTGTAATTCTCAGCATAAAAATTCTTCTTTGATTCTCCCAATTTCTATACTGCTTAGATTTTGTGCGTCTGTGCATTTTAATGTATTTTAATGAACATGTGGGAGCAGAGTGTCTCCATGTGCTAAAGATATATACTGGGCCATGTCTGAGCCACAAGGTCTGCATTCGGCCTGAAAGTCATTCCTCGGGAGAAAGATGATGCTTTCTGCTCCCTTCAGAATTTAAAGCTTCAGATAACTCTATACAGGGTCGCTATGAGTCAGAACCTACTCAATGGCGCTTAATATCAACAACAGTGTATACATTCAGTTTAATCCCTTTACACTACTGTCTTCACATCACTGTTACTTACAGGTTAAAAATATCTTATCCTGTAAAATACAGGGCTGCAATATTGAAAGGTTAAAGAAAGGACAGGGAAATTTGCTATGAATAATATATAAAAATAGCAAATATTATTACACCTACTCAAAGACCTGGTGTGGCGCTGTGGGTTAATACGTCTGAGTGCAAAGACATTTGAACTGAAGGTTGGTGGTTCAAACTCACCAGCTGCTCCTTGGAGACCCTATACAGGGTTGCTATGGGTTGGAACCGACTCGACAGCACTTACAAACAACAACCACAACTGAAAGACCAGGCTGTTACATGAAAATCAATGTTACGCAAAAATGCCCAATTATATAACTGTCCAATCACAACATGACACAACTACTGTACCACTGAAAATCATGGCCTTGTCAAGTTGATACATACCTTTAAATATTATAGCCCATAGTACAGTCACAAGAAGAGGAAGAACTCCAGCGAGATGGATTGGCAAAGTGGCAGCATCAATGGACTCAAGATTGACAATAATTGTGAGGTTGGCCCAGGATCAGATAGTGTTTCGTTCTGTTGTGCGTAGGGTCGCTATGAGTCGGTAAGACTCGATGACCCATTAACAACAACAACAAACACCTTGTTACTGTCAGATATACATTGTTAATGTAACACATAATTAGCAGATTTTTTACTATTGTAAATACAAAATGTCAGATAACAAGATAGCTGATAAGTGCATCCAATTTTGCATTGCTAGTACTTATTTTCCTGTTGTTCATCTATATAAGAGATCAGAAACTTCTAGAAAAGGCACGTTAGCCAATTGTTTCCACTTGATGAGTCAGTCTGAGTTGCAGTTACTCAACTCTACTGCTATAATGTGAAAGCAGCCCCAGACAACCCCTCCATGAAGATGTGTAGATATGTTCCAATAAAATTTCATTTATGAACCTTGAAATTTTAATTTAACAGAATTTTCATGTGCTCCACATATACTACACCATTTTATTCTTTCAACTATTCAATAAAGAAAACCTTTTAAGAAGAATATTCTTAGTTCATGACAGTACAAAAATAAGCCGTGGGTGGGATTTGGCCCTCACGGCATAATTGGCTGACTCCATTTAATACTAATTTCCCTGTCTCTCATGAATTCTTCGGAGAAATTACTAAAATTTTATAGATGATTTATAAGATGAGTATGAATAGATCATAATAACCAGTTGATGTTAAATGAATTCTGAGTCATGGCAACCCTGTGTGTGCCAGAGTAGAACTGTACTCAATGGGATTCTCTTTTCTTTTTTATAACCTTTTTTAAAATTGTGAATTGGATGAAAGTGTACAGAGCAAATCAGTATTCCATTTAACACATCATATGCATCCTGTTTCATGTTATTGGTTGCAATCCCCACATTGTAAAATCACTTATCATACTTCCTCTCTGTTTTCTGTTTCCATTTCTCCTTCTTGTCTAACCCTTCTTGTCTTCTGAACTTGGTCCCTGGGCAATTTTTTTCTCTTTGATCTCAAATAGTTAATTATTCTAATGATTGTGTACCCTGCTAAGTGTTATTATTCACCTTATAGACCTTTCACTGCTTGGCTGAAATTTTTGCTAATTCAGTTCCAGGCCTGAAGGATGACAAACAGCCATAGTCATGGGGGTTCCACTAGTCCCTATCTGAACAGTATGCTTGGATTTTTAAAAAATGATTTTGAGTTTTGTTCCACATTTTCTTCCTCTCTAGCCAGTACTTCCAAATGCAATCCCTTTCCAAACAGTTTGTAGTGGTGACCAGGCAACCTCTAGTTCTTTTGGTCTCAGGGTCATGAAGACTGATGTTTGTGTGCTGCATAAATCCATTGGGTTAATTCTTTCCATGGAGTCCTGCTGTGGCATGTAGGATAAGTACTGGACTGCTGCAAGGTAGGTTTGAACCACAGGTGGAGGTTCAAGCCCACCAGTCTGTCTATTCTTCTGGTATCCCTGTAAAGGGTTGCTATGAGTCAGAATTGACTTCACAACAACAATTTTCTTCATTCTTCTTTGCTTCATATGGTGAGAGGCCAATAATTGGACCTTAGATTACTGTTGAGAATCTTAGATTCTAGTCACCAAAGTAGAACGGAGAACATTGCTTTTGTGGACTAAGTATAACAATTGACTTTGGTGTCCAGAGACTCATCCCCTCAAGGTATTTAGTTATGTCTAAGAATTTTTCATAACGTTGACTCTTGTTTGCTCTATCATATTCTTGAATATATTCACGGCATATGTAATTACATATGTAGAAATATCTTCTGTCAAACCTATTCATATTTGTGAGTACATTTTTATTCTTCTTTCCACAGCTGTTTAGGTAGCATGTCTATTTATGCATCCACTTATAGATTATTGTAATTGAAAAATTGTGGATATAATAGTATTCAATTCTGTTGCCTTTAACTCTTTTACTCTTTTCAGTATCTTCATTTGCCTTCATTATTTTTGCTAATCTCTTTCTTACTCTATATTGCCTTCCCTTTCTCTATTTTGCTGTCTGCTTCTGTAAACATTTATAGCTTTAGAAACCCTATAGGGCAGTTTGACTCTGTTCTATGAGGTTGCTTTGGATCACAATGACATATACTGTAGAAGTCCAGAGGATTTTCACATGACACACTTTTTTAGAGGTAGATAACAAGTCTTCCTTTCAAGTGGACCTGAATTGACAACCTTTTGGTTAGCAACCAAACATGTTAATCATCAGTATTACCAAGGGATTCCTAGATCATAATAGGTATCAGCACTCAGCTGCTAACTAAAATGTCACAGATTCAAACCCAGCAGCGACTCCACAGGAGAAAAGATTACTGTAAAGATTACTGTTGTTGTTATGTGCCATCCAGTCGGTTCCAACTCATGACAACCCTATGCATAACAGACCAAAATACTGCCCGATCCTGCACCATTCTCACAGTCATTATACTTGAACTCACTGCTGGTGTCACTGTGCCAATCTATTTCCATGGGGTCTTCTTCTTTTTTGATGATGCACCATTTAACCTAGAATGATGTCCTTCTCCAGAGACAATTCTTCCCTGATAACATGTCTGAAATATGAGCGATGTAGTTTCACCATACTGGCTTCTAATGGGCATTCTGGCTGCTTTCAACACAGATTTGTTTGTTCTTCTGCCAGTCCATGGTACCTTTAGTATTATTC
>NW_006408537.1:12039272-12040134 GCF_000296735.1 Chrysochloris asiatica
CATTGCATGTATGTACCAAAGTTTGTTTATCCATTCTTCCATTGATGGGCACTTAGGTTGTCTTCATCTTTTTGTTATTGTGAATAGTGCTGCAATAAACATTGGTGTGCATATATCTACATGTGTTCTGGCTCATATTTCTTGTGGACATACAGTATCATTTGCTCTTGATCATATGATACTACTTGAAATGGTTGAATGTCAAACATTTCTTTTTGATACAATGTCTGTGTACATTCCTTCCATCTTCTTTTGATGCTTTCTGCATCATTTACTATTTTTCCCATTGTTGTTGCTGTTGTTTTAAGTGCCATCAAGTGGGTTCCAACTCATAGCGATCTTGTATAGGATTTCTGAGGAGCAGCTGGTGGGTTTGCACTGCTGGCCTTGTAGTTCACAGTCCAGTGCCACACCAGGAGTCTATGACTCCTTCAATATTGCTAGTAGAGGTATGAATTTTTTCTTTTTTTCCCCTCAACTTGAGAAATGCTGAGCATGCTTTCTATCTCTAGGTCTTTGCATATTTTATTATATTTGAATTGTCGTCTCAAGCTGACTTTTGAAATATTATTTTCAACTCTTTTATCTCCTCATTTCTTCCATTTGTTTTATTATATCTATTCTGGAGGGCAAGTTTCGGAATAATTTCTGACATCCATTTTCCTCTTTTGCTTCTTTCATGTCTTCTTAATGACTTTTTGCTTTCTTCCCAGGTGATGTTCTTGATTTCATCGCATGACTCTTCTGGTCTTCAGTTATTAGTGCCTGATGCTCCAATCTATTTTTGAGATGATCTCTAATTCAGATGGGATATGTCCAAGGTTATATTTTGGCTCTTGTGGACTTGTTTTAATTTTCTTCA
>NW_006408537.1:12040654-12042810 GCF_000296735.1 Chrysochloris asiatica
TGTTATGAAATAAGCTTTATTTGTTTATTCTATATAGAATTTATGTTTTCAGATTAAGTAAATTATAATCCTAAATTTAAGAATATACACATGCATATAAACATGTACAAATTATAAAAGATATCAAATTGATTTTCTCACCTAAAAGTCTTAAAAAGAGTAGATAACATTTACAAAAAGCCAATCAGATATTTGTTTTGAAGATGTTGATATTATTAACAAGATAATAACCTATTATATTTATATTTTGTCAAAGAACCTTTATATTTTGTATCACATTGATATTAATACCAATTCTGTGAGTTAATCAAGGCAGTAACTATTACTCTAAAAAACACATAAATTTTTATCTGGATATTAAAGTAACATAGATTTCTTGTACATAAAATGGAAATAACAGGAAAGCAAATGTTCAGTTACTTCTCCCCTCATTCTACTGAAAAAGAAACCCAAGGGTCAAAGCTGTTCAATGAGTAGTCCTGGGTCAATCACAAAGAAACAGGCAGAGTTGGAACTTTTGCTCTGACTCCAAAACTTGTGTTTGTAATTCTTTCAGCAATACCCAAGAAGGACCAGCTTTGGATTCACCTCTCTGAAAGACATATGCGCTCCACCACATTACGTGCCAGCTAAGAAACAGAAGAAAAGCCAAAAGATGCTTGGAGATTTAAAATCTGAAGAAAGTAACTGAAAATACTGTTAACAAAATGAATTATTTTCATTTTAAGGGTAATATTTATTCTAATTAAAGCAGAATATTCATTCCCAAATCTCTGTTTAAACTATTTGATGAGTTTCTTGAACCCATCTTGTGCTAGTCAGGAGCCTGGAAACTAATGAAGATTGGAGCTACCTCAGACCAATCATTCCCATAAATGGCCACACTTAAACTTTTAAAAAGATATGCAACTACTAGGATCTACTGATGGTTGGGGTGAATGTAGACCAATTTGGTCAACCACTGCAGATATTATCAAAATATGAATCTTACCTCTGATAATGTGCTGAGATGGTTGTCATTCAAGATAGATCTTGAAATGTTTTGATGATGAAATCAATGACATTCCTATTCAATCTGTCATTCCTAGTATATTAACCCATGTGACTGTCAGATTCAAAATGGCCAATGCCAGTCCATTTCAGTGCACTAATGCCTAGAATACCAATGTTTATGTGTTCCATTTCATTTTTGACAACTTCTGATTTTCTCAGATTTATACATTGGGTATGATTTGATTATTAATGGAAGTTTTGATTGTTAATGGAAGTTTACAACTGTTTCTGTTGTCAGCCCCTGGCCTTATTTTGGCTAATGATGTGGAGCTTTTCCATGTCTCGTCCCACAAATGTAGTCAATTTGATTTCAGTATTCCATCTCTTGAGTTCTTATGTTGTTTAAAAAAGGCAATTGCAATTAATAAGTCATTGGAATTGCAAAATTCTATCATGATATCTCCAGTATCTTTTCAATTACCAAGGCCATATTTTTAAATTTCTGATCCTCCTTGTTGCCTACCTTTGAATTCCAATTACCAGCAATTATCAATACAACTTGATTGCATGTTTGACCAATTTCAGACTGAAGAAGTTGGTAGAATTCTTCAATTTCATCATTACTGTAAAGATTATATTGTAGAAAATCCTATGAGGCAGTTCTACTCAGTCTTGTGGGCCTCTATTAGTCACAATCAACTGGAGGTTGCAGAATGAACACATTAATATATGCTTACTTATTATACATACTCCCTGATTCAGGATAAACCTAGTGATTGTCTTCCATGTGCCATGCAGTCATTTAATGTAGTGAATGATGCCAAGAGCATATATAACATTTTCTAACCTAGAGAGACTTTCAAGCTATTAGAAGTCATAAGTGAGCTACTCTACACAATAATTATAATGCAGTCCTATATGTGATAGCTGCCAAATATAAGTGCTGTAGAACTTTTGAATGGAAGATATTTGCTGACACCTTGGGAAATATTTGCATAAGGTAGAATGCTTTTGAACTGACACACAGATAACAATATTTTCATAAGCATATGGTTAAGGGTCAAAAGACAAGATAAATTCTATGTAAAGTAGAAAGAGGTAAGACAGAAATAACAGCTAGTATCTTAGATACTCTGTCAATGTATTGAAGAGATTGTCCGATG
>NW_006408537.1:12044020-12047425 GCF_000296735.1 Chrysochloris asiatica
ACAGTGAATAAGAAAGATCATAGAAGAATTGATGCTTTTGAGTTATGGTGTTGAAGGAGAATATTGAAAGTGACATGGGCTACCAAAAGAACCAATAGATCCGTTTTGGAAGAAGTGCAGCCAGAGTGCTCCTTGGAGGCCAGGATGGGCAAACTTCATCTCTCATACTTCAGACATATTGCCAGGAGGTACCAGTCACTAGAGAAGGATATCATGTTTGGTAAGGTGGAGAGTCAGAGAAAACTAGGAAGACCCCCAGTGAGATGGATTGGCCAAGTGGCAGACTTGATGAACTCAAGCATGGCAATGGTAGTGAAGTTGGCCCAGGATCGGGCAGTGCTTCTTTCTGCTGTGCATAGAGGTCAATATGAGTGGGTACTGACTTGATGGCACCTAACAACAACATCTTAGAGACTTAGGATTTCATCTTGAGAATGCAAAAAGAGTGGGACAGTATAATACAGCCAGTTCCATGATTTACAGGGAGTACCTGGTGGCCCAAATGTTTAAGTATTCAACTAACCAAATGGTTGGCTAATCGAACCCACACTGGCATGTTGGTAGAATATATCCTATAAAGTACAGTTCTACTCTGAATCCTACAGGGCTGGAACTAACTCATAGTTCCAGGTTTGATTTTTTATTTTATTTTATTTATTTGTTTCCTTATTTGTTTGGTAGGTTGATTTGTTCCATGCAATTCTCCAGTTCCAAAATAATGCTAATCTGTTTAGGATGAAACTAATTTCATAAGACATTTGTGTCATAGGACCTGGTGTGGTGCTGTAGGATAAGCATAAGACATCATGGTCAGTTTGAACCACAAGGTCAGTGGTTCAAAATCACCAGCTGCTCCTCAGAATCCCTATACAGTGTCACTATGAGTCAGAACCAACTCCATGGTATTTAATTACAACAACATGAGCCTTTCACTCTGCTTGGTTCTAGTGTTATAAAAATAAATAACACATGGTTCCTGTCTCTGAATGATTTGCCTCTAGTTTTTGCCTGTGTGGGTTTTGTTTGTTGGGATCACTGTTTCCGTGGAAAACAGTATGTCTTATTGTTCTCGGCTCATAAGATCTCTTCTAGCCTCTGTCTTCTCCACAGAGAATCTATTCATATACCTTGCCATCACTCTTTATTCTTGTAACCTGCTTTAAATCTTCTGTAGTATTTATTTCCTCAAATTATCTTATATGAGAATGTATTTGCATATATTAATTACTTGTTTATTATAATGCAGACTCCAAAAGGCAGGGGTTTTGTGTTTTCTACTATTTTATGCTTGGGGCCTAAAATAGTGCTGAGCTCATAGTAGATATTCATCGAACATTTGTGAAATAAATGAATAAATGATTCAATTAATCAATTCAGCCCAAAAGGAATACACTAGGAATAAATGACTAATTATAAAATAGAGAGAAATACATACAATAATATTATAATTAGATCTGCAAACAAAACCCTTTGGGCTTTCAAGTAAGGAAGTAATTATATTCAATTTGGGATCAATAGGAGAAGGCATCATAGATGAACTGATATTTGAGCTATCTTAGGGAAGGTGTATTTCAGAGTAAAGATAGAAAAAATACTCAGTGGGCAGAAGATAAGCGCTGGACTGAGATCCACAAGGTCCATGGTTCGAGCCTGCCAGCCATGCTTTGGGAGAAAGATGAGGCTTTCACCTCTTGAAAAGATTTAAAGCCTCAGAAACCCTATACAGTGTTGCTATGTGTCGGAACAGCTTCAGTGACACTTACCAAGTATTTGTGAAGGATTCAGACAGAAAATAACAGTGCAGTAACAGGTTTGTCTTGAGTGTTATACAAAATGTAACTGGATACCTGTAAGCAATAGGATGTTTTTGAAGGAGATAAATGCCTAACTCACCAACTGGTCCTAACTGGTCCTACATGGCAACAGTGGAAACTGTTATTTCCTAGGAGAAAGCACCAGAAGTAAAACCTTAATGGCTTTAATCTGTTGTTTATTCATTTGGCTTTGGCGAAAGTATCTATGTTCATCTTATTTGAAAATTGCTACCTTTAATTAATTTGAAGTTAACTGATCCTATCAAGTTAGTGTGTAGTGGCATACTTAAAATTAAAGCATAGAACATGTTGTTGATATATGAATTTATTGAACATAGAGATTTTGGAAAACTCAAGCCTAGAGCCAAATGAAGACGGCTAAAATATCTGTTTTCAGTCATGAGACCTGTATTCTAGAACAGTGTCTATCAAAAATTTAATATATTAAGTAAATTATTTGCCTTGATATCTTTTGTGTTTAAAATAGAAATATCACTACCCTATGTTCCTAATCCTAAGGAGCTCTGGTAACGTAAAGGTTCCGAATTGGGCTGTGAACCACAAGGTCAGCAGTTCGAAACTACCAGCTGCTCTGCCAGAGAAAGATGAGGCTTTCTGATCCCATAAAGATGTACAGCCTCAGAAAACCTGTACAGGGTCCCTATGAGTCAGAACCGACTCCACGGCACACAACAACAAAGATTTGCAGCCTCGGAAACCCTGTGCAGGGTCACTATGGGTCAGAACTGACTCGATGGCACTTAACACCAACAACAACAACAACATGTTCCTAATCCTAGCAAGAAAAATAGTGTAATGCATATAATGTATTATTCAAGTATCATGTTGTTAAGTACCATGGAGTCATGAATTTGAACTACTGGTCTTGTGGTTCAAACCAAACTTTCAGTTCAGTACTTATCTTACAGCACTATGCCAGGACTCCTATTCAAGTATAAAAGCACTTTACCTAGCATCTATTTATCAAATATTTGCTATTTTATATATTGATTATATAAATTTGTATTTATATTTATTAAATAGAAACTAGGTAAAGTGTTTTTCTTGAAGCATGCTAAGGTACAAATTATATCATTAGTCTATTTAAAAAAAAATTATTATGAATTGAGTGTAGGTTTACTGGGCAGATTATCAGTTTTACATTCAACAAATCATACTTTGTTTCATTGCAATGACTACAATCGCCTCCATGTACCATCATTTAACAGTATTTACCTTTTTTTTGATGTACACATGCAAAACAAAAAATATATATTCTTTTAAATGTACAAAGAGCATATTTTTTGCAAGCCGGCCTCCTGCCTTCAGGCACACATCCTTTCTCAGTCCATGGGCCTAGAGTCCTCAGCTGCTTTATCTCTTTATGCCATCGTCTCTGCCATTGTGTCTTCTGTCACTGCTTTTCTGGTTATGATCTCAAGCTCCACTCATGCTCTTCCCTCTTGATGGTCCTAGGGTCCTCTATTCTGAGTCAGGCTGTTAACTTCAAGGTCAGCAGTTCGAAACTACCAGCCATTCCATGGGAGAAAGATAAGGCTTTCTGCTTCCATAAAGATTTACAGCCTCGGAA
>NW_006408537.1:12047525-12049283 GCF_000296735.1 Chrysochloris asiatica
ACCACCACCACCACCACCACCACCTTTTAATTACATATCTTCTACATTAACAGTGCATTGTGACAATTGCCTGATAACAACTAATCAAATTGAATCATTAGCCTGTTTTTAATGGCTCAATATTCATATTTGTTTGTTAAGATATAAATTGCATGTTACAGCTATGAAGATGAATAACATATTGCCAGATCCTCAAATAGCTCACTTCTAACTACAAAAAAGTACACCAAAAATGATAGATTGAACTTTAAAATTCAAAGTAGGAAAACATGTCAGAAGAATTAAAAAAAAAAATTCCTTTATATATTAAATGGCTATACAAATTAAACCAAGTATCTTAAAGACAACTTTAATTAAAGTTCATGATGACCTATGAATAGAAATAAAGAAATACTATATAAAAATATACACATATATTATTATATATAAAATGCATATATATACATACACACACACATATAAATATATATGAGTCCTGGTGTGGCACTGTAGGATAAGTACTAGACCACTAACACAAAGGTTGTTTATTCAAACTTATCAGCAGCTCCTCAAAAACCCAATAGAGAGTGACTATGAGTCAGTACTGACTCGAAGACATTTAATAACAATAACAACATACATGTATATCTACATATACACATGTATGTATATATACCATATACACATATACATTCCCAAATTAGTCCATATATTAAAAGAAAATAAGTTGTAAAATTTGATGATGTGATGGCAAGAGGTAAAGACTATTTTTTAAAAACTGAGAGATTGACTTCCTTTCTATTATTTCTATACTTTCTGAGAATATCACAGCATAGAAAAATTGTTATGCACCTAAAGTATAAGCAGATAAAACTTGGCAAGGTTTACATGATTCTTGGTACTTCGTTACTAATTGTGGCCCTCAAGTTTAAATCGTGTATCTGCTTCGTTGTTTCTATCATAAATACCATGTCAGCACAGAACAGGGACACAAACTTGAGTGGTTACTTGCAGCACTCTAGTGGCCATTTTTCATAAGTGCAAAGAGCCTTGCAATGAAATGAATCACAGCAGATGACATAAGATTTTCTTGAAAAGACAATCTAAGCTTACACTAATGCAGAGCTTAAATCTGTATTGTTACAAACTACACAATTAAATTTGAAATTATATATTTAGATGTATTTTCCTCTGTTCTGCTTTGGTAGGCAACCCTTGGGGTTTATGGAAGTGCAGCCTGGTTAAGGAGGTGAGGATATATAAGAACTGAAGAGTTATAAACCATAGAGGGAGCTAGTCTGCAGAGTGTTTTATAAAGGAAGGAGGATTAGCAACTTTATATTCCTAGAGTATAACCAATTGTGTTCAACAAAAACAATTTTCTTTGGATTAGGCAGAATGCTTATAAGAAAGAATTCTTTCAATTGAGAATATCATCTATGGAACACCTCAAACTAATTAAAGTTTGTTTGTTTGTTTGTTTCTTAGGACATAAGTTAAGGATGAGGAAGGAGAAATGGGGATTTGGGGAAGTAGTATAAATCGGTAGTAAGACTCAGTTAGGGAGAAGTGATGTTAAATCTGGAAATGAAGAATTGCAGTGTTAAAGAAAACAAGTTTAGGGATAGAGACATGTGAATGAGAGTCCAAATACAAAATAAACAGCTGATGATATATATGTTGGTGCTAAGTGCTGTCAAGCCTGTTCTGACTCATAGTAACCCTGTATAGGGTTTCTGAGGAGTGGCTGGTGAAGTTGAACCATCTACCTTGTAGTTC
>NW_006408537.1:12049723-12050740 GCF_000296735.1 Chrysochloris asiatica
CTCTGTCTCTCGCTCTCTCGCTGTCTCTCTGTCTCGCTCTCGCTGTCTCTCTCGGTCTCTGCCTCTCACTCTCTCTGTATCTCGCTCTAGCTCGGTCTCTCTGTCTCTCTCTCTCTCTCTCTCTCTCTCTCTATATATATATATATATATATATATTATTGTTGTTAAGTACTACAACTCATAGTAGTAGTAGTAGTAAGAGTAGCAGGTAGGTGTCATTGAGTTAGTACTGACTGATAGTGGTCCTATGCACAGTAGAATGAAACTCTGCTGGTTCTAGGCCAACCTCACCATCTTTGCTTGACCTGAGCCCACTGCTGCCTGCCGGCACTGTGCCAATCCATCTGGTTGGGGGGTCTTCCTCTTTTTCTTCGACCCTCCACTTTACCAAACATGATATCCTTCTCCAGGGACTGCTCCTTCCTGATAATATGTCTGAAGTACGAGAGACGAAGTTTGGCCATTCTGGCTTCCAAGGAGCACTCTGGCTGTACTTCCAACCCAGATCTGTTTGTTCTGTTGGCAGTCCAGGGTAGTTTTAATATTGTCCTCCAACATTATAACTCAAATGCATCCATTCTTCTGCGGTCTTCCTTATTCACTGTCCAACTTTCACATGCATATAAGGTTATTGATAATATCATGGCTTGAGTCAGGTGCACCCAAGTACTCAAACTGACATCTTTGGTCTTCAACACTTTAAAGAAGTCTTGTGCAGCAAATTTGACTAACACACTACGTTGTTTGATTTTTTGACTGTTGCTTCCATAAAGGTTGAGAATTAATCCAAGCAAAATGAAATCCTTGACAACTTCAATCTTTTTTTCCATTTATATGGATGTTATTATTGGTCCACTGGTGAGGATATTTGTGTTTTACATTGAGATGCAATCCATACCGAAGGCTGTGGTCTTTGATCTTCACCAGTAAATATTTTAAGTCCTCTTCACTTTCAGCAAGCAAGGTTGTATCATCTGCATATCGCAGGTTGTTAATAAGTCTTCCTCCAATCCTGAT
>NW_006408537.1:12052015-12097275 GCF_000296735.1 Chrysochloris asiatica
AAAAAAAAAATGTGCTTATATATAGCCTTCAAAAGGTTTCTAGAAAAATTCCATTATTTTTCCATTCCATTTCTCCACGAAACTTTAAAAACTGTTTATTGTGAATTGGATGAAGATTTCCACAAGAGACCATCAGTTTTACATTAAACAATTCATACACATTTTGTTTCATCTCATTGATTTCAATTCCCTCAGTGGACTCCTGGTATGGTGCAGTAGAATCAGCAGTGGATTGTGAACCACAAGAGCAGTGGTTTGAAACTCATCAGCTGCTCCTCAGAAACCCTGTTCAGGGTTACTATGGGATGGACTCAACTGGATGGCACACAACAACAACAACAATAGACTTGTGGTGTGATGCTGTAGGATGAGCACTGGACAGTGAACCACAAGGTTGGCAGTTCAAACCCACCAGTTACTCCTTAGAAATCCTGTGCCGGGCCACTGAGAGTGGACCCCCTCATGAGGGAACTCAACAAGAGCAAGAAGAAGAAGAACATCAGTGTAACATCACTTATCCCACATCCCTGTTGTGTTTCCAGTGTCCATGTTTCCTTTTTACAGCACTCCTCTGAATTAGGTTTTTTGGTAAATGTTGACCTTTTAATTTAAATGGTTGATTATTCTAAGGTGTGCATACTTCAATAGTGTTATTATTCCCCTTAAGGATCTATTTATTGTTTGGATGAAAATAATAAACCTGTTTGTTATTTTGATTTTAACTTTTGTTGTACATTTCTCCTACTCTATCTGTTGTTGTTGTTGTTAGGTGCCATTGAGTTAGTATCAACTCATAGCGACCCTATGTACAATAGAATGAAACACTGTCCGATCCTGGGCCAACCTCACAATTGTTGCCATGCTTGAGTCCATCAATGTTGCCACTGGACAATCCATCTCATTGGGGATCTTCCTCGTTTTCTCTGACTCTCCACCTTACGAAACATGATATCCTTCTCCAGCGACTGGTCCCTCCTAACAATATGTCTGAAGTATTAGAGACGAAGTTTGGCCATCCTGGCCTCCAAGGAGCACTCTGGCTGCACTTCTTCCAACACAGATCTGTTGGTTTTTTTGGTAGCCCATGGCAACCTTCTAATATGGTCACTTTCAGAACAATTGTAATTAGTAGACATGTACCATCAACTTTTTCTGGTCTTAGGGTCACGGAGACTTATGTTTGTTTCCTTATTTATGTGCGTGTATGAGTGCATGTATAAAAAGTTTTTGTTTTCACATTACAAATATCTATTTCTATTTCCACCATAGATGCAAATGAACTCAAATGCATCAATTCTTCTATCATTTTCTTTACTCATTATCAAACTTTTGCATACATATTAGGCTACTGAAAATAACATCGCTGGGGCCAGGCAAACCTTAGTCTTCAAACTGATATCTGCCTTTGAACACTTTAAAGAGTTCATATGCAGCAAGTTTGCCTAAGGCTATATACAACATTTGATTTCTTGACTGTTACATCCATGAATATTGATTGTGGATTCAAGCAAAATGAAGTCTTTGACAACTTCAGTGTTTTTTCCAGTTGTCATTATTGTCTACTTGTGAGAATTTTTGTTTTCTTTACATTGAGGTACAATCAATACTCAAGGCTGTGGTCTTTGATCTTCATCAGTAAGTTTTTTAAGACTTCTTCACTTTCAGTTAACAAAGTTTTATCATCTGCATATTGCAGATTGTTAATGAATCTTTCTCCAATTTTGACACCACATTCTTCTTCATATCATCCAGCTTCTCAGACTATTTGCTCAGTGTACAGATTGAACAAGTATGGTGAAAGGATACAACCTTGGTGTTTACCTTTCCTAATTTGAAACTATTCCGTATCATCTTGCTCTGTTCATATGATTGCCTCTTGGTCTATGCATATGAGGTAATATGTATATTATAGTCTTACATAAAGAAGAAAGGTCAAACTTCTAAAATGAATAGATAATGAACCTCAAATTTCATGTTTCTCTGTTTAAATTTGTATTTTCAGTCTTCTAGAAAATTTCCGTTTTGATAATAACCAGTTTTGCTTTATTTTTGTGTTTTGAGCCATGGAAAATAATTTTTATGGAGAAATACAACATGACCATCTCTTTTTCAAAGAAACAAAACACTTTAAGAGAATGACTCCAACTGCAAAGCAGTGTCTACTTTAATCATAAAGGTAGATGTTCTTGCATATAAACTTCAATTTTCTCTTAGCTGTTCGTATGGTCTCTGGGAGAAGGATGAGATTTTCTGCTCCCTTGAAGATTTAAAGCCTTGGAAAACCTATACAGGGTCAGGATGAGTTGGAACGGACTACGTGGCACTTAACAACTACAACATACCTATGTAGTGTTGTATGTAATGCTCTAAGTATGTATTGTTGTTGTTGCTAAGTAGGTTCTGACTCATAGTGACTCTGTATAGGTTTTCTGAGGAGCAGTTGGTTATCTAGAGCCACAGACCTTGCGGTTCAAACGGACTTTGTAGTCCAGTGCAGTAACCCACAGCGCCACACCAGGACTCCAAGTATGTAATGTTGTTTTGTTGTTAAGTGCCATCGAGTCAGTTCGGAACCATAGTAACCCTCATAGAATTTCCTAGGAGCAATGGGTGAGCTTGAACTGCCTGCTTTACTGTTCAAACTGACTTTGCAGTCCAGAGCGTTAACCCACAGTGTTAAATGTTATAGATTCAGTTCATAAAAGTTTAATAACTCTATAATTGTTTTACCATTTTTGCTCCATATAATTTTCATTTTGAATATGTAACTATTTTTCTGAATATAAGTTTTGGTCTGTTTATTTATACAATAGGTTCTTCAAGAAGAAAGAGCACTGCAGACCCAGGCTGCTGGCTCCCTTTACTTTTTTGGGGTTTCCTATGTGTATCTACTTATTTACACCAAATTAAACTATTATTTGTTATAATTCTTAAAAATACCTCCTAACACAAAGGATAGGGTGGCTCTTGGGGCTTTCAACAATGTTAAATTCACATACGTGTTTAATAGCTATGCTCAATCTTAATCATTCACTAGCCCTATATCTTGCTTAGGAGTCTCTTCATTGTGCAAATAGTTAACATGCTCAACAACTAACTGAAATGTTGGAGGTCTGGTTCACCCAATCAAAGAAGGCCTGACAATCTGCCTCTGAAAAACCTGTGGTTCATACTTGTACTCTGAGTTTGAATCTCTGGATAGCAAGTGATTTATTATTTGTTATCTCAGGTTGTAGTTTAAAATTTATTTCTGCAATTACATGAGAAATATCTCCCTTTCTACATAATTTAAGCACTATGAGAGCAAAGACCACATCTCTGTTGTTTAGCATTGTACTCCCAACATCTAGGAGAGGGTCTGACAGAGAGAAATAAAGACCAGAGCAGCATGGGGATTTGGGCTGCAGGACTAATGGCCAGCTCTTCAGGGCACTGGCACACTGGACAAATCAGCTCTAACAAATCTGTGTTTTTACATCTTTCAACTCAAGATTAAAATGCCCAGAAAAAGAGAATCAGAGTATCCTGATCTTTGTTCCTTGTCCATTTATTAGCAAAAAACGAAACCAAAAACAGTGGACATGGATTGACGGCCTCAGAAGCTATGTGCAGTGAAAAATAACTGCTCCCCTCTGAAAATCAAGGTGCTGCTCCCAGAATGTAGTTGGGATGAGTACTAGGAAAACAAAACTGAGAGATGCTCCTAAGTACAGAAAATGACCAGACAGTTCTACTGTTGCTGTTATTAATTGCTATTTGAAGTTCTAACCTTATAGTTATCAGTCCAGTGCATCACATTAGGACTTATTTATACTTCTGATAAATAATTGAAAATAGCAACATTAGAGGATCTGCAACAAAGTTATTAAATTCCCCATCATGTTGCCCTCAATTTAGAATGTTGTTCTTGTTAACAGCCATCCAATCAGTTCTGAATCATAGCGACCCTGTACAGGGTTTATGAGGGGTGAGCACTGAGTCTGAACCACCTACCTTTAGATTAGCAGTCCAGTGCTTATCCTACAGCACTCCACCAGGACTTTCCCCTTCAGAATACTGACAGAAAATGATTCCATTTTCCATTAATCATTATTTCACCAGAACATGTTTTGGAAGGATTATAATAGATTATATTAAAAAATGGATTACCAAAGAGTACATGACAAGATGATGCACATTTCATGTTTTGTTGTTTTTTAACATTAGATCGTACAGTATTTTGTTTTGCTTTGGGATTTGTTTGTTTTCTGTTAGGCTAATACTTCTGTGAAGGCAAGGACCATGTTTAGAGCAGAAAACAGCATTTAAATATTGTTGAATAATAGTAATAATGGAGTACCAAGGATTTCTATATAAAGACTTTTCTAATCTCTTTCCCCATGAGGATATAAACAAATTTTTCAGACTTTTTAAAAGAAATGTTTATACACAAATGTGAAATCCAAGAAACCTAATCTTGGAGCTGTGACATTTTCTGATTGTTGTTCTTGTTGCTAAGTGCCTTCCAGTCAGTTACAACTCATAGTGACCCTGTACAGCATTTTTGAAAAATGGCTGGTGAATTTGAACAGTTAACCTTTAAGTTCAAACTCACCTTGTGTTCCAGTACTTTATCCTATAGTGCCATACCAGGACTGTGCCTAATACCTATAATCATTGTCTGATTAGGTTTCACCTAACACTCCCAGAAAACATTTTAGGAATATAAAAAAGATTTAAAAAAAATGCTGTCAGTTGATCCTGTGTTCATCTATCCTTACTCTAAGGCAGAGGGGGACTTTATGAGCTATTTTGAGGACTTTAATTCATGCTATGTAATTCTAAAAGTACGGAGACTATATCTTGTCACTAATTCATCCAGTATAGTGTTATTTTCCTGAGGTAATCCTCTCTGGCAACTTGTCATAAGAATGTATCAGACAGGCATATTTCTTCATCAAAGATTCAATGAATCTTTCTCTGTTGACATCCCGATTAAGCGATATTATTCTTTCTGTTGAAAAGTATAAGTCCTTCTCAGTTGCTCAGTCTATTGAAAGCTAAGATATTCAGACTGACTCTTGCATACATTTTAATTTTCTTTCCTATAACTATACAATATGGTTTCCTCAAAACAAATAAGCAAGCTCACTCTAATCCTTGATCTATTGGTTTACAACATCGCAGACATTCTTCTTTCAGGAAATGTTTGACCGTTCTGTGTACTAAGGAAGGTGTATTTCTATTCAAACTTAGAGCTGTTAAATGTATAGGAGTAATAGAAAAAATACTATCCTAAACTAAAGTTCTAGCTCAGGTAATTACTAGATGTGTGCCCTTGTGGACATACTCCTTTTCGAATATTTGTGTAAAATGAGTATAGCATTATATATAGCAATAATGCTGTATCAAGTAGGATGGCACATGAGAATTACTAGCACTCTGACTGACACATGACAAGTATTTGAATAAGGTTATTTTCCCTTTTTTGTTTCTAAAGCAGAAAGGGTTCACCTTTTCTGAACCCATACCTCTATCAGTAGCTGTAGAGTAGATTCCAATTCATGATAACTTCATGTGTATTGGAGTAGAATTGTGCTTCATACGGTTTTCAATAGCTGATTCTTTCAAAGTAAATCACAAGTGTTTCCTTCTGAAGCACCTCTTTGTGGACTTGAACAACCAACCTTTTTGTTAGCAGATTAATACATTAATGATCAGTGTCACCCAGGGACTCCTTTTGACCCTAGACATGCCTAATAATTTAAATTTCCTTATGCTATAAGGCTGGTATAAATGCCTGTGGTAGGTAGTGTTTGAGATATATCTGATCTGCTCTCCGTCCATGTAGAAATTCAATGGCAGGCTACTATAGAGAAGCCAAATGAAAATATTGCTTCTAGCTTCAGTCAAGTGTTGACATGAGTTAATAAACATTGCGGCTCTGTGGGATAACACACTGGACTGCAATGTTGGCTTGAACTGCAAGATCGACAGTTCAAACCCATCAGCTTCTCCTGGGAAACCTATACAGGGTTGCTATGGGACAGAACTGACTTGAAGGCACTTAACAATATAGAATAATTTTATGTAGTCCTGGTGGGCTAATGAGTCAGACTGCTAATGAGTCGTTTGAACTGCAAGGTCGGTGGTTCAAGCTCACTAGCTGCTCCTTGGAAACCCTATACAGGCTCAGTATGGGTCAGAATCAACTCAACGGCACTTAACAACATCAACGGCACTTAACATTAACAACAATATCATTCTCTGGTAAGAGATTATACTAACTTAAAAAGTATCTAATTTCTTCTTGTCTGTATGTGATATTATTGTCACTTTGTATTTGAAACTGGAATTCAAGATTGAAGGATATAGATCAATATAATTTAACCAGCAAATTATCAACAATTAGCACAATGTCTAGTCCCTGTAAAATGTGTAATAAATATATATTGAAAGAGTGAATAATTTAATCAATAAATGAACAAAAATGAGATGAATGATAACATAAAAAATGTTCTCTGTGTAAATAACCAACTATCTAAACAGGATTTTGACACCATTCTTGAATGAGACTTTCATTCTAGTCACATGACAACAGATACAAACACTTCAATGCAGTTTTTTAAAGCCTAACATTGGGTCAATAGTATTAGGTACTTTGCTAAATAATTTCTACTGCTCAGTAAAATAAACTAATCACGCAAAGTAGATATGGCATTATACATTTGCATATAAATGATAAATGGTGCTGTTAACTTTCCCAATAGGTTAAAGATGTAGACTTTGACAACTTGAACATTTTTTACATGAAGAGATGATAAAAATAAATTAAAACAAATGGGCTTATTTCACAGTTGTCAATTAACTAATCTATATGAAAAAAAAAATCTTGTTATCTAATTTTAGAGTAATCTTGGATAAAGGGAGCTATTGTCCCTTGACCACAAAGACTAACGTAAAAGGCAGAAAGTAAGCTCAGTGTTACAGAGACTCAAGGTGAATGACTCAAACTGGAGGACTGATGGAAGATGGTCTGTCTATGTGAATATTCTAGGACAGGCAAAGTCTGAATTATAGTTAGGAATTTTCTTGGGAGAGATTAAAAGGCAAGACATTTGAGAATATGCAAGGCATATCAGAAATGAACTCACTGTGACTGGAGAGTACAGGTGAATAATAAGCCAGAAACATTTGAATTGTAGAGAAAGTTAAAGAGAAGACATTGAGAATGCTGAATAAAGAAGACATATCAAGTCTATATTTTAGAAAGATCCCTCTGGCAGTAATGTAGAGAATGCATTGGTGGAAGTGTGACATTATGTATAAAGATGGCATTTATAAGGTTAAAAATGATGAACTAAAGTAGTAGAAGAGAAGATGGAGCCGATGAGAGGCATTAGAGTGATATTAAGAAGCAGTTATCTGCAGATGAATTGGTTGAATTTAAGAGAAGAAGTGTATTTTCCTTAAAGACTAGAAGAAATTAAAGAAAATCATAACACATATAATAACTTGGTTAATGGAATCTTGATCTTGAGGGAGTTCACAGCTAATAAATTTGATTTAAGCCATCCATTTTGAGCCAGAGATAAAAACCAGAAGTGTCTATTGAAAATGAATATTTTGAGTGTTGTGAAAAAGGTTTAAGAAAAGGGCAAAGTATCAGGGAGTTTGTTGAAGAGAAAGAAAGATGTAGCTAACAAGGTAAAACACAAATGGATTTTTCAAGACCACTGAGCATTCAGTTAATGGTCAAGTCTCTAGATTTTCAATGATACTAATCTATGTAGTTATGCAATTACCACACCAAAAATCACTCCATCTTTTTTACTAAAGGCAGATTAGATTATAGTATGAATAAAGAAAATGATTTTCAGGTATAAGACACAAGATGAGTGCATGAGGTAGTCAGTTTGAGGAACAAACAAAAGTATCAGTAGTGACTCATGTTGTAAGGATGTTGTTGTTGGTAAGTGCTGTTGAGTGAGTTTTGACTCATAGCAACCCTGTATAGGGTTTTCAAGGACCATCTGGTGGATCTAAATTGTTGATCTTGTGGTTTACAGTCCAGGGCTAATCCTATAGTGCCACAACAGGAGTTCTGATAAAATAGGTAAGCTGGAAGAAAATAAGAAGGTTCTGGAAGTCTGATTAATGTTAAAGATCAGAGAAAGATAGTGATAATGTTGGATTGATAAAATACAGGAAGTGGTGATTAGAGTGTGAAATATTTAGTGTACACTTTCAGATTTAGAGCAATGTGAAACCATAAGGAGTATTAAAGAAGAAACAGACTATTTGAAAATAAATAGTTAAAGAGATGCAAGGTTTCAGAAGGGGGAAGAGAGAAACATGTGGGTCGTAATGATCTGGAGTGTCTTCATGAAGAAAGGGGAATCTGAGCAGGAAGAAAATATTTAAAGTTTATTTGGAAAAAAAAAAAAGTAGAGAATATCCCCTCTTCTTCTTACTCATGGAATTGTTTTAACCAAGAAAGAGAGGTGACATCACACATTTGAAGGACTAGGAAAAGTTTTGCTAAATATTCTATAAGAAATTGTAAATAAAAATTCTAAAAGACAAATAGAAAAAAATGAACTAGAAAGTATTGTGAAAGACAGAATTCAAGGTTTGGTAAGATAATGACTTTTTCAAGAGAATTGTAGTCTTTTATTGTAATTATTCTGGAGAATTTAAGAACAATGGTACTTTTGAATGTGATTGATTTACCCATTATGAGTCCGTGTTAACTCCATGGAAATTCATGTTTAAAGTCCCTAGGTGGCACAAATGATTTGTGCACAACTTCTAACTTTCACATTGGTGGTTCAAAGCCATCTAGCAGTGATGAGGATGAAAGACCTGGTGATTTGATTCTTAAATATTATAGTCAAGAAAACCCCATAGAACAGTTTGGCTACATGGGGTTATTATAACTCAGAATTGACTTCACAACAGCAGGCTTGGAAAATTGTTACAAAGAATTTCAACAAAAATAATTGTTCAATATTCAACCATTTCATCAGGCAGCATACAATCAAGAACCACATATACTGAAGGGAGATCAAGATACAGTGAAGGCCCTGGAGAAAAACAAGGATCCAGTAATTGACGGAACACCAATTGAGGTGCTTCAACAAACACATGCGATGCTAGAAATACTTACTTATCTATATCAAGAAGTTTGGAGAGACTATTTGAAGTGAAAAGAGAAAAGGGTTTATGAGAGGGATATGGGTATTGCTATGGTTAATATGCTAGACTACAAAGTCAGTTTGAATCACAAGGTCAGCAGTTCAAGCTTACTAGTTGCTCCTCGGAAACCCTAGGGGTTGGAACCGACTTGACTGCATGTAACAACAACAATGATCATTTAAACATGTCGTAGTAAATAAAGATATTCCTAAAGAAGAAAAGTAGTAGACAGAAGTAAACGAAGCACCACCAGAGACCTATGACATCATGTACTTTAACATATGCTTCTGAGAAGGTTTACCAGATAAGGACTATGCTATACAAATTGGGTTTAAAAATAAGCCAATTAGTGGTGATTGACAGAAGCAAATTCAGAGTGATAACATGATTTAAATGAATTGAGGCAAATCGATGATAAAGAAGTAAAAACATGGAGCATAGGAAGTATTTTCAGGAAGTTTGACTGTAAAGGGAAAGCAAGAAATCAGGAGTAGAGACAGTAATATAAAGATCTGATGGTTAAGGAAGGTAGTGCCTTCTACCCAAGGTGCATTAAGCTTCTGTAATGTCAGTTTTGTTGTTGTTAAGTGCAGTCAAGTCAGTTCCAACTCATAGAAACCCTGTATAGGATTTCCAAGGAGCAACTGGTGGGTTTGAAACGCTAACCTTATGATTAGCAGTCCAGTGCTTACCCTACGGCCCCACAGCAGTAGAGAATTTAAAAACAATAATAAGATTGTGTAGTAGTCTGTCTGCTTCTTACTATCACCAGTGATAGACAGTTTTGTGATAGAGTGAGTACTCCTGTCTGTCATGTTGTCATTGTTTAGTGCTGTCTAGTTGGTTCCGACTCATAGAGACCTTGTTAGGGCTTCCAAGGAGTGACTAGTGGGTTTGAGCTTTCTGTTATAGTTGCCCATTAATTTCCCCTTTTCCTCTCAATATTACTGAGTATGAAAAAAGGGGTGAGAAGTAAAACAAGGATTTTGTTTTATTTGTTTGTGTCTGTTATAGGTAGGGAAATATCTGTTCACATTTAAATACCAATGGGATGAAATGAGAAGATGTCATAGATTCTAGAAGGTGAAATATAAACAATAGAACAGAATCTCTGAAAAAAAGAAAGGGACGAGGAGGGCTGAATCATAGGCATCCATGATTTGTAATCTCCACACTATGCTTCCAAACATATTGTGGGATTACTAGTTGAAAGTTGGTAATGTCACTCATACTTTGACAAGCAAGTGATTGCTTTGACATTTTTATGTTGGCAATCTAAAATCCACAAAGAATATATTATCAGCACTCATTAATTTTTAAGTCACATGTTTTACTCTCATTCTAAGTCACCAAGTTTTGTTTAACTTAGACAATAGTTTAGGAAAATATTAATTGACTGTTTCTACTCTTACCATTCACTGTTAACTCGATTATTTTCATATTTCACAGCATGTTTATGTATGCAGGTGAATGCATATTTCATTGAATTGAATCTCTAATTTTACCTGAAACATTAACACTACCATATCTCAGATTAGAAATATAAAACAAAAAAAACCTCTCAATTATATTAAAATTTAATATTATGCTCTTTGTCATTTTAGAATGACCACTTAGCACTATAGTTCAATGAAAGGAATAATTTTCTAATAATTAGGGTTTCTAATGATGGATTCCTTTTCTCAAAGGAGTGGAGTCTCTGCCCTGGAAAGTGTTCATGCATTCACAGAAAGATCAAGGTATGTCAGAAAGATGAACTTACTGATTTTCGTTCTGATACTTTCTAAGTGTGTGAACTGAACAAGCCAATGATTTTATTGTTCTTCAGTTTGTTCATAATTAATTAACTGACTTTCTGTGAATTTCAAATAAGTGTTATAAATGAATATATGGGCAGTCAGTGTTGTATGAGTAGTTACCACTAGAAATTTGTTATTTATAAAGACTGTTTAATGTGATGCCATTAAATTATACCCCAATCACTATTTTTATCTTTCAAAAGATAGACTATGCTTATTTCTAATCATTACTGATGCCAGGCTGTAAATGTGGATATATGTTATTCTGCACTGATCTAACATCTTATCTAGTGTTTTCTGAAAATTCAATAAAAATGGCTGAGTGAAATTAGCCAATCAGAAGAGAAGAAATATTGTATGATATCACTGTTGTAAAAAGATAATAAAAGATTTTCTTCATAAAAGAAACATTCTGTGTTGGTTACCAAGGATGGGAGAGAAGGGGAATTGTTCACTGGTTGGAGGATGGTCCGGAAGTATGTTGCCTCCATAGGATAACCTGGATTGTGAACCACAAAGTTGGTGGTTTGAGCTCATCAGCCACCAGGAGAAAGATGAGGCTTTTTGCTCTCACAGATTTAAAGTCTCAGAAACCTTAACAACAACAGTGGGGAGACATATGTTAACACTATAAAATAAGAGGAAGGCAATATACTACAAGAGGGAGGGTGACAGAGGAAAGATAAATGTAGCAGAAGACCCAGGGAGGAATGAAAGAGTTAAAATGAGCAGACGTAAATTCTGTTAAATGATGGTACGTGGTGGGGATTGAAATCATTTTGTACTGAAACTAAGTCTCTGACTTGTTGAATGTAAAACTGATGATCTGTGTTTTCTTCACTCAAAATAGAAAAATTCAGAAAGCAAATGAATAAATTTAAAAAATTTAAACTGACATTCTCAGAGTTGTCATGATCTGTCATAAACTGGTGCTAGTTCTCCAAACGTATGTTTTTTATTTCGAATTTAGTAGAGTCAAAAAAAACCCACAGAGGTGAAGACGTTGGTTCCATGAGCAAAATTTACGTTGTTGATAATGGAAGTGCTCCTTGAGGCAGTGAGAGCACATGAAAACAATGATGAAATCTTGTGCTCTGATAATTATACTCCACTTTTACCTTGAAACATATCACAATGTCTAACTAACAGAGTTTCCCAGCATTATCTGTGCACTAAGAAGATGTGATTCTGGTAGGAAAATATGAGTGAAGATTTTCTGTATATTAAAGTTGAAAGCGTGTCACTCTCAAACTACACTTATTATAGCGTACTCCTTTCTACAGTAGATTTTCTGCTCCCTTGAAGATTTAAAGCCTTGGAAAACCTATACAGTTGGAAATCAGAGCTGAGAAAGCCTAGCCTTATAAAAAGCCAGGAGTTCGTTCATAGGTTGTTGTTTTTGTTAGGTGCCATCGAGTCAGTACCGACCCATAGTGACCTGATGCACAAAGAGCACAGCCTTCAATATGGATTACATCTCAATGTAAAGAAAACAAAAATCCTCACCACTAGACCAATAAACAACATTCTTATCAATGGAGAAAAGATTGAAGTTGTCAAAGACTTCATTTTTCTTGGATCAGCTATCAACACCCACAGAACCAGCAGTAAAGAAATCAAATGACATATTGCATTAGGCAAATCTGCTGCACATGAACTTTTTAAAGTGTTGAAGAGCAAAGATGTCAGCTTGAGGACTAAGGCACACCTGACCCATGCCATGGTATTTTCAATAACCTCATATGTATGTGAAAGCTGGACAGGGAATAAGGAAGACCGTAGAAGAATTGATGCTTTTGAGTTACGGTGTTGGAGGAGAATATTGAAAGTGCCATGGGCTGCCAAAAGAACCAACAGATCTGTGTTGGAAAAAATCCAGCCAGAGTGCTCCTTGGAGGTCAGGATGGCCAAACTTCATCTCTCATACTTCAGACATATTGTCAGGAGGGACCAGTCACTGGAGAAGGATATCATGTATGGTAGGGTGAAGGGTCAGAGAAAAAGAGGAA
Organism: Chrysochloris asiatica; assembly: GCF_000296735.1. NCBI lineage: Eukaryota > Metazoa > Chordata > Mammalia > Afrosoricida > Chrysochloridae > Chrysochloris > Chrysochloris asiatica. The sequence goes on from NW_006408537.1 coordinate 12,065,001, forward strand.
GACCCAAACGAGATGGACTGGCCAAGTGGCAGCATCAATGGACTTAAGTGTGGCAACTGTAGTGAGGTTGGCCCAGGATCGGGCAGCGTTTCGTTCTGCTGTGCATAAGGTTGCTATGAGTCGGTACATAGGTAGTAGGAAGTAATATTGAAAAGGCTATCCTACTACAGTCAAAGATGAAAAGTATAACTTGCTGAAGAATAAAGTGCCAAGGGCCATTTCATCCTTAAATAGAAGATGACCATAAAAATGAAATATATTTTGGAGCTCTGGGAAGCAATGAATAACATCTTAAAATTGGAACTTGTGATTATATTTAGTCCCCAAATGAAAGATCCCTTGTCTCACTGTTCCACCTTCTCTTCTCTACTCTAGAACTCATCACTGATGTTTATGATAGGTTTGACTATTAAAACTATTAGAACTCTAAAATATGTCAAATTAAGTTCATAGCTTATGCCCAATATCTGTAATATAGCTATTTATAGATCATATATGTTTATAAATTTTTATGCACATTGTATTCTTTTTTGTAAAATAGTCACCAGGTAGGGTCATGCACTTATTTCAATAATGATATTGACTTCCAAATCTCCTGACACTGTGGTTTTCTTGGTAGGAGATGTAATGACCTTCAGTGCAACACAAATTTGTAAAATTCCAAATTATCAGGATATTTTGAAAATTTTAAGGGAAAGAAATAAAATTAACATTGATGGATTCAAGAGGCAGTTCGTCTAATAGGGTAAGAGAACTGTTTGGTTAAAAATCAGGAAAATACTTATTCAATATGTATGCTGAAGAAATAATCTGAGAAGCTGAACTCTGTGAAGAAGAATCTGGCATCAGGATTGGAGGAAGGATTGCAGGCTGCAATATGCAGATGATGCAACATGCTTGCTGACAAGAACTTGAAACACTTGCATGTGACTTAAAAATTAACAAGTACTGATATTGCACTCTGTTGATTTTAGATTGCCAACATAAAGGTGTTTAAATAGTTACTTTTTTAAATCAAAGTATGAATGGCATTATCTACTCCAAGCAGAAATTCAACACATAAACCTAATATTGTTTGGAAGCATATTCTATAGATTACAAATCATGAGATACTTATCATTCAGCCTAAAGCAAATCCTTCATCATCCATTTATTTCTCTTTTTTAAGTACTCTTTACTTTTTTGAAGAACAAAGACTAAAGCCGTCAGTATGGATTACAACTTAATGTAAAGCTAGCAAAAATTCTCATAACTTGACCAATAAACAACATCATGTTAAACTGAAAAAAAGATTGAAGTTTATTAAAGATTTTATTTTACTCAAATCCATAATCAATGTTCATGGCAACAGGAACAGCAGCCAAGAATAAAATGGGATATTTCCCTGGGCAAGTCTGTAGCACAAGACCCTTTAAAGTGTTAAGGAACAAAAATGCTACTTTGAGGGCTAAAGAGCACCTGACCCAAGTCATGACATTTTCAACTGTCTAATATGTTTGTGAAAGCTGGACAATAAATAAGGAAGACTGGAAAACAATCAGTTCATTTGAATTGTGGTGTTAGCAAAGAATGTTAGCAAAAAGTACCACGGACTTCCAGAAGAAGTATAACCAGAATGCTCTTTTGAAGCGAGGGTGGTGAAACTTCGATCACTACTTTGGAGTTGTTATCAGGAGGTCCAGTACCTGGAAAAGTACATCATACTTGGAAAACTAGAGGGTCAGAGAAAAAGAGGAAGACCCCCCAAAGAGATGGGCTGGCACAGTGGCTACAAAAATGGGCTCAAACATAATGATTGTGAGAATGGCAAAAGATGGTTGGGTCAGTGTTTTGTTCTGTTTAGCCTAGGGATATTATGAATAGGAACTGACTCAATGTTACATAATAACAACAACATGAAGGAATATTAATTCAATGCTTCAGAAGATTAAATGTATGTTACCAGATCTTGCATTTGAAATCAGCTACCCAAATGTCCTCTTTGTCTTTCTTAATGGCATACAAACTACATATGCTTTAAATTTTGTGAGTAACATATACTTGTGTATTTAGCTATTGTTGTTATTAAGTGCCTTTGAGTCATTTCTGACTCACAGCCCCAGGAGTGGCTGGTAAGTTTGAACGGCTGACCTTGAGTTTCAAACCAACCTTGTGCTCCAGTGTGACACTAGGACCCCATATTGAGCTATATATTCCATAATTTATAATAAATTATTCTTTCAGCATAATATATTCTCAAAGTCAGAGACTGTTAAACTTAAGAAAAATTAATTAAAAACTATTTTTCTCTTATGTCAACTATTTAACAGTTTAATCTTATTTCTACTGTTTAATAGATTCACTCTGACATTTTCTTATGACCTATTTGCAAATGTAGATTCTAGGCTAATTTTCTGTTGTCTGTAAATACATAATTGAAACATGTGATGAGTATACAGTCACTTCTACGAAGCATTATGCTAATTTAAGATATTACTTTCTGTTTAAATGGGTAATTTGATACCAAATAGTCCTTGTCTTCTATTTCTTAGGGAAGGAAACAGGCAAGATGTACAGGACAGAATTTACACTACAACATGGCATGGTAAGCTCAGCACTAGACTTCGAACCACAAGTCCAGTAGTTCAAACCCACCAGCTGTTCCTTGGAAACCCTACCCTGGGTCACTATGATTGGAAACTGACTCGTTGGAACTTAACAACAACAACAATGGTAATCAAGAAAAACTTGAAACATTTCAAAATGAACGCACAAATACCAAGCTAATTCTCTATTTAAAAGAACTCATGAGCTTTGAAAGAGTCATGTAATGTTACTTAAGAGAGAAAAGGAGTACTATGGGAAGACTCGTGAATATGCAAATTAACCAGTATTAATTAGCTCTAGCAGCCAAATAGTTTAAGTGTTAGAACTTAGCTAAGGCAATAAGACCAAATCAGGTCTCAGTAATTTACATTTTTATAGTACTTCCTCAAGCAATCTAGGATTGACTGCTATTGCCAAGAGAGGACATCAACTAGTATGTAAAATGCACTGCACTCTAAGCTATGTGCTTAAGTATGATCCCTTGTCAATTCTATATTTTGGATTAATTTCGTAATATTTTAAAAAGTCATTCTCTTTTCTCTGTCATTAAACAGGAGTCTGAAATCAAGTGGTTTTCAAGAGACAACAACAGTATTGTATTTTCTGCAGGACCTGTTCATTTCCTCTAGCCATTTTCATTTTCATTCTTGCTGTCCTTTTAAAGCACACACCAGACTCCTCTACAAGGATTTTACTTAGTCACAACATCAAAGCAAACAAAGAGTCAGGGCTGACACAGGCTTTAAATGTGCCCTATGTTGGTCTTTCAGGCAAGTTGCTCAGAAGTTTTTAGTTAGTCACACTCAGTCACCTCTGATGGAAAGTTATCCTATAAAGACGGAGTCTGAAGTCACCAAATACAGTATTTTGCTCTGAGATAGTCTCAGGAAGCTAAGAAATTCTGCCTCATTTGGTCCTGCTGCATGATTTTAGGAGACTTATTTTCTCCTTGAGAATTCAGTTGATTATTCAGGGGCAATAAGCAGCAGTGACCTATTTCAAAGGGATACTGTTAAGAGGCTGCATTGCTCTGTTCCCGACAGGCTATTTCTAGGTGAGTAAATCCCTTGGGGTGAATTTCAAAGAATAGAGTTTCTTAAACTGTATATTGAAAAGGCTAATTTCATCCCAGCATTATTTTCATCATACTTTAGTGCAGACTCCTTACCTCTGAGGCCCCTATAAAAGTGGCCTCATTTCCCAGGCATTCAGTCTAATTTACTACTGATGGGATAAGGTTAAGCCAACCAGATTTCGTAACAGTGGATTGCCCAGAATAAATATCAGTCATCAAAAAGATAATGGGGTCACCAGAACCACGATTCTAAAAGTGATATGCAAGAAGAATTAGCAATGAGCCATGACCTCAATATCTTGCACTATGCAGATTGTGGACTATTTTATTCCAGGTAATTTCTCTTCAAAAACACATTTTAAGCCATAATACAAACACCTTTACCATTCCTCAAGATACATAAAAGTTTTCAGCATCATATTAGTCTTTATTATTCCCCATAATGTTTTCCTTTTTAATAACTCAGGTTACCATTTTTTTTTTTTTATAGTTGTATGTTCGCAAACACTATGGAATATAATCTTTTGGACTTTTAGAAAATGTGGGTGGAAGTACAGCCAGAAAGTTCCTTAGAAATGAGGAAGTTGAGAGTCTGTCTCATTCACTTTGGGTATGTCATCAGGCAGGATGAATCCTGGGAGAAGGTCATCATGTTTGGTAAAGTCAGGGAAAAAGAGGGAGATCCTACATGAGATGGATTGGCACAGTGGTTATGACAATGGACTGAAACATGGCAATGACTGTGAAGACGGCGTGGTGTTGGTAGTTATGGGCCGTGGAGTCGGTTCCGACTCATAGTGACCCTGTACAGGGTTTCCGAGGCTATAAATCTTTACAGGAGCAGAAAGTCTCTTCTTTCTCCCTTGGAGCAGCTGGTAGTTTCGAACTGTTCACTTTTAGGTTCGCAGCCCGATTCGTAACCACTACGCTGAAGATGTCGTAGGACCAGGCAATGCTTTATTCTGGTATACATACAGTTGCTGTGAGTCAGAGCTGACTAGATAGCACCCAACAATGAACAGTGCTACCCTTCAACCTACAGATGTTAGAAAACTATAAGAAATTTCCTTAGAAATATCAAAAAGTTGACAAAGTACGAAGAGAATATGGAAAAGGGTTCATTATGACCCTGAACTTCAGGAAGTGGCCGGAAACTCTACTTATATTCTTTGCTTTGGTACTACTATATAAACGAAATTGCTGTCTAAATCTAATCAGTAAAAAGAAACAAAAGTCAATTATTGAGGTTTTCACGCCGGTTCCTCGGGACCACGGCACACGCTTCCCCGCTCGCGGACTCGCGCCTCACACGCTGCCCGCCGTGGAGCGCCTCCGGAGATTCCAGAGAAGAGAATGCCTCAATCGCCCAGCGTAACATTGGCCAGCCTTTTGGTGGACCGCGGAAAGGCGTGGTTTGAGCGGGATTCTGCTGTAATGGGCGTCGCGTTCAACCAACAAGTACACGGAAAGGGCAGCCATTTTTCTAGGCACGCCCCCTGGGGTGGGGGAGGGGAGGGGGGGGACAGAAAGTGAGAGTGAAAGGGGGCGTGACTAGGTAAACCGTTTAGCACAAAAACCAAACCTCCTGCTAAGGAGTGACTTCTGACTCATAACAACCCTTAGGACAGAGTAGACCTGCCCCATAGGGTTTCCAAGGGTTAAATATTTAGGGAAGCCAACTACCACTGATGGCGTGGCATTTTACCACTGCACCACCAGGGTTAACCACTTAATGCAGATCCTATCGTTTAATAAATTTCAATAAATGCTAGCAAATATAATTGCTGAGGAATTATAATAGACTTGGCTGGGTTTACATGCCAGGTCCTGGTACTGCTAGAAATAAACGACCATTCACTGAAAAAAAAAAAAAAAAAAAGTCAATTATTGACAATTCTAAAATTAGATGCAGTGCTCAGTTTCCAATTTTTAAATTCTGGTTAAAAGAAGTTAAGACTTATTGCTTTAGTTATAAAGAAAACATGATTGGTATTTTACCAAATTGGAGATAGATGAAAAATACAACCATGATGCATAAAAAATATTTTAATACAAATATTTTACCTAAAGATTAGCATATAATTAAATTAACCATAAGCACTTACCATTATTTAGGAGATGACGTAGCTCTGAATGCTAGTCTCAAAATTCAGTAGTAATGTTGTTGTTGTTGTTAGGTGCCATCAAGTTGGTACCGACCCATAGCAACCTTACGCACAGCACAACAAAACACTGCCCGATCCTGGGCCAACTTCACTACTGTTGCTGCACTTGAGTCTATCGATAATAATAACAAACCCTAAACATTCTTTATTGAAAAAATGTCTACATCTACTACATACAATTTCCAGAGGTTTCAGGGTGATAACAATATGTGTTTCTGTAGCTAAGAAAGTCATAAGGACTTTATTGTTAAACTGTTTTATAACTAGTTTTCATGTAAAAAGAACAGTGTTTGTAAAACAGGTGGAGGCTTTAAAAATAATGAAAATGAAACCAGACCCACTGTCACCAAGTGAAATCTGTCTCATAGTGACTTTATAGGACAGATTGGAACTGCTCCAAAATGAAATCTTTAGGGTTTCCAAGACGAAATCTTTCTCCCACAGAGAAACTAGTGGGTTTGAACCACTGACCTTAAAGTTAGTAATCCAACATTTAACCCACTACACCATCAGGGTTTCTTAGTTAAAATAAAGAAGATAATTCACTAGATACTCTAGTAAATTCACTTACTTAAGACTCACAATCCACATACATCAAGTAGATTTCTACTCATGCTGTTATTACTGTGTGTTGTTGAATATGTTCTGACTCATAGTTGCTCTGTATAGCATTTCTGAGGCTGTAAACCCTTATGGGTTTACAGAAAGCATCACTTTTCTCCTGTGGAGCTGCTGGTAGATTCAAACTTCAGACCTTGCATTTAAAACCCCATATGTAAACCAATTAAACCATCAGCATTCCTTCTCTTTAAAGATGGTTGTTGTGAAGTGCCGTCAAGTTGGTTCCAACCCATAGCAACCCTGTATAGGGTTTCTGAGGAGCAGCTGGTGAGCTTGAACTGCCCACCTTGTAGTTCAAATGACTTTGCAGTCCACCACATTAACCCCAACACCGCACACAATACCATTATAATACCTAAAAAATTATCACTATTTGTTAACATCCTCAAATATCTAATTAATCAATGGTGTTGGCTAAAAAAATATTGAAAGTACCATGGACTGTCGGAAGAACAAATAAATCTGTCATGGAAGAAGTACAGCCCGAATACTCCTTGGCAGCAATGATGGTGAGGTGTCATCTCTCATACTTTGGACATGTTATCAGGAGGAAATAGTCTGTAGAGAAGGACATCATGCTTGGAAAAGTAGAGGGTAATCGAAAAAGAGGAAGGTCCCCAACAATACGGATTGACACAGTGGCAACCACAATGAACTCAAACTTGACAACAACTGTGATGATGGTGCAGGACCAGACAATCATCAGTATGTTGTTGTTGTTGTTGTGTGCCAACAACATGAAACACTGCCTGATCCAGGGCCAACCTCACAATCGTTGCTACGTTTGAACCCAATGATGCTGCCAGTGTGTCAATCCATCTCGTTGGGGGTCTTCCTCTTTTTCTTCAACCCTCTGCTTTACTAAAAATGATATCCTTCTCCAGTGACTGTCCTACAACAACGCCAGGGATCCTTCCCTTAAGAATGTTGTGATTGCTAGGTGCTAACTTACAGAAATCCTATACACAACAGAAGGAAACACTGCCAGGTTCTGTGCCATCCTCAAATTTGTTGTTTGACCTCATTTTTGCCGCTACTGTGTCAATCCATCTTGTTGGGAGGTCTTCCTCTTTTTTGCTGACTGCAGTTTTCCAAGTATGATATCCTTCTCCATGGACTGGAGAATATGTCCTATCAGTCCCTGGATAAGAATATTTGGACTCCTGATAATATGTCCAAAGTACTAGAGAAAAAGTCATGCCATCTTTGCTTGTAAGGAGCATTCTGGCTTTACTTCTTCCAAGACAGATTTGTTTGTTTTTCTGGCAGTCCATGGTACTTTCAATATTCCTCATCAACACCGTAATTCAAATGCACTGATTAAGATACTATTGTTGTTAAGTGCCACTGAGTCAATTCTGACCCATAGTGACCCCGTATAAGATTTCCAAGGAGAGCTGGTGAGCTTGAACTGCCAACCGACCTTGCAGGTCAAACGGCTTTACAGTCTGGCCCATTAACCCACAGTACCACACCAGGACTCCAAGATACTATTAATCACTTTATAATGCAGTGACTTAATTCCTATATATTTTCCATTGCTGATCTAAGAACCTAAGAAACCAATATAACCTTGTTGTTGCAGTTGTTATTTTGGTTTTGAGTAACAACCTCTACTTACACGCCAACTCAGAGCCATTAGTACATATGGCCATAGGCCGCTATGAGTTGGAACTAACTCGGCAGCACAAAACAACAAAATACATCAAACAGATGAAATACTTCTTTTCAAATTTTCCATAGCAACTATTTCAACTAAATTAGTTATCTGTATCATCGCCGTCTTAAATTTATTTTCTGTTAAAAATGATCTGTGTATTGAGTTGAATGAATATTCCCAACATCTGTGTCTATGTGGAACCTATGAATGTGACCTTATTTGGAAATAGGGTCTTTGCAGTACCCAACCCAAACCCAACTCACTGCTGTTGAGTCAATTCTGACTCAAAGCAACCCTAAAGAACAGAGTAGAACTGCTCCAATGGATTTTGAGACTAAATCTTTATGGGATCATATAGTTTCATCTTTCTCCCATGGAGTACCTGGTGGGTTTGAGCCACTGGCTGTTGGCTTTGCAGCTGAAGTTTAGCCTACTGCACCAACACTGTAATCAAGTTAAAATGATACTGGATTAAGATGGTCCCTAATCTAAAGGTTGATGTCCTTATAAGAAGAGGAAACTTTTGACACAAATACACATAGATGGAAGACCACCACGTGAAGGCAAAAGCAGAGACTAGAATTATACTGCCACCAGCCAAGGACCATGAAGGGTTACCAGCAAGCTCCAGAAGCCATAAGAGACAGTGAAAGGTATTTCTCTGCAGCCAACACCTTGATTTGGTATTTCAGGTCACAGAACTGCAAGGGAAAAAAAATTTTGTTGTTGTCGTTGTCTTAAACCATCTTGTTGTTGTTGTTGTTAAGTGCCGTCGAGTCGGTTCCGACCCATAGCGACCCTGTACAGGGTTTCCGAGGGTGTAAATCCTTACGGGAGTAGAAAGCCTTATCTTTCTCCCGCGGAGCGGCTGGTAGTTTCGAACCGCTGACCTTTAGGTTCGCAGCCCGATTCTAGCTTGTGGTAATTTATTATGGCAGTCTTAGAAAATTAATAGACTGCTAAGGAGTCCTGGTGTGGCACTGTGGGTTAATGTGCCAAACTGCAAAGCCATTTGGACTGCAAGGCCGGCAGTTAAAGCTAACCAGCTGCTCCTCGGAAACCCTACACAGGGGTGCTATAGGTTGGAATCAACTCAACGGTACTTAGCAACAAAAACAATAATGTAAAACATTGGAATTCCTGTCGTGGCACTGTAGATCAGGACTGTGAACCACAGGTCGGCAGTTCAGACCAACCTTCTACTCCTTGGAAACCCTATACAGGGTTTCCAAGCACTTAACAACAACAACAATACAAAACATTAAAATTGGCTTACATTCTAACACCAACACTCTACTTTGAGACTTTGAGAATCATTTCATACATTTTCCCAGAACTCCATCTCTGCATTCTCTATGTACCTGTCCAACCTCATCTCATTGGTTAGAAATATACAGTTACCAGACTATAAATTCTATTGAAGACTGAATTCATGTTTATATTTACCTGTGGCACAGTGGAGGAAATCTGGTTCCATTTGTGGAGGCTGTCAAAGACTGGCATTCAACATTGAGTAGCACATAAAGGCTCCTAATTTTTTATCTTTTTATTTACAGATTTCCCCAAATAATCCTCTACTACATTGCCTCCACTTGTTCACTCAACTACTTTATAGTTCAACACTAGATTTTAAATGTGAGATCTGTACAAAGATCTCTTCAGATCAATAATGATCTAAAATTGTCAACTGTCTTAAGTCTTAGATTTTTATATGAAAACTGTGCTTTTTTGGGTTTTCCCAGGTGCAAATGCTGACACAAGGATTTCAGTATACATGATTTATATGGGATGCAATGGAAACACTGATAGAAGAGTGGGGAAGTGAAGTAGGGAAGGAAAGGTGAAAAAGAAAGCAGTCATTATTAGGCCCGCTAACATGTGGCAATAAGCAATTAATCTTATGGGAATTCTGTGAAGTAGCATAGAACACATGTCTTAGAATTACTAACCCAAAGATGTATTTATTCACCAAGCCCCCACAGTTATGGGTTGAGGACTAATTGAAGAGTGGGAACAGATGTTAGTTCCTTCATACTTTGTCCTTCATGAGCACATGCAGAGTGACTTAAGTTAAAGGCATTCGAAGTTCACCACCAAGCACTGAAATGAATATGGTCTGAGGGATATGGGCAGAACTCCACATAGTTTGTTACATCTGTAATTGGCATAATTGTTCTTGTTGTTAGCAGCCCTTGAGTTAGTTCTTATTCATGGCAATCTCATGTATATAGAACAATATGTTGCTTGATCCTTCGGTATCATGAATTGAATTTGTCTTCCCCAAATATTGATTAGCTTGGCTGGGACATAATTTTCAGTGGTCTGGCAGTTATAAGATTATGTAATCACCCCTAACCCCATAATGTGATCTGATGTGATCAGCCCTGTTAAGATGTAGTTATCCTATGTGCTGTAAATCATCACCTGTATGATGTTAATGAGGTTGGAAGCATTCTACAGGATTAGGTTGTATTTTGAGCCATTCTCTGGAGATATAAAAAAGATTAAACAACCAAGTAAAGATCAGTGGGATCCACCATCACCAAGAAAGGAGAACCAGGAGTAGAGTGTGTCTTTTAGAGCTGTGGTCCCTGTACTGTGAAGCTTTTAGAGGCAGAAGAAGGTTGATGCCAAGACACATAAAGATCCCCAAGGGTTGTTAAGTCTGAAAGGAAACAAGGTCCTTCTTCAGAGCTGATACTCTGAATTTGGACAAGCTTCCTAAGCTGTGAGAGAACAGATTTCTGTTTAATAAACCATCCACTTGTGGCATTTCTGTTATTGCAGCACTAGATAACTATGACATGGGCCATCTTTATGATCTTTGGTATATTTGATTCCATTGTTGTGGTTATTGTGTCAATACATTTCAGTGAGAGTTTCTCTCATTTCTCTTGTTTCTTTACTCAATAGATTCCCTGTTAAATGAAATACTCTCTTTTCCAAAAAAGTGTATTCTACTAATCTTTTTATATATAACTTTTGGGGTCTTCTTAAGGTTAATATTGGAGTCCTAGTGTGGAGCTATAGGATAAGCACTGCAATGCTACCCAAAGGCCAATGGTTTAAACACACATGTCATTCTTTGAAACCCTATACAGGGTCACTGTGAATCAGGACTGACTCAACAGCACTTAATAATAGCAACAAGGTTCCTATTACCTAGAGTTCCATGATTGAATGTTTTCATATACTCTATTTTGGCTGTGTCCTCAGACATCTATTCTCCACAGATGACTCTCCAGAATATATTAGCACTCTAATTTAAATGTCACTTCCTGCATGAAATTCCCATGATGTTTATTCTACCTTCAGCATAAGATTTTGCGGTACTCTTTGGATGTCATATCAGTCTCTATTGTTATTTCTGAAGCAGGTAAACTTTGAAGTAAGATGAGTATCATAAGCTTATTTTCTTGGGGAAAAATATTTTCAGAAATAACATAAAGTAATTTGTATGCCATAAACAATCACATAACCACAATAATTGTTTCAGATTTCAAAAAAAATCACTGTAATATAATAATAAAATTATTTTCATAATATTTTGCTGGTGTTTGAATTTCCTTTTTTACAGTGATATCTTTTCTAATTTTCAATTTTATGACTAGTAAAAGCTATTTATGAAATACATGAACAGTGCATATTGGTATGTGAATGGAAGTAAAATCCTTCTGAAATATTTGTAACCAGAAATAACTGCTCACTATTCAATCTCCAGAAGGATATTTATAGCATATTTATTTTTTTAATTATAGACATTCAAATAATTGACATAAATGGTAGCATATACTGTGCCCTATCTTTAATGATATTTTTAAACTGCAGTCTCTTTACATCTTCTGAAACTTTCATGAAACTGAGATAATATGCTTACACAGAATCTTGACTTATTCCCAGGTAATTTGCTACTATAAATACCTTATTGCCATTGTATTTTCTGTTGTTGTTGAGTGTTGTCGAGGTGGTTCCAATTCATAGCAACCCTGTATAAGATTTCCAAGGAATAGCTGGTGAGTTTGAACCACTGACCTTTCAGTTCAAACTGACCAGCAGTCCAGTTCTTGTATTATAGCAAGACACCAGGACTCCTTATTTTCTGTTAAATATTGATATATAAAAGCACAATTGGTTTGTATATTTGGTGCTTCCAGTAAACTCCCTCAACTAATTTAATTCCAAGCATTTGTTCATAAATTTATTTGCATTTTATATGTTAACAACCAAAACTTCTGCAAATGGTAGTCTTATTTATTCCTTGAATGATTTTACCATCCTTTAAAAAAAATTGCACTGGCTAAGAATTTTCAGTCTTTGCTATTTTAGTGACAATATTCACTTTGCTTTTTTTTGTTGTTGCATTTGTCTAATTGATCAGCATGGGAATTATTTTTCCTAATTTTCTACTATGAAAACAACTGGAATAACAGATTAAAGTAAATTTTGTCATAGTATAGTATTTTTTTAAAGACATGGTTGGATTCTGTGTACTAATACTTTTTAAATATGTTGCATTTATGTTTATGAGTAATCTTTTCCTGTAATAATTGTTTCTGGTATTCATTTGTCTGGTTTGGAATCAAAGTTAAATGAGCTACAGACAAATAACTATGTGATTATTCTCGCATTTGGTCATAAACAGTGGTAATATCTTATTGTTTGAAGAGTTTGATGAACTCTATCTCTGGTCTCCCTCAGTGAAAACAAAAAGAAAAACAAAAGCCGAGCATATGAACAAACGCAAATAATTTCATACACATCCAGAGTTTATTACCTTGATAGAAACGCCTACCGTGTTCCTTGAGGAATGGTAGGTTTAAGGACAAAATAATAAAAATTTCAATATTCATCATCATTATTAATGTTTGGTTGAAAATAAATTCTGAACATTTTTATATTCATCATGAACATTGCATATTATGGACCCTATTAATAATTTAGGAAAATACATTCTTATACTAAAGAAACACTAAAAATACTCCTTAAAATCAATAAGAACCAATCTATGGCAAAACATAAAAATGGCCAACACATAAAAATAAAGTTTTAGAAAAAGCATAATAGTTATTAGATATACTCAAGTCCAGGGTTGTTATTGTTAAGTGCTGTCGACCTGGGTTCAACTCATAGCAACCCTGTATAGGGTTTCCAAGGAGCAACTGGTGAGATTGAAGGACCTTGAGGTTCAAACTGACCTTTTGGTCCAGAGCTTATCCAATGGCGCCACACCAGTACTCTCAAGTCCAGAAAGACACATGTTAATGCAATACAGTATTATTGCTCTTACCCTTTCAGTTTATTGAACATATTCAGTGGTTCAAAGGATGTAAGAAATGGTACCTTCTATACTTGTTGTTGTTGTTGTCAGGTACCATCGAGTTGGAACCGACTGATAGTGACCCCATGCACAGCAGAACGAAACAATGTCCGATCCTGGGCCAACCTCACTACCACTGCCACACTTGAGTCCATCAATGATGCCACCTGGCTGATCCATCTGGTTGGGGGTCTTCTTCTTTTTCTCTGACCCTCCATCTTACCCAGCATGACATCCTTCTCCAGTGACTGTTCCCTCCTGACAATATGTCCAAAGTATGAGGGATGAAGTTTAGCCATCTTGGCTTCCAAGGAGCACTCTGGCTGCACTTCTTCCAAAACAGATCTATTGGTTCTTTTGGCAGTCCATGGCACTTTTAGTATTCTCCTCCAACACCACAATTCAAAGGCATCAATTCTTCTATGATCTTCCTTATTCACTGTCCAGTTTTCGCATCCATATGAGGTTATTGAAAATATCATATGAGGTTATTGAAAATACCTTATATACTAGCGATAGGATTATTGACCGATAATGTTTTTGAAGTCAGTTTTCAATATCATTGAAAGCTTTTCACCCAGTGATTTTCCTGTACTAAAAGATTTGTGAACAAGGTTCATTTCTTCCATGTTTGTAATAGTAAAAATTACATATAACTCAAATTTTTTCTCAATAATTGAATAATAAGACAAATGGAACATCTGTAAATGGAATGGTGGTGGTAGTTATGTGCTGTGGAGTTGATTCCGACTTGTAGCAACCCTCTATGTGGTTTCTGAGGCTGACAATCTTTATGGGAGCAGAAAGCCTCACCTTTCTCCTGTGTAACAACTGGTAGTTTCAAATTGCTGACCTTGAGGTTAGTAGCCCAACTCATAACCACTACACTAACATTGTTGTTGTTGTTAAGTGCCGTCGAGTCGGTTCTGACCCATAGCGACCCTGTACAGGGTTTCCGAGGGTGTAAATCCTTACGGGAGTAGAAAGCCTCATCTTTCTCCCGCGGAGCGGCTGGTAGTTTCGAAACACTGACCTTAAGGTTCACAGCCCGATTTGTAACCATTACGCTACCAGAGCTCCTTGCGCCTCATAAATGGAATATTGAACAATAATTTTAAAGAAAGGTATGTAACTATGGAACTTTCCCTTGGTTTTAGAATATGTATGACATGGATATATTTGTTCTTGTTGCTAGGTCCACTTGACTTGGTTCCAACTCATAGCAACCCTATGTACAACATATGCAAACACTGCCCAGCCTGTACCATACTAACAATTGTTAAGTTTTAGCCCATTGTTGCTGCCACTGTGTAAATTCATTTTGTTGGGAGTGTTCCTATTTTTTGCTGACTCTCCAATTTCCAACCATGATGTCCTTCTTTAGGGACTGGTTCCTCTGGCTAATGTCTCCAAAATACAAGACATGAAATTTCACTCTCAGCTCTTCTAAAGAAGATTCTGGCTGCATTTCTTCAAAGACAGATTTGTTTGTTTTCTGGCAATGCATGGTATTTTCAATATTCTTTGCCAACACCATAATTCAAATGCATCAATTCTTCTATGGTATTAGTTATTACTTATCCAACTTTCACATGTAGATGGGGCAATTGAAAACACCATGGCTTGGATCAGACATACTTTAATCTTAAAATAGACTTCTTTGATCTTTAACACTTTAAAGAGGTCTTTTGCAGCAGATCTGTCTAATGCAATACATTGTTTGATTTCTTGACTGCTGCTTCAATGAGCATTCATTGTGGATCCAAGCATACTGAAGTCTTTGACAACTTCTATCTTTTCTCCATTTGTCAGAATGTCATTTATTAGCCCAGTTGTATTTTTTTTTTTCTCTTTACATTGAAATGCGATCTGTACTTAAGGTTGCAGTCTCTGATCTTTATCACTAAGTATTTCAAGCGCTCTTCATTTTCAATAAGCAAGGTTGTGTCATCTGCATATCACAAGTTGTTTATGCCTCTTTCTCCAATCCTATTGTCATGTTCTTCTTCATATCATCTAACTTCTCAAATTATTTCTTCAGCATACAGATTGAATAACTATAGTGAAAAAATGCAACACTGGAGCACACCTGATTTTAAACCATTCAATATCCCCTTGTTCTGTTTGAATGACTGACATTTTGTCTGTGTTTAGGTTCTTCATGAGCACAATTAAGTGCTCTGGAATACCCATTCTTTGCAATGCGATCCATAGTTTGTTATGATCCACACAGTCGAATGCCATTGCATAGTCAATGAAGCACAAGTAAACACCTTTCTCTGCTTTCAACCAAGATTCATCTGACATCAGCAGTGATGCCCCTTGTTTCACATCCTCTTATGAATCCAACTTAAATTCTGGCAGCTCATGGTTAATGCATTGTTGAAATCATTTTAAACTTATTTTCAACAAAATTTTACTTGCATGTGATTTCAATGATATTTTTCAATGACTTCCACATTCCATGTGGTTTCCTTTGTTTGAAATGGGCACAAATATGGATCTCTTTCAATTTGTTGGACAGGTAGCTATCTTCCTATATCCTCTATTGTTACATCAGTCTTTTGAAATATTTCAATTCCTAGAATGCTTGTTTTTTGTCAAAGTCTTCAGTTGTGTTTAGACATCTCCCTTCAATATCATCTGTTCTTGATCATATGGTTTCTCTTGAAATGATTGAATACCAGTCAGTTCTTTTTGATTTAATGAATCTGTGTATTCCTTCTGTCTTCTTTTGATCCAGTATCATTCAATATTTTGCTAATTTGTTGTTCCTGTGTGATGTTGAGTTGGTTACTATGTCTAGTGCAATACATTGTTTGATTCCTTGACTGCTGCTTCAATGAGCATTTATTGTGGATCCAAACATATTAAAGTCTTTGACAACTGTATAGGGTTTCTAAGGAATAGCAGGTGGTTTTGAACTGTTGACCTTGCAGTTAGCAGTCCAGTGCTTATCCTACAGCACCACATCAGTGTCCATGGAATCCTTCATTGTTGCAACACGAGATTTGAATTTTTTTTTCCAGTTCTTTCAGCTTGAAAAATGCTGGGCATGTTCTTCCCTTTTGATTTTCTAACTCCAGGTCTTGAACATTTCATTATCATATTTTTCTTTGTCTTCTCTAGATGCCCTTTGAGATATTCTGCTCAGCTGCTTTGCTTCATCATTTTTTCTAGTTACTTTACCTTCTCTATGTTCAAGAGCAAGTTTCAGAGTCTTTATTGATATCCATTTTGGTTTTTACTTTCTTTCCTGTCTTTTTAATGACCTTTTACTTTCTTCCCATCTGATGTTCTTGATGTCATCCCACAACTCTTATGGCTTAGTTACAAGTGTCTAATGCATCAAATCTGTCCTTAAAATTGCCTCTAAATTAAGGTGAGATATAATCAAGGTCATATTTTTACTCTCATGGAATTGTTTTCTTCAGCTTCGGCCTGAACTTAAACATGAACAATTCATGGTCTATTCCACAGTCTGCCCCTGGTCTTATTGTGACCGATGATATTGAGATCCCCATCTTCTCTCCCCATAGATGATTTTTTTGTTTTAAAAAAATTACATTCATTTACAATGAATATGCCATGCAAATTTCTATTAGGTGATTTCCAGCAGTGCTTCTATCATCATAGCCTTATTTTCCAATTATGTTTGGATCCTACCTCTTTGTTTCCAACATTCAAATTCCAATCACCCATAATTATCAATGCATCTGACGAAGCTGGTAGAATTCTTCAGTTCCATCATCACTGGCTTTAGTTGTTGATGTGTAAAATTGGATAAAAGTGGTATTAACTGGTCTTCCTTCTAGATTTCTGGATAGTATCCTATCACACACAGCTTGTACTTCAAGATAAATCTTGAAATGTTCTGTTTGACAATGAATGTGACAATATTCTTCTTTAGTGAATATATTAATAGTTTAAAATAAAGATTCCTAACAGTCTGTAGTAGCTTTTATTTGTGGAGGTGGGGAAATATATGTATATACTTGCACATACACACAAATTAGCATATATTTCTGAGAGTTTAAAGAAAATGTAGATATTTAAAGTACTATAAATGCTTTTCAATTATTATACACATATTCATGAAAAATGTGTATAATAATTGAAAAGCATTTATAATTCTTTAAATATCGACATTTCCTTTAAACTCTCAGAAATATATGCTAACTTGAAGAAAATAATTTTCTAGTATCAGAACAACTAAATTCATTTGATCTGTGTTTGTACATGTATATTGTGAGTATATGTCTGTGTGTGAATGAATGGCTCTGTGTGTGCACTGACATAAAATTCAAGGAAAACAAGGAACTTGATTTGCACTATCCTTGAGCCACCTGACCCAATTTCATACTTTTATGTCTTTAAAGTTAGCTAAAACTCTTAGGAGCATGTTAGTGTGGAAAAAGAAAGTCTTTAGGCCACTGACACATGAAAAGTGTATTTATTTAATATCAGCCAACAGAACAGATTTCTACATTACAGATTAATTAGCAATTGCAATTAATTTTTCAGAATCTATTTTAAGACTTAATTAAGTCTTTGTCTTTGTTTCTATATTACTCTGTCTTTGGAAATAAAGTTATAGAAAGATTAGTCACTCTAAGATTGTTATAAATGTGAATAATTAGCTCTGCCATCATGCATTATATACATGGTAGACTTTTCTTTAATTGAATTTTTAACCATTACTGTAAATAATTTAATTTGTTATAAAGTCTTCAAAACTAATAAGACTCAAAGGTGTTGAGTTATTATAAAGTGAGCCAAATGCTTAAACCATGTGTTAATTTAAAAGAAGGAAATGAAAGCAACATGAAAATACATTTTTTTGCATTGGGCTGCTAACCTCAGGGCAGCATTTCAAAACTACCAGCTGTTCTGTGAGAGAATGATGAGCCTTTCTGCTCCCGTAAAGATTTACAGCCTCAGAAACCTTGTACAGGCTCGCTATGAGTCGGAACCTACTTCACGGTACACTACCACCACCTTTAATTTTTATCCAATTTAAAACCTATGAAAAATGTTAGAATAACAATATCTCACATAACCTATACTGCAATTGACCATTTGTTTACATTTTGTTATAGTATCCATTATATTATGAAAATTAGGTAATTCGATATTGATATAGTCATGTTACTTAGTCCAGTCTATATTCAAATTTAGTCAATTGTTCTAGTTGTATTTTTAGAGCTACATTTTTTCTGATCTAGGATCATGTATTATGTAATAGTGTCTCTTTGATATCATTTAATGAAGAACACTTCCTCAGTCTACTTTTGTCCTTTTTTAATTTGTCAAATTGTTCATATTTCAAATAAGAAATTTTGCAAGATTTGTTTCCATTTGTTATTTTCTAATGTTTACTTATGATTACATGGCTATAAATTTTTGGTTGGAATAATGCAGAAATGACACATTTATAAAGAAGCAATATACCAATATTGGTAATGTTAATTTTGATCTCTAAACTTATGTGATAGTCTACCAGAAATCTGCACAATAAGATTATTATTACCCCTTTGCTTTGAATTTAATAAGTAATTTGTTGAAGGACACATATACATATGTTAATATTATTTTTTTTAATCACAGCTTTGCCACTATTTAGTGCCCATTGATGCTTTTCCAAAGCTATCTTTCTACAGTTATTAGTTTGTATTCTACTATAAGTGAACATTCTTCTTGTTCTGCATTTAATTATACAGGTATGCATTTGCATTCCTTAACAACCATATAGTCAACATCCAGCCACATGTGTCTATGGTCCCATAAGGTGTGCTTCTGTTTTGTCTTTTAAGGGAAAGCAGTTCTTCTTTTGTTTATTATTTCTCCCTAATGGTTTTTAAGACCCCATCCTCCCAGAGTGAACCGGCAGAGGGGCTCCAAGGCTCATCCTAATTCCTGAAGTACCTCCTAGTTTACCTCCTTCTTCCCTTCCTCATGGCTTCCTTCACCCACCAGTAGCCAGGCAGTCTTTCATTTCTGGAAAAGGTAGAGTCTGCTGGGACTCCTACATTCCTGTCATGGGTGCTGGTAGCACTGGCCATTCCAGGGTGCTCAGGTGTTCCTGACTCCAGTCAGTGGTAACACTGGCTGCACACGCTTAGGAAAATTCTGAACTAACACAGCGCTGGCATCCAGAGCCACTACCAGGCTCCAGACACTCAAGCAACTAGTCCCTTTGCCACTTCTCCACATTCCCCTCATGTGACCATACCCCAACTCTGCACTTGGGGATGTACAAAATCCTAATCGGGCTGCAGGCGAAGTCCCTCCACTTCTCAGGCCCAACCACACACCCAGCAAGACCAGTCTCTTTATCCCGTAGATACAACTCTTGGACTTTGCCTGAAAGGTCCCCATAAAGTTTTACTATAGTAGCTTTAAGGGGATTTAACTTTGAATTGTATAGCTAGTGCCCGTACATAATATGGTGTCCCCACAACATCCAAATTGCATGATGTCCTATTTATGGAATGTACTATGAACATTTGGAGCCCTGGTGTAGTGCTGTGGGTTAATGTGCTGGATTTCAAAGTTAGTGTGAACTGCAAGGTTGGCTGTTCAAGCTCACCAGCCACTCCTTGGAAATCCTATACAGGGTTGCTATGGATTGGAACTGACTTGACAGCACTTAACAACAACAACAACAATTCTGAACATTAAGTGATACATCCTTGTATATACTTTATATCAGTAAAGAGGTTATGGATTTATTTATTTAAAGTTTTAGAGTTGAGGGTTTTCATATTCATGATTCTAATTTAGAAAGATAGCCACACAATTATAAAAATCATTTCAATGCATACTGATTCATTTGTGATTTATAAAAACAATGACACATACTTAAGATATCAATAAGTTTATCTAGAGTCTCCTATTAAGAGATGTGCAAGGATTCATGATTTTTTGGTAAATTTTCCACATAAAAATGACTTAACAAAACTGAGCTGGGTTTGCAATCCAAAGTCTCATGAAATTACCTTTATTTCTGGTAAGCATTAGACTTCTACTTTTAAGGTTAACCACATTTTCTTGTAGTTTGGATAATTTTTTTAATGAAAAAATACCACTATTACAAATTATGGTATAAGTGACAATCATTTCCTGACACTTCTATACTAGCAAAAATGTTGAGCAGAACAATGAAGAAGATAGGTGAAGACACAGGGAGGTATGTGTGGGCTAAAGGGGATAGAGATAAATAATGGCATATGTACAACCTTGGAACAACAGTGTTCTGTGTGTAGATACATGGATTGAGATATGACTGAATGGGTAAGGGAGGCATACTGGGATATATATAAATACATATCTATAGATCTATATTTATCTATCTATCTACACATATATATGGAGTTCTGGTGTGGCACCGTGGGTTAACGTGCTGGATTGCAAAGTTGTTTTGAACTGCAGGGTTGGAGGTTCAAGCATACCAGTCACTCCTTGGAAACTCTATAGGGTCGCTATGAATCAGAACTGACTCGACAGCACTTAACTACTATACACACACACACACACATATATATATACACACACAAATACATATATAAAGGAAGTCTGGTAATGTAGTAGTTACAAGTCGGCCTGCTAACCTCAAGGCCAGCACTTCAAAACAACCAGATGTTCTGCAGGAGAAAGATGAGGCTTTCTGCTCCTGTAAAGATTTATAGCCTCAGAGATCCTATACAGTGTCACTATGAGTTGGAATCAACTCCATGGCACACAACTACCACCACCATATACATATAATTATGTTTTTGTTTTTGTTAAGTGACCCTGTAGGGTTTCTGAGGAGCAGCTGTTGGGTTTGAACTGCCAAACTTGTGGTTTAAAGTCTAGTGCTGATCCTGCAGTATTACACTAGGAGTTGGTGCATAATTATTATATACCCTACAAATATATAAAAATTTGAAAAAGGATATTTGTACATGAGTATTTACCTTTCCTGCAAATAAAGCTGTGAATGTGGTGAAGCATACAATGGGAAAAACGAACACTTCCTAGATAATATCAACCATCTTAGGCAATGAATTGCTGGGCCTTGGGGCTACCATGATCAATTGGCATAACATAGACCGCAAAGACAATTCTTTACTTGGGTGAGCAGCATCTGGGATTTGAAAGTTCATGAGCAACCATCTAAGGTATAGTTATTGGTCCCCCCACGGGTGGAAGAAAGAAGTGATAAGAATTGAAGAGGCTTGGAATCAATTAGTCCAATGCACTAAAGGAACATGTGAAGATCAGTCTCCAAATCTCTGACACCAGAAGAACTAGATGGTGCCCAGCTACCATTACCAACTACTCTGAAAGGGACAACATTAGAGGATCCCAGATAGAGCGGGAGAAATTATGGAACAAAACTCAAAATTATTTAAAACAAAACAGAACTGGGTTTACTGGTCAGAAAAAGACTGGAGGAACCTTAGACTCCCCTTTAGGTCTGGAAAGGAGCTAAACCTCTTGACCCAATTTTTAGTCAAGCAGTGTTGTTGTCAAGTACCGTAGAGTTGATTCCGACTCATAGTGACCCTGTACAGGGTTTCCGAAGCTGGAAATCTTTATGGGAGCAGAAAGCCTCATCTTTCTCCCATGGAACAGCTGGTGGTTTCGAACTGTCATCCTTGAGGTTAGCAGCCCGATTCATAACCACTAGGCTACATATAAGGTAGAGGTGGTGGTGGGGTCAGGAGACAACAACACAAGTAAGTTATACTCACCATGGAATGGTCAATCATTCAAAATCAAAAGGGCAACATACACCTAAGGACAAAATTTTACATTAAACTTTCTTTGAAAAAGGGATGAGAAAGTGGGTGTAATGCAAATAAGAACCACAGGGATGAAGAGGGATAGCTGTTATTGCTTGGAGGGGATTGCAGTCACGGAGATGAAATTAAGTTGAATGTAACGTGGCTGTTTTGTGTTAACTACCCATAATCTGATCTGCATAAACAATTAAGAGGGTTAAGGATTGTCTATAAACCTTCACTCAGTTCAAAATAAAAAGTAAAACAAAAAAGAAAGAAAGAAAATATTCTGCACAAGCAAACCAAAAGTGGGTCACTTAGGTGAAAAACAGCAGTAAACAAAAGGAGGTTATTAGACCTGGATTCCAGGCCAGGCTTTGATTAAAACTAATGTCTACGGTGACAAGGTCGTATTCTTACACCATACTTATTCAACCTGTATTCTGAGCAAATAATATGAGAAGCTGTATTCTATCAAGAAAAACATGGCATCAAGATTGGAGGAAGACTCATTAACAACCTGCAACATGCAGATGATACAACCTTGCTTGCTGAAAGTGAAGAGGACTTAAAATATTTACTGATGAAGATCAAAGAGCACAGTCTTCAGTATGGATTACATCTCAATATAAAGAAAACAAAACTCCTCACCACTAGACTAATAAACAACATTCTTATTAACAGGGAAAAGATTGAAGTTGTTCAAGAACTTCATTCTTCTTGGATCTACTATCAACACTCACGGAAGCAGCAGTCAAAAAATCAAATGATGTATTGCATTAGGCAAATCTGCTGCACAAGACCTTTTTAAAGTGTTGAAGAGCAAAGATGTCAGCTTGAGGACTAAGGAGTGCCTGACCCAAGTAATGGTATTTTCAATAACTTCATATGCATGTGAAAGCTGGACAGTGAATAAGGAAGACCGTAGAAGAATTGATGCCTTTGAGTTATGGTGTTGGAGCAGAATACTGAAAGTGCCGTGGGCTGTCAAAAGAAGCGATAGATCCATTTTGGAAGAAGTGCAGCCAGAGTGCTCCTTGGAGGCCAAGATGGCCAAACTTCGTCTTTCATAATTCGTACATATTGTATGGAGGGACCAGTTGCTGGAGAAGGATACCATGTTTGGTAAGGTGGAGGGACAGAGAAAGAGAGGAAGACCCCGAACAAGATGGATTGGCCAAGTGGCAGCATCGATGGACTCAAGCATGGCAACAGTAGTGAGGTTGGCCCAGAATCGGGCAGTGTTTTGCTCTGCTTTGCATAAGGTCACTATGAGTCGGTACCGACTCGATGGCACCTAACAACAACTGCCCTTGGTAGTCTTGGGTATTATGACTACAGGGCATTGAGATTAATGCTTAAATTAATATTTAAGGTATGAATTTTATTTTAAAGGAAGCAAGGGTGACAAAGGAAAGAATACACTATGGATTTTGGAAGCAATGATAATGATTACATCTTAATTGGTCATCTGAATTGGTCTACAAATAGAAATGGTATCACTTCATCCATAGTATACCCAGGCAACATCCCATTGAATCATGTCATATACAGCACATGGAAGAAAAAAAAAAAGATGTTGACAAGCCTTTTGAGGAGGAAGATTTAGGAAAAGTTAGGATATAGCTTCTGGGGAGGGAAGTGTCTTAAAATGCAAAACAATGTATGCATTCAGAAAATCCAAATTTGGATAAAATTACCACCTATGAGAATTGTAATAGATTGAGTTCTGTTCCCCCAAAATGTGTGTCAGGTTGGCTGAGCCATGATTCTCAGTGATATAGCAGTAAAATAATGATGTAATGTGGCTGTTTTGTGTTAACTACCCATAATCTGATCTGCATAAACAATTAAGAGGGTTAAGGATTGGCATAAATATCTGGAATATAAGTAGATGACTACTACTCGTAGGGTCGGTGGTTCAAACCCATTTGTCACTCCTTGGAAACCCTATACAGGGTTGCTATGGGTTGGAACTGACTATAGGGTACTTAACAACAATAACAACAAGTCTCTAGGAAAAGATCTTTTCTTGAGCCCTAGTGACATTGTAGGATAAATGCATTGGAGTACTAACTGAAAAACTGGCAGTTCAAATCCACCATTCACTCCTTGAAATTTAGAAGGCAATTATATGTTCAACTGACTAGAAGAGATCCATATTAATGCCCATTCCAAAAAAGAGGTGACCCAACAGAATGAGGAAATCATCGGACATATCAATAATACCTCATGCAAGTAAAATTTTACTACAGATAATACAGAAACGGCTACAACCATACATTAACAGAAAACTTCAAGAGGTTCAAGCCAGATTCAGAAGAGGACTTGGCACGAGAGATATCATTGCTGATGCCTGATGGATCTTGGCTGAAAGCAGAGAATACTAAAAAAATGCTTACCTGTGCTTTATTTACTACACAAAAACTTTCTATTGTGAGGCTTATGACAAACTATAGACATAATTGTGGAGAACGAGTATTCCAAGATACTGAATTGTGCTCATAAGGAACCTGTACATAGACCAAGAGGCAGTTGTTCAAACAGAACAAGGAAACAACAAATGGTTTAAAATTTAAAAAGCTGAGTGACAGGGTTGTATTATTTAATCATACTTATTCACTCCGTATGTTGAGGAAATAATCACAGAAGCTGAGATTTAGATTATATGAAGAAAAACATGGTATCAGGATTGGAGAAAGAGTTATTAACAACTTGCAATATGCAGATGATATAATTTTCTTGCTGAAAATGAAGAAGAGTTAAAACACTTACTGATGAATGTCAAAGACCACAATCTTTGGTATGGGTTGCACCTCAATGTCAAGAAAATAAAAATCCTCACCACTGGACCAATAAACAAAATCTTTATCAAAGGAGAAAAGACTGAAGTTGTCAAAGACTTCATTAGGTTGGACCAACCATCACACTCATGGAAGCAGCAGCCAAGAAATCAAACAACATATTGCATTAGGCAAATCTGCTGCACAAGACCTCTCTAAATTATTCATAAGCAAAGATGTCAGTTTGAGGACTAAGGTGTTGTGCCTGACTCAAGTCATGGTATTTTCAATAACCACATATGTATGTGAAAGTTGGACTGTGAATAAGGAAGACTGCAGAAGAACTGATGCTTTTGAGTTATGGTGTTGGAGGAGAATATTGAAAGTACTATGGGCTGCCAAAAGAACCAATAGATCTGTTTTGGAAGAAGTGCAGCTGGAGAGCTCCTTGGAAGCCAGGATGGCCAGACTTTGTCTCTTATACTTTAGACATAATATCAAGAGGAACCAGTCCCTGGAGAAAGATATCATGTTTGGTTAAGTGGAGGGTTGGAGAAAAAGAGGAAGACCCCCAACGAAATGGATTGGCCAGGTGGCAGCATTGCTGGACTCAAGTGTGGCAACAGTAGTGAGGTTGGCCCAGGATCGGACATTGTTTTGTTCTGCTGTGCATAACCTTGTGGTTCAAATTGACTTTGCAGTCCAGTGCATTAACCTGCAGGGTCACACCAATGTAGTGATTGCAAAATGGCCAGTTCTCCAGTAGCTTCACAGGAGAAATATGAAGTTTCTGTTCCTGTAAAGCTTTAGGCTCAGAAACCCTATACCGGGTTGCTATGAGTCTCATCCGACTCGACAGCACACAAACACTACCGCCACTACTAGGTTTCCATTTTATATATGCACAGGTTATATCTGACAAAAAATGTTTAAACATGTCCCTGTAATTAGTGAATAGCTTCAGACAAGATCCTCAGTAATACACTTGTCTTAGTCTTGTTAAAGTGTCTTCTAAAAAATGGTCAAGTCAAAATAGTGGCTTTAGAGAGGATCTGCTGGACCAATTAAGTTCAAGAAGGTTATGGTGACTATATTTTAGATTCCAAAGGAAATAATTTTGGTTGAGTTTCTCAAAGGAAATAGGATTATCATAGGGGCTTATTAGAGAAAATTTTTAAGAAAATAAAAAACTTCATTTTTGCAGAAAAGGCCAGAAGGTTATACTAATATCTGTATTTTTTTTCATCATGACAATGCACCTGCTCATTTTTCAAGGGTAGCAAGGATTGTCCTCTGAAAATGCAGTCAGGAAATCTTACTCCATCCACCCAACAGGTCTGATCTCGCCCCTTCGGAGTTTCCTTTTGCTTCACAAACTCAAAGAGCACTCAAAAAAGGAACATAATTTGAGTCCCTCAAAGATGCCAAAACTGCCATTTGACATGGTGTAAATCAAAGAGCACAGAATTATTTGGGGAAGGGTTTCAGAGTTGGAAATACAGACTTGAAAATTATAAAGGTTTTGATTGAGGGTATATTAAGAAACAATACCTTCACACATTTGGGCTTTGTGTGTGAGGGTATGTGTACATAGGTTGCTTTATTCTCCACAGAGCAATACATGCTTAGGTGGGCTGCGCTTGGGCTAATGGCCCCATATGTACAGCCCTGAATAAAGTAGGTCTGAGAAGAAGTCTGATTTGCCTTGATGTGGAGAGATGGGGGAAGATGGACATTAAAACCAGGGATGTGTTCAGTCCTGTGCTGGTTCTGGCCTGGAAAGCAGGGTAAGAAGGCAGCTCTCAGCATTGTCACTTCCAGGCTGGGGATGTCTGCCAGGCTTGGAGGGCCTTCTATACCACATCTTCCCACTGAGCATCTGAGATCTCCCGAGCCCAGGCAGGAACTCTTGGCACAGGGAGGCTTATTCCAGCCATTGCCCTTTTCTCCAGCTCATATTCCGGGTCCATGGGAATTGAGCTGTGGTCACCAAGTGCTGTAGCTCCTTCATCTTCTTCATCTTCACTTTCTAATGGAGGATCTGACAAATGCAGTTCCAGGGCCTGGATCTGCTCCTGGATGTCGATCACTACATCTTCTCCATCCTCCACAGGTGCCAACTCTACTTCCTCTGGCTCAGGTTCTTGGTTTAGGGGTTGGTAAGCTGGGCCTGCCCCAGCTTCCTCCTACTCTTCCTCGTGTTCCTCACTGCTCCAATCTCCAGTGCCTTCTGTGGGGCCCCAGTGAGGCCCTAGTTCCTCAGTCTGATTAGGGAAGGTACGCTCTGGACCCATGGTGTCTCCCCCTAGAACTACTGCTGCCATAAGGGGCAGGGGCCGCTCGGAGCTTCCGGCGGAACTCGCATCTTCACTCCCACACACATTTTGACTTTTTGTTTAATAAACGTTTCCATGATTTTGTATCATTGCCTTTTAAATTACCTGGGTAATTGTTCTCAACATATTAAGACACACTTATATTTATCTCTGGGTATCTGTTTCCAGAAAGCCATGGGAGCTAGAGGAAAGTATTTTCCAGGGCAGCTAGCACCAGTTAACTCTTTCTCAATGTACTTCATTCTTGTGAATTTCAAGAATTAAAATCTGAGCACTCTCAGATAACCTTGTAAATAGATAGCAAAAAAACAAAACAAAAAAAAAAAAAAACTTTTCAAATCTATTACAGAGCAGCTGTGGAAGACAACATACAATAAATAACATTTTTGTAATAAATGCTTACAGATGAAATGACACCCTTTTCCCCCACCTCTATGTTTGATTCTCTTTCCCCTTCTTAGAATTGTCTTTTAAAATTTCTATTAAGGTCTTATATTTGTCGATCAATGCTGAACCCTGTTGTGAACATCTGCCTTCATTAAGTGTGCATTATGTAGGAGACAATCAACTTAATAAAGATAATTTCATGAAATAGGTGACAGGACAGAGTGGAGACCTTTTTTGTTTGCTTGTGTGTTTTTAGTACCGGTGTGCTCTGTCTGTGGCATAAACAGTTAATAAGCTCCACTACTAACAGAAGGGTTGGAAGTTTGCATTCACAAAGTGGCATCTAGAAGAAAGGGCTGGCAATCTATTTCTGATAAATCAGTCTTTGAAAACCTTGAGGAGCACAAGTTTGCTCTGCTATATGTGATGTTGGAGTTCTGGTGTGGTATTGTGGGTTAATGCGCCAGATTGCAAAGTCATTTGAACTGCAAGGTTGGCGGTTCAAACTCACCTGTCACTCCTTGGAAACCCTGTGCAGGGTCGCTATGGGTCGGAACTGACTCGACGGCACTTAACAACAACAACAGCAACCATGAACTGACTTGACTGCAACTAGTTTTGTTGGCTGTGTCTGAACCATCAGGTTTTTATTGTCAGATCCCAGTTCTCTTCAGAAGAAGAATAACTAAAATGATGACAGTTGAATTTCAACTGTGGCAATGTTCTATTAGAATTTTCTAGCTCAGTGTATTACAGATTGTCTTTAAGAATTATTCATGGAGCTATTTGTTATAGGAAAACTTAACAAAAAGACCAATTCTATTTGTTGGATAAAAACAAATCCATCTGGATTTGAAGGCTTTTAATGTAAATTGTTTAATATGTAATGAGGTGTCCTGGTGTGGCACTGTGGGTTACTATGCTGGACCACAAGGTTAGTTTGAACCACAAGGTCAGTGGTTCAAGCTCACCAGCTGCTCCTTGGAAACCCTATACAGGGTCGCTATGGGTCGGACCTGACTTGACAACACTTAAAAACAACAATGTGTATTAACGTTTCCTTCATTGGTTAGTCTTATGGAGTAACAATAGTCCTTTCCCTTTATAAACTTCTATTAATTTTTCTAGATTAGTTCAAATCCCATCTTGTAAGGGAAACAACTCATTCTAGTAGTTTGAACCTCAAGCTCCCTCTAGCTTTATTCACCTCTGTAGGATTTGCTTCCTGATTAAACTATAAGTTCCATGAAGGGATTGGGGGAGTGTCTAGCCTACTTTTAAGGATAAATAAAAACCAGAATCAATGACTAAAAGGCAATTTTGGGGTTACACGCCATATTGTGGCTATAAGTGAAACAGTAAACTTTTAAACTAAAACTGAACAACTGTGTGTGTGACAAATGATTTTACTTCCAAGTGAGAAATTTAAGTTGAAATTCAAAAATGATGTATTGCTTACTTACATAAGAAATATGCTTTAAAAATGCAATCTAAAAAAATGCAGTTTAGGAATAGCTTTTTTTTTTCTCCTAAAGTCCTGGTATATTTTTTTCATAGAAAATGAAAATGATGTAAATAACTATGTTTCCCAGTTTTTTCTTTGACTTTGTGATATATCAGACACAAATTTATGTCTCAATTACACCAACCACTTTGGCCATTATTTCTGCTTATGTGTGTTCTCTTTTCCTTTTGGTCAATTCTTCCTATTCTTATTTATATTTTCCCTGGTCTTAATATTTTATTTATGTTTTAGTATTTTACTGGTTGTGTTTTTATAAGCTGTTCTAAGTCCATTGTGCATTAGCTCAGGATATAAATAATCTACTTGCTTAAAACAGTCTGAATGCATTACCTGTACCATCCCTAAGCTACATGAATTCTGACAAAAAAAGTTTTGCATTTATTTCACTCAACTTCTCACATATCCCTTAGCTTCTGTCATCTCCAGAGGTTTTTCTGATGTTCAGAAGGGAAGCTCTACCTCACTTCTGTTTCTCCGCATAGTAATACAAGGCCCCTGCTGCCGCTTTCAAGGACATGATCTAGGTGAGGGCATATCAAAATTATCACTATTAAAGGCATACACAAAAATGTTTAATACTGCAATTTTCTAGCTGGAGCAAAACCCAGGAGAGAAAGCTCTCTTGGCCCTGGCTCTTCCCAGATTTTAAATAGTAGGTAATATTGCTTCTTTCAGACCAGTCACCAGACTTATGGCTAATTAGTAACATGACCTGGTCTAAAAATGTATAAAGCATTTCATTACAATGATAGGAGTGTAGATTTAAATTAGAAAGTTTTCAGATAACTTAAAGGTAAGTTAAGAATGTTCAGGTAACATCCTGAAATGTGTGGACTCTACCAAGATCATGGGTCACACTTATTTTGCCCCAAGATGAGGATCCTTTTGCCCTCCCCTTAGAGAACCAGCTGTAACATGGACAGGTGTATTCACTTTACTGATACAAAACACCCACTGGTATCTGATGATTTCAGAAATTATACACCTTGGACCCTCTATCTGCTACCAAGGTACACTTTACATCACTCCACAGTTGTACTCTTCTATAAGGCAATAATGTAATCTTGAAAATATATCTAATCCTCATCATCAGGATAAATTAAAAATAAAAAAGAACTTTGGAGATGGTTCCTGCATACAAATTCAATTGATACCATTGTCAACCTCTGATTTAGAATGGTGGCTTAAATGCCTTTTCATGCAGAAATCTACAGTTGGTGTGGACACACACAGCATCAAACAGGGGAACTCTATTTTTGTACCACTCTCCATCACCAGAGGTGATGGGCAGATTTGAAAGTGACAGGAGAGCAGAATGATATATTATACAATCCAGGAAAAAGGGAGCAGCTATTCTGGAAAGATGAGTGTTTAAAAGCTTCATCTCAAAGACACCTGAATATCACTAAAAACTTGGAGCGGTCCACTATTTTATCTTTATTCTTAGAATTAATTTAACTGATTTGTGGGATAGAGAATGCTTTTCTAATCAGTGGGTTTGTAAGATCAAAGGTTGGTATTTGATCAGCTTTCAAAGTGAGCAACATAGGGATGGACTACAGAATTTTGAATGTTTCTATTGTGGTTAGATTAAGCACTCAGATGCTAACCAAGACTGGAGGTTCAAACTCACCTGTGGAGCAGCTGGTGGACTCAAACTGCTGACCTTGAAGCCCAATTTATAACCCACTGTGCTGCCAGGGTTCCTTTTCAAGGCCATAAATGCAGATATTTGTCACTGTTGCAAAAAATAAAAATAAAAATAAATAAAATCTGACCACTAAAAAAATGAATATTTTAATATAAAAAAGTAAAAGACTGACATACCCCTCAATGGGAAAGAAAAAAAAAAAAATCAGCAATCTAATACACAATGAAGGGATTCTCGGAACAAAAAAGGGGCTTATCCAGTATTGGTTTTTAATCTGCAAGCAGAAATTACATGTAAATAGAACCTTCCAAGTTTTAATTGAATTTAGAGCCATCCTGTCTGGTATTAACTCCACCTGTTCATGAAAGCCTTATCCCAGAGTATTAACATATTTAAAGCAGTTGTTGTTAAGTGCCCATGGAGTCAGTTCTGACCCATAGCAGCATGTATAGGGTTTCTGACCTTGCATTTCAAAGGCTTTGAGTCTGGCGCATTGCCCGCAGTGCCACACCAGGACTCCCATTTAAAGCAGTGCTGCAGGTGGTTATATGCCATGGAGTTGGTTCTGACTCATAACGACCCTGTACAGGGTTTCCAAGGCTGTAAAGTTTTACGGGAGCAGAACGCTTCATCTTTCTCCCGTGGAACAGCTGGTAGTTTCGAACTGCTGACGTTGCCGTTTGCAACCCACTACACTAGGGTTACCAAATAATGGTTCATTCCAACCTTCTCTGATATCTCTTGGGCCTATTGAAGATTTAAAACTTTTTTTGTTAAGTTATGATTTATTGGGAACAGAAATTGCATTCAAATGAAATTGTGAATTTAACGAAAAGGGGGAAATATTAAATCTGCCTGGTAGCCAACAAAGAAAAAATTACTGAAGTATTGCCAGTCTTTAATTCAATATTCTAAAGAATATTTACAAAAGGTAAGAGAAACCTGGATGAACAGAAACTAGAGTCTGAAATCTGCCTATCACCACCCTAGGAGAATACGTGCATGGAAGAGACATCATGTAAAAGACTTATTAGAGATTTCTAGGAAAGGACTATCTATACTTAGTCCTCATCAATCCATACAGAGCAAAATTTGAAGGAAATAAACCCTTGGAGCCATTTATCACCATTAAAAATGCGTAAGACTCTTCTTTAGACTAGCCAAACTACTGGAGTATTGAAGGTTACATTTAAGTGCCCGTGCAGACAGAAGCAGATGACATCTGAGACAGATGATTGCTCCAAGACCCTGGAACAGACGAGAAAATGCACCCGTTTCATTATTTTGTTCTTTTTAACCTTTGTTATAATCATGCCTCTACTAATGCTTACCTAGATTGGGTAGATGTTTGTGGTTATCATTTAAAACGGTTTAGTTGTTGGATATGTAGTCTTAGGAGTT
>NW_006408537.1:12098450-12107587 GCF_000296735.1 Chrysochloris asiatica
CTGTGTACCGAGGGGATATGCTTAATCCTTGATTTGAAGACTCCTTCCTTCTCGGCTGGTATTTTGTGGAGTCCTGGTGTGGTGCTGCAGGTTAATGTGCTGGACTGCAAAGTCGGTTTGAACCTCAAGGTCAGTTGTTCAAGCTTACCAGTTGCTCCTCGGAAACCCTATACAGGGTCGTTATAGGTCAGAACCGACTTGGTGGCACTTAACAACAACAACATCTATAAGATAAGGTCAAGTCTTCAATTTGTAGCAATTGTACTTGCTTACTGTATCAAATTTCTTCATCTTCCTCTAGTTGAGTTTTGATCATCAAGCCATCCAAGCTAGGTCAAATGGGTACTATCTCCAAGTTTGGGAGTTCTTGTACACCTTCCCCCATTTCATATCAGCTGGTAACTCTAGCCCCCAGTGGCTAGGTTAGTGTAAATAACTATACACTTAGTGGTTCCCAAGTCTCCCCAAACTTGGAACAAACAGTCCTTCCTTTTCTCTCTTTACTCTCAAGGTCTACAAGAGTCTAAGGAACATGATCAAGCTCAGCCCATGTCTTTGTTACTGTCTTTCCCTCACTTCCACTCACAAGTAGACCAATGTGATCACGGGCAAGCTTACATACTGCCCATGTGCTTCCTTTGAGCTTCGATCTTAGAAGGAGATTTGCTCTGAAGTGACTGGATGGCTTGCCTTGATGGCTCCCAGGTGAACTGTTTGTTCTTGTAATAGGCAGACAGTCTGCTTTCCCTGGTTTTCTCTTTACCTGCCTGTCTTTCTTTCATGAAGTATCTTCTGTTCCTCTAGCTGGTCTGGGTGGGTTATCAATGCATCTTGATCAATGTCAGCCTCCACAAACTGGTCGAAATCTTCAGTTTCTACATCTTTGGCTTCAGTGGTTGGTGTATAAATTTGAACAACAGTTACATTAATTGATCTTCGTTGTAGCATATAGATATTATCTCATCACTGACAGCATTGTACTTCAGAATGAATCTTAGAATGTTCTTTTTTGATGATGAATATGATATCTTTGCTATTTAACTAGTATACCATATGGTTATCTAATTAGTCCCTTTCTGCTCACTAATGCCTAGGATGGAGTCCTGGCATGGCGCTGTAGGATAATGCACCGGACTGCGAGTTGGTTTGAACTGCAAGGTCAGTTTCAAACCCACCAGATGCTCCTCAGAAACCCTAGACAGGCTCTCTGTGAGTCAGAACTGATGTGACAGCACTTAAAAACAACAATGCCTAGGATATTAATCTTTCTGCATTCCATTTCATCTTTAATTACTTCCAATTTTTCTAGATTCATACTTTATACATTCCATGTTCCAATTTCATGGATGTTTACAGTTGTTCCTCGTCATTTTGATTTGTACCATATCAACCAATGACAGTCCTCTTTTTATGTCATTAAGGTGTATCCATACATACTTTGAGGAAGTGGATCTTCTCCAGTTATATTATGAGCACCTTCAAAACTAAGGGGCTATCTTCTGGCAAGATTTTAGTCAATGTTCTTTTGCTATTTATAAAGTTTTCTTTATGCTATAAATAGTCACTTTTTTCAGAAGTAGACAACCACGCTTTCATTCCTAGCCTGTCTTAGTTTTGAATGTCCAGTGAAAGCTGTCTCCAATGGTTAACCCTGGAGATATTTGAAATACCAATGGCAAAGATTCTAGCATCACAGCAACACCACTGCACAATGAACTAGTTGATTTGAATACTTGTTGTTATGTAAGTTAAGATGTATCATTCCCTACCAGTTCTCTAGGTTTCGGTTTATTATTTCTTTATGTTTTCTCTTGTTTGCGCATCTATCACAGCTCTAGTCTTTGTTGAATTTATCTAGCCAATTAGTTTCTAGAGTATCATTATTTTCCAAGGTAAATTATTTAGTACAAGACTTGATGTATTCTGGAAATGAAGAGTGTGTCTCAATGAACTCAGAAGTTCACAGTAATGTGTCAAAGTTGAAAAGAAAACATCTGAAGTAGACATCAGAAATTAGGGGTTCAAAAAACCGTATTGTTCTCATCAGTACTACACACACATCAGTAAGTATTTTGAGGGAAATAAAACAAAGCAAAACAAAATCTATCATCTGACTAAATAACTCTCTTACTTGGGTTCTTTTTGCTCAAGTAGTGAGTAGCATTTGTTATTATTTTCATACTACAATAAAAGTGGCATATGCTTTTGTGTTTACCATATGCACACAGAAAAATTAAGACAAATGTTTCATGAAATACATATTTAGCTAAGAAAAACGTAATTCTTGAAGTTAGGGGATGGGAACCTGAATCCTCAACTAAGCTTTGCCACTAATATGGCTTTTACCTTTGTCAGATCTTTGATTGCTCTAATATTCAATAAATTCTTCTGTGAAATAAAAGGAACAGACTATATTGTATCTTTACCTTGATTTGTGTGTGTATGTATATGTGTGTGTAAGGAATAGGATTTGTCTGTGTGTGTATATATATATATTTATGCTGTTCTTGTTAAGTGCTGTTGAGTCTCTCTCTCTATATATATATATCTAATGTTGACTAATAGTGTAAAAAAAAATAACTATACACTGTGTATGCAAAGGCCAAGCAGGAAGAAGTTTTTATTTCAGAGTCACCTCACCACTATAGGAGCCCTCAGTTCTAGCTGAGGTGTCATCAGTGGTAGTCAGAAGGACCATGTCTTATGGGAAGAGCAAAGTTTATGGAGTACAGGAGTAAGTATTATGGCACGAGTAGAAAGTTAGATGGTTCTCTCAATAAAGGTCAGCATAGCATTGGATGGGCAGTCTGTGCTTCTGAGAGAAGTATATCTCAGGCTCTTTTAGTAAGTACATTTTAACCACGCAGGAAGTTCTAAACTATGGAGATACCCAGTCCACACACTAGATCAATGGGATCAGAATCTGACAATGGGATACAGGCATCAGTGGTTTTGAGTTAATTGCCAGGTGGTCCTAGCATACAGATTATCAACATAAGGTTGAAAATCAAATTGGCAAATGAGAATTCATTTAAATCATTTACTCAACCCAATTGTTAGTGGTAAAGGATAGTAGGGGTATATGAGTCAAGAACGATTTTGAATTTATAGGTTGCTCAGCATAGAGAAGAGCTGCAGTCAATAAGTAATGGGACCACAGGCAAAGGAAGAGTTCGAGGACACATTCCCATATATTTTCCATATTTGTTGTTGTTCAGTGCCATTGAGTCAGTTCTGACTCATAAAAACTCTGCATAGGTTTTCTGAGGAGCAGCTTGTGGGCTTGAACTGCCAACCCTGCAGGTAGCAGTCCAGAAATTATCCTACAGCACCACACCAGGACTCCGTAGATGCATTTTTATTGTTGTTGTTGTTAAGTGTCACAGAGCCAGTTCTGGCTCATAGTGGCTCTGCGTGGGGTTTCCTAGGAGTAGCTGGTGGGTTTGAACTGCAGCCTTGCAGTTAGCAGTCCAGTGCTTATTCTATAGAGGAGTATTTTTTTTTTTTTTGGTCTATTGTTGTTTGGCTTATTTATTTTTTTCCCTACTCTAAAATTCTGCAAGGCAGCAAAGAGTGTTTATTTTATTCAGAGAGTTTTCTTTGAAACATCAGTGACTTTTTTAGTACTTGCTTTCTTCTAACTTTCATAAATCACCAAGCTTCATTTCTAAACAGTGAAGCCCAGGCTACACAGGTTTTACCCCGGGGAACCTTCCAGAAATGTTCAAATTGTTGACAATGTATGAAAAGAACACAAACTCACAGCAAATAATAGAAAACTTCTCAGTTTTATAGTGGCCTTACAGATATTGGTGTATTGACTCTCATGAAACACCTTAAAAATAAGAGTTATTCTCATTGTGAAAGGCTAAAAATCAATGCCCACCATAGAAGAGATTTTTACAGTTGTGTTAAAAACAATCTTCTCTTTTTTCTCAAACCTGCAGCTTGCATGTATTTTTCTAACACTAAACCAACAAAAAGTGATTTGAACTTGTTTTTTATTACTAACATTTTCATTTCTTCCTTATATTTTCAGTTATTTTTCAAAAAAAATTTTTCTAATATATTGCCTCCATGTATTTAATACTTGTTTCTTCAGACCCTTGTAGCTGATGTCTAGCTACTATATTATGGTGGTGGTGGTGGTGGTGGTTATTTCTGATTCACAGCTACCCTGCAGAGGGTTTCTGAGGCTGCAATATTTACGGGAGCAGAAAGCCTCATCTTTCTCTTGTGGTAGATTCTACCTGCTGATCCTGCAATAAGCAACCCAGCTCATAATTCACTGTGCTATCAGGGCTCCCTATCACATTATAAATACTATGAGTTTGTTGTTGTTTGTTGTTAGGTGCCATCGAGTCGGTACGGACTCATAGCGACCTGATTATGCACAGCAGAATGAGACACTGCCTGACCCTGGGCTAATCTCACTATTGTTGCCACGCTTGAGCCCATTGATGCTGCCACTTTGACAATCCAATTCACTGGGGGTCTTCCTCTTTTTCTCTGACCCTCCACCTTACCAAACATGATATCCTTCTCCAGTGATTGGTCCCTCCTGACAATATGCCTGAAGTATGAGAGATGAAGTTTGGCCATCCTGGCCTCCAAGGAGCACTCTGGCTGCACTTCTTCCAACACAGATCTGTTGGTTCTTTTGGCAGTCCATGGCACTTTCAATATTCTCCTCCAACACCATAACTCAAATGCATCAATTCTTCTACGGTCTTCCTTATTCACTGTCCAGCATTCACATGCATATGAGGTTACTGAAAACACTATGTCTTGGGTCAAGTGCACCTTAGTCTTCAAGCTGACATCTTTGCTCTTCAACACTTTAAAAAGGTCTTATGAAGCTGATTTGCCTAATGCAATACGTTGTTTGAATTCTTGACTGCTGCTCCCATGAGTATTGATAGTTGATGCAAGAAGAATGAAGTCCTTGACAATGTCAATCTTTTCTCTGTTGGTAAGTTTGTTTATTGGTCCAGTGGTGAGGATTTTTGTTTTCTTTACATTGAGATGTAATCCACACTAAAGGCTGTGCTCTTTGATCTTCATCAGTAAATATTTTAAGTCTTCTTCACTTTCAGCAAGCAAAGTTGTATCATTTGCATATCACAGGTTATACTATGAGTTTAGGACTCATTATATATATAATGGAGTCCTGGTGCCCTGCTGTGGGTTAATGCACTGTACTGCAAAAATCAGTTTGAACCTCAAGATCAGCAGTTCAAGCTCACCAGCTGTTCCTTGGAAATCCTGTACAGGGTCGCTATGGGTCTGAACAAATTTGACAGCACTTAACAAACACATATATATGATAAGAGTGACATCAGAATATATAATCTCCCTTCCCCAATGCCTTAAAACAAACAAATTAAAAATGTTTTAATTAAGGCACATATTCACTAGTAGCCAACCAACAAAAAAGGATTTTAACATTGTGCTATAAACTTTAAATAGTGGCAGCTAAGAATAGAACTGGAATATTATAGAAGGACACTGTTCCTAAAATGTACAATTACACCCTTGAACTTATATTCAAGTAAACAAAATTGTCAGTTTCATTTTGATTTCTATCTGTAAATAATTAGACTTTTTGTTTTTCATTTCTAATAAGAAATGAGGAGGAAAAAGGTGAAAGTGTAGTAGACAGTTGAACCAAAATAGGAATAGCCCCAGGAGAGCATCTGGGTAAGTGATGGAAGTCAAAACAGAGTTTGACTCATTCTGATGGAAGTAGTTTGTAGGGTTACTTCATAAAAGTAGAGAAACTACCAGAATTTATGGTATTTCTTCATGAGAACTTGTTATATTCACTGCCAGGTGAAGAATAACCTGGAGAGTACAGTTAAAACAGAGTTCAGAGGTGTATGTAATTCCACTTACACTCACATTAGTCTGGATGAAACTTCTCAAAGTAAAAACATGAATAAAATGGAAAGAAGAGTCATGGTGAGGACAGAAAAATAGTGACTACTACTGCAAGAAAAAGAAAGAAGCAAACAAAAGTTACAAAAAAAAAAAATTTGAAATGTTGATATGGAGGAAATAACTCATAGATAAAAAATTTCCTCTGTGTTTATTTTAGAAAATTTGATAAAACAAGAGTTCAAAGATCAGATGATAAAATCAAATAGCAAGGTAACTTCACTTTTCATGTTATCCTGTATTCAGATTACTGTAACCAGCAGTCATACTTTTGTTGTTGTTGTTGTTAGGTACCACTAGGAGCCATCCAGTTGGTTCAGACTCATAGTAACCCTATGCACAAATAATAAAACACTGTCCAAGCCTGTGTCATCCTTACAATTTTAGTTCTATTTGAGCTCCTTTTTACTACTAGTATGTCAGTCCATCTTGTTGGGGGTCTTCCTCTTTTTCATTAACCCTCCACTTTACCAAGCATGATTGGCTTCTCCAGAGACTGGCCCTTCTAGACATTATGACCAAAGAACAAGATACAAAGTCCTGCCATCCTTGCCTTGTTTCTAAGGAGAATTCTGGTTGTACTTCTTCCAAAACAGTTTGTTCTTCTGGTAATCCATGGTACTTTCAATATTCTTCTCTAGAACCATAATTCAAATGCATCGATTCTTCTATGGTTTTCCTTATTTACTGTCAAACTTTACCAAGCCTATCAAGCAATGGATAATACCATGACTTGTGTCAGATGCACCTTTGTCCTCAAACTGCTCTTGAACACTTTAAAGAGATCTTGTCCAGCAGATACGCCTAATGCAATATGTCTTTTGATTTCTTGACTGCTGCTTCCATGAGTTTTGATTATGTATTCAATCAAAATGAAGTTTTTGACTACTTCAACATTTCTCCATTTATTATTATGCTATTAATTGGTTCAGTTGTGAGGTTTTTCTTTACATTAAGGTGCAATCTGTACTGAAGGCTATTATCTTTGATCTTCATTAATATTTTAAGCTCTCGTTACTTCCAGCAAGCAACGTTATATCATCTGCATATTGCAGATTGTTAAGGAGATTTCCTTCAATATTGATTACATATAACCTAGTTTATCAAATTATCTTTTCTCAGTATACAAATTGAATAAATACATTGAAAGGATACAACCCTGGTGTAAACCTTTCTGATTTAAACCATTCAGTATCTCCATATTGTCTTTTCATTTATGTGCTATAGTGAATTATCTAATGTCTTTTCTAGCCATAATCTCTAAATTCCACCAAACAACATTTCTGCCCTGCTGGGTCTGGGTAAGAAAAGGTGGGAGAAGATACTGATAGGATGATATGATTCATCTGTGGATGTTAGTAGAGTTACTTGTAGTTGTGAAAACTTGAAATTTCTAGCATGGGTTTAAGATGAGCTACCTCAGAAGCAAGAGAAAAGAGGTGTCTCACTACATCAAAGAAGAAGAGCCAGGAGTTGCCTTTGTCCTTTGGACCCTGAGATCCCTGTGCATTGGATGTCCTCCACCCAGGGACAGTAAAGCTGTGACCCCAGAGGAGAGGCAGAGGAGTAATACCAGAGTATGAGACAGAGCTGGGGATGTTACAGCCTACAGAGCAAGTAAAGCTGAGGCTTGTTTTTAGAGTGGGGTACCTCCAGGCACTTAAGTGGGGGAGCTAGGTTTGCTGACCCACAGAGCTACAGCCAAGTTCCTCAACTAGAGCTGAGACTTATGCTGGAATGGTGTGTCCTATGGGCATTTCTCAGCAGCTGACTGAAACAGACTGTGCCCTGAGCATTTCTGATCCTGAATTATAACCTGTTAACTCTCTGGTAGCAAAGTGGTTACGAATTGGGCTGCAATCCTCAGGGTCAGCAGTTCGAAACTACCAGCTGTTCCGCAGGAGAAAGATGAGGCTTTCTGCTCCGGTAAAGATTTACAGCCTCAGAAACCCTGTACAGGATCGCTATGAGTTGGAACCAACTCCATGGCACATAACAACAACAACAACCACTCTAATAAGCTATACTGTGAGTGTGGTGTCTGAGTCCTGTGTGACCATTGCAACAAAGTATCAAACCCAGCCGAGTAAAAGGATTGTGGGAGGAATGTTTGGTGTCATACTTTTGTAGTCTTTATACAGGTTCCTCCTGAGCACAACTGTTTCTGGAACACCCATTCTTTGCAATGTTATCCATAGTTTATTATGATCCACAAAGTCGAAGAACTTTGCATAAAGCACAAGTAAATATCTTTATGGTATTCTTTGCTTTTGGCCAAGATCCATCTAATGTCATTTATGATATCCCTAGTTCCACAACCTCTTCTGAATACAGCTTTAATTTCTGGCAGCTCCCTATTGATGTACTGCTGCAACCATAGTTTAATTATCTTCAGAAAACAATTGGCTTGCATGTATATTAATGATAGTGTTTGATGATTTCTACATTCTTTTGGGTTACCTTTCTTCAAAATGGGCACAAAAATGGATCTCTTCCAGTCAGTTGACCAGGTAGCTGTCTTCCAAATTTCTTGGCATAGATGAGGGAGCTCTTTCAATGCTGCATCAATTTGTTGAAATATTTCAATTTGTAATCCATCAATTCCTGGAACTTTGTTTTAGTCAATGCCTTTATTGGAATTCCTCCTTAATATTATTATTTCTTGATCATATGCTACCTCTTGAAATGGCTGAACATAAGCCAAGCCTTTTTGGTAGATTAACTATGAATTCCTTCCATCTTCTTTTGATGATCCCTGCATCATTTAATGTTTTACCCATGTTGTTGTTGTTATTAAGTGCTGTTGAGTCTGTTCTGACTCATAGTGACCCTGTTTAGGGTTTCCAAGGAGCTGCTGGTGGATTTATACTGTGAACCTTGTGGTTGGCTAGTGCTTATCCTACTTTGCCATATCTGGACTCCATTTTACTTATTTTGTTGTTGTTATATGCCATGGAGTCAGTTCTGACTCATATAGATGCCTTCAATAGTCCAACCTGAGGCTTGATTTTTTTTCCTTCATCTTTTTAGCTTTAGAAATGCTGAAACTATGGTTTTGCACATAGAAAACCTTTTGGTTTTCTAACTTTATGTCTTTGCACATTTAATTAGTCTTCTTGAGCTGCCCTTTGAAATTTTCTGTTCACTTCTTTTACTTCATCATGTCTTCAAGGTACTTTGTTGTTGTTGTCAGGTGCCAT
>NW_006408537.1:12108202-12119274 GCF_000296735.1 Chrysochloris asiatica
GAGGATTTTTGTTTTCTTGACATTGAGATGTAATGCATATCGAAGGCTGTGCTCTTTGATCTTCATAAGTAAATGTTTCAAGTCCTCTTCACTTAAAGGTACTTTAGCTTCTCTATATTCCAGGGCAAGTTTCAGAGTCTCTTCTAATATCCATTTTGGTCTTTTCTTTCCTGTCTTTTAAATAACTCTTTGCTTTCTTTATGTATGGTGTTCTTAATGTCATCCTATACCTCCTTTAGTCTTTGGTCAGTAATGCCTATTGCATCAAATCTGGTCTTGAGATGGTCTCTAAATTCAGTTGTAATATACTCAAGGACATATTTTGGCTCTCTTGGACTTGTTTTAAATTTCTTTAGCTTCATCATGGACTTGCATCTGAACAATCGATAGTCTGTTCTATAGTCAGCCTTGTTTTGTTTGATGAAATTGAGCTTTTCCATCATCTCTTCCCATAAATGTAGTCAAGTTGATTCCAGTGTTGCCTATCAGTCGAGGTTCACATGTATAGTCATCACTTATGTTGTTGAAACAAAATATTTGTAATGAATAAGTCATTGGTCTTATAAAATTCTATCACATGATCTAAAGCATCATTTCTATTGCATTGACATATTTTCCAGCTAATCTCTTCTCTTAAATGCCAGCGAGTCAGTTCCAACTCCTAGAGATCCTGTATAGGGTTTCTTAGGAACAGCTGTTGGGTTTAAACCACTGACCTTGCAGTTAGCAGCCAGTGCTTATTCTACAGCGTCATACCAGAATTCCAGCTACAAATATTTCCTTTCCCTTTCCAACTTTTGCATTCCAATCACAAGTCATTATCAATGCATCTTGATTGCATAGTTTATCAATTTCAGACTGAAGAAGTGGTAGAATTCTTCATTACTGGCTTTGGTGACTGGTGAATACATTTGAATAATAGTGGTATTAACTGATTTTCCTTGTGGTAGTTGGTGGTTATGTGCCGTAGAGTTGGTTTCAACTCAAAGTGACCCTGTACAGTGTTTCTGAGGCTGTAAATCTTTACAGGAGCAGAAAGCCTCATATTTTTCCCATGGAGCAGCTGGTAGTTTCAAACTGCTGACCTTGTGG
This sequence comes from Chrysochloris asiatica, assembly GCF_000296735.1. NCBI lineage: Eukaryota > Metazoa > Chordata > Mammalia > Afrosoricida > Chrysochloridae > Chrysochloris > Chrysochloris asiatica. The sequence goes on from NW_006408537.1 coordinate 12,109,295, forward strand.
TTTGCAGCCCGATTCGTAACCACTACTTTACCAGAGCTCCTCAATTTTCCTTGTAGGTGTATGGATGCTATTCTATTGCAGGCAGCAGTGTACTTCAAGATAGATCTTGAAATGCTCTTTTTGATGATGAATGTGATATTATTTCACTTCATTTTATCTCTGCAGGCATAGTAAATCACATGATTTTCTGATTCAAAATGGCCAATACCAGTCTATTTCAGCTCTCCAATGCCTGATGCGGCACTGTAGGCAAAACACTGGACTCCAAGACCACTTTGAATAACTAGATCTATGATTCAAACACACCATCTGCTCCTCAGAAACTCTATACAGATTTGCTCTGAGTTGAAACAGACGTGATGGTACTTAACAACAACAATGTCTAGGATATCAATATTCTGTGCATTCCATGTCATTTTGAAGACTTCTAGTTTTACTAGACTCATACTTTGTATTTTCCAAGTTATGCTTACTAATGGATGTTTGAAACTGTTTCTTCCCATTTTGAGTTGTGCCACATCATAAATGAAAGTCACAAAGCTTTGCTCCATTCACATCATGATGGTTTCCTCTACTTTGTTGAGACAACCCTTCCCCAGTCATATTTTGAGTGCTTTCCAACCTGAAGGATTCATCTTTGGTACCATATCTGACAATGTTTTGCTGATAATCATTATGTTTTCAGTGGCTAACCATTCAGAAATACTTTGCCTCTCCTTTCGAGTCTGTCTTAGTTTGGATGTTCAAGTGACATCTGTCTACCGCGGGTGACCCTGTTGATCGATAATGCACATTCAGGATCAACATGACTGAAGCTAAACTCTGCACTTGCAGATGTACTTTACCTTTTTTTCCCCCTAATTATAGTAAAAGTGAACACCAAGGAGAGCTGTTGTAATTTAAAATTTGCTCAAATTATAAATCTGAAAAAGTTGGCAGAATTCTCATTCATTCCTCCATCCCATTCTCCTTCATGACCAAACCCCTCCTTAGTTTTATTTAGTTATTTTCAAGAATCAAGTAATAGAATCCACCCTACCTGAAGTTGAAAAGCTTTTTTGAAAACATAATGGAAAAACAGGAAAATTTAAATTAATACTACAAACTTACTTAAATAAATACCTTTGGAGTTAGAAAAATACATGGGAGATTTAAAAAACAGAACTGAAATAATCAAATAACGAAAATTTAAAAAGCATTGTTAGAACTGAGTAAAGAATTTTAAGTAAAAGAAGAAAATCTCAGAAAGGACATGATTGAAGTACAAAATTACAAATGGTTGGACTGAAATGGTAGCTTAATAAAGGTTGTTGAGAAAAGGTGTAACAAATACTATGAGAAGAAAAATAAAAATAAAGTGGGTAAAAAAATGTGGTGGAAATGGAAGAGAGACAAATCAGAAATAAAATTCAAAGCACTGTAATCACAAAAGGAGAAAACAAAATAATAAAAACAAACATATTTACACAAATATTCTAAAGAACTTTCTAGAATTAAAGCAAAAAAACACAACTACAGATCAAAAAGACTCACTGTATAACTGGTGACAAAATTTACATGGCATTATTAATTCTGTGAGGAAAACAGTTAAATTTCAAAAGTAAAAAACTAATTTTCATGACCTACTTTTATTAAAAAGCAAAGCTATCAATTTGAGTACCAAGGTGCACCTGACCCAAGCCATGGTATTTTCAGTTGCCTCATATGCATGTAACAGATGGACAATGAATAAGGCAGACCATAGAAGAATCAATGTATTCGAATTACAGTGTTGGAGATGAATATTTAAAGTTCTGTGGACTGCAAGGTGAACAGGCAAATCTGTCTTGGAACAAGTACAACCAGAATGTTCCTTAGAAGCCAGGATGGTGAGACTTAACGTTCAGAGTTTGGATGTGTTAACAGGAGAACCCAGTACCTGGAGAAGGACATTATGCTTGGTAAAGGGATAGCTAGCAAAAAAAAAAGGAAGACCCCAAACAAAAGTAACAACCATTGTGAGAATGTCGAAGGACAGGACAGTGCTTCAGTCTGTTGTGTATGCAGCTGCTCTGAATTTGAACAGACTCAATGACACCTAAGATCTATAACAACAGGGAAAAAAAGGATCAAATAAACAAGTGTCAAATGAACTAGACTGAAGTGGAGTTTTCAAAGAAAATATACTAATCAACAGTGGAAAGACAGTTCAAAATAAATTAGTAAAGGAAAGCATGAGAAAGATAAAACCCAGGAAAACCTAACCAAGCAAACCACAAAGAAGGAACAATAAAGAACAGAAACTAATGAGGTAGGGCACTGGGAAATAATAGATTCAAGTAATAAATCAAAATCAAAATTTTAAAACAAAAATTAACAAAATAAACCAACTACTAGCTACTGTCATCAAGGAAAATAAGGAGAAAGCAAAATCTTACATCACAGGGCAACAAAGCTAGTCAGTTTCTTCTTTAGCCATAATCATAGTAGCACTTTTGTCCAAGATTCAGGCCTAAGAGTTAATTTTTAGCAGATTATATCTTTTATGCTCCTCTTTTAACTCTTTGTATCTTCTCTGGACATTTCTCCATTGGTAAACTCAGCAACTGCTCAGAATATCTTCTGTGCTCTCCTGACATGGAAATGTATGTCTAAACTATGATGAGCTTCATATAACTATGTATACCTGTTTTCTGAATGTTTGCACTTGAATGACGCTCATATGAAGTTGTGAGCTTGGAAATTAAGTAAGGCTATAGTGCTGTGGAGTCCTGGTGTGGCATTGTGGGTTAATGCGCCAGACTGCACAGCCATTTAAACTGCAAGGTTAGAGGTTCCAGCTCACCAGCTGTTCCTTGGGAATTGTATACAGGGTCTCTATGGGTGGGAACCAACTCAACAGCACTTAACAACAACAACATTGTGCTGTAGGATAAAAACTGGACTAATAACTGCAAACCTGGCAGTTAAAGCTTACTTGCCACTCCAAAAGAGAAAGATGAGTCTTTCTGTCCATAAAGATTTACAGCCTAGGAAACCTTACCTGGTCTCTATGAGTCAGATTCACCTTAATGGCAGTGGATTTGTTTTCTCTTGTATCTTTGGTCCATTATTTAACAACAATGTGACCTGAGGGAATTTACTTAAGTACTTAAAACATCAGGATCCTCATTTTGAAAAAAAATGGAGATATAATAGAACTTGATGTTTTTGTTGTTTTCATCAGTCATAATAAATTCTTCATTAGTAATTTATAGATGTGTTGCCTATTTTTATTTCAGTAACATGTTGTTGTTATTTGGTGCCATCAAATGGGTTCCAACTCATAGCATCCCTCTACACAACAGAAGGAAACACCACCCAGTCCTGCACCATCCTCACAATTTTTGTTAGCTTTGAGCCCATTGATGCTGCCATTGTGTTACTCCATCATATTGGGGGTCTTCCTCTTTTTCATTGACTTCCACTTTGTCAAGATTGATGTTCTTCCCCAGGGACTGGTCCCTCCTGATAACATGTCCAAAGTATGAGACAAAGTCTTGCCATTCTGGTTTCTATGGAACATTCTGGCTGTACATCTAAGATTTTTTTCTGGCAGCCCACAGTACTTTGAATATTCACCAACACTGTAATTCAAATGCATTCTTCTATGTCTTTTCTTATTTGTTGTCCAACTTTTACATGCATATGAGGTGATTGAAAATACCATGCCTTAGGTCAGTCATGCTTAGTCTTCAAACTGATATCTTTGTTCTTGAACACTCTAAATAGGTCTTTTGCAACAGATTTGCTTAATGCAATAAGTTGTTTTGGTTTCTTGACTGCTGCTTCCCTGATTGTTGATTGTGGGTCTAAGCAAAATGAAGTCATTGATAACTTCTATTTTTTCTCTGTCTATCATCACATTATTTATTGGTCCAGTTTAGAGGATTTGTTTCTGTTTTTACACTAAGGTACAACCAATACTGAAGGCTATAGTCTTTGATCTTCATCAGTAAGTATTCCAAATCTTTTTCCATTCAGTAATCAATGTTGTGTCATCTGCATATTGCTGGTTGTTAAAGAGTCTTCCTAAGTGACACTAGTGACCACTAAATTGTCCACGTGAGAAATCTGAATGTCATCTTGAATGTCTTCTCTCTCACTCTCCACCACATATAATTAGTTGTCAAGATTTATTAATTTTATCTTGTGACAGAGACTGCTGGCTGCTCAGGGAAAGTGAATCCTCTTCTTTCTGGACAAACAGTTAAATTACATTTGCCAGTCTCTCTTGTGTTGGTGTGACCCTACAGACTGAGTTCTAATGAAATGTACATGAAAGTGATTCATGCCACTTTGAGGTCATAAAGCATTGCAGGTTTGATTCTCAACAGTTTCTCTAACAGCTGGGTTTGGCTTCCTACGGTGGCCTTGAAGATAGATATTACATCATTCTGAGTCTGTGAATGACTGTGTGAAGATCCCTTGAACCCTATTCATCTTTCCAATCCTCATTAATTTAGAACTGCTTTGGACTTTGGAGTATTTAAGTGAGAAACATCCTGTTAAATATGTAAGTGTGTCTATTTGTTATAGCAATGAGATGAATCTTAAGCCCATGTGTTGGGGGCACAGTGACTCTGTAGGATAAGCACTGGACTGTAAACCACAATCTCAGTAGTTAGGCGTACCAGTCACTCAGAGGAAGAAAGATGAGGGTCTCTGCTCTGGTAAAGCTTTACAGCACCAGAAACCTCGTACAGGGTTGCTATGTGTCTGAACCAACTTGATAACATTTAACAACAGTTGTTAAACTGTTGTTACAAACCCATGTGTTACAGAGTAGAAATACTCAACAGGGTTTTTTTTTTTGTTGTTGTTGTTGTTGTTGTTGTTTTTCTATAATCTTTGAGTGGTTTGTCAGGCCTTTGTTATACAAAGGTGTTGGGTGGGTTTGCATTGACAACTTTTAAGTAATCACTTAATCACAAATAGCACACATAGGGTTGACATGAGTCAATTCCACTAAGAGCAATGAGTTTGGGTTTTTGTTTTACCTGCAAGGTAGTTTATGGTCCACAATGCCCTTCTTAATTGGTTACTTTCATATTATTTCATACTCAGCACCAACCATTGAACTATGAGCACTATGCTATCTAACATTACCAAATCATTTACATTTACTTGATACAACAATGTAACATTTAGCACTATCTCTTCTCAGGTTGTTCTCAGTACCTAAAATATTCCTGACTGTTTTTATCTCAGAAAATATTCCTGTTAATATACTAAGACTCAATTTACTTATTTCTTCCTCTATGATTGTTCTCTGCTTGGAGAGAAATATGCATGAATACCTTCTGCTATAATAGCCTGTACATGTCATTAATATTGCTCATCTCAAAATCTTCTGTAATAACTTGTTTACATGTACTTTGTTGTCACCAGTAAGATCTGTGTTCATTTTAGAGCATGGATTTTACTTTGTTTTACCATGATCATCTATGTATTGCCCAGAATACAGTAATTATTTAAAAATATTTAATGAATAAATGTGTTGGTTCTCTCTTATTGTATGGAAATCCATTCCAAAACCTAGTGGCTTAAAATGACCATTTGTACTGTTTATAATTTCAAAATTATAAAATTTTGTGAAGAGATTTGCTGGGTCATTATCTTTGATCCTTGAGGCAACAGGGGGTTACAAGACACCTACACCATTTCTTTTCTGTGTTCAGTGCTCTTAGATCACTCTTCTCTCTGTGTGGTATCTCATCCTCTGGAAAATCACCCAGTGGCTTGGACTTCTCACTCATGGTAGTCTCATATTACTCTCACTTCTTACATAGTAGTTAACTTCCTAGCTTCCTAGACGAAGTATCTACTAGTAAGAGTTCTAAAAAGTCAGACAGAATTGGCAAGGTTTGTTTTGATCTAGCCTCATATTCCCAGGATGTCACTTTTTCTAAATTCTATTAGACAAGCAAGTCATAAGACAAGTCTTCTTTCTAGGGAAAAGGGAATTAAACCCTATATTTTGATAGCAGGAGTAGCAATTAATTTACAGCTATTTAATCATCAACAATAAATAAATGGTTACACAAGTATTTAAAACAAGATATCTGAACATGAGTAGTAAATACATCAATAACTAAAAATATAATCTCAAAAATAACTACTATAAAGTTAAAATATAAACACTGAAATGTACAAGGTATCATATTAAGGCTAGCAAAATGATCTGTGTTAGGAATAAAAAATTTGAGAGTAGGTATGATGCAAGTGATTAACAATTTCATTCAACATACAAAAAAACCCACATATTATTTCATCTAAAATGAATTCATTAAAAGACTAAAGCGAAGAAATAAATAGAAATAAAAATTGGTTTTTACATTGGTCTGAGTCTTTACAAGGTAGCTTTTTAATCATGGAAAACATACAAGAATAAGTATGTATACAATGGAATATTATGCAATGTTGAAGAGTAATGAATCTGTGAAACACTGCATAGATGAACCTGGAGGACATTATGTTGATTGGGATTAGTCAATCACAAAAGGACAAACATTGTATGGAAACACTATTGTAAGAACTCAGTAAAAGGTTTTCATACTAAAAGAAACCTTTGATATTTACCAGGGGTGGGAGAGAAGGGAAATTAATTCACTGGCTAGTGGGTAGACACATGTTAACAAGAAGGGAGAAGGCAATGTTCAAGAAGAGGGAAGTTGTCATAAAAGGATAAAGACAGGTAAAGACACAGGGAGCTGTACAAGGGCTAAAGGTGGTAAAGTAAACTTTCATTTAAACCTAGAGTGATATATACACAACCTTTGAACAACAGTGTTCTGTGGATAGATGCTTGGACAGAGACAGACTGAAAGGGGATTGGAGAAAAAGTAGGAGCATACCCATGAACATATAAGAGTTTGAAAGAAGTTATTAGTACATGGGTGTTTACCTTTCCGACTAACACAATTATGAATGTGATGGAGCAAACAGTAGACAAAATTATGAAAATTATTTTGATACGATCAAGCATTTTCAAGCAATAAGTTCCTGGGCCTGGAGGTTCAGAACCAAAGACTCATGGGACATCTGAGATTGATATAATATAGTCTGCAAAGATAATGTTCTACATCCTACTTTGGTGAGTAGCCTCTGGGATCTTAAAAGCTAATGAGTGGCCATCTAAGGTATAGCTATTGCTCTCTCCATGTGTGGAAGAAAGAAGAGTGTAGAGAATTGAAGATGCTTAGACTATATTAGCTCAATGGATTAATGGATCATATCAACATCTGTCTCCTTGACTCTTAGGCCAGAAGAACTAGATGGTGTCTGACTACCACTGCTAAGGGCTCTGAAAGGGATCACATTAGAAGGTCCCAGATAAGATGGGAGAAAATGTGAATCCAAACTCAAAAATAGTATTATAAAAAAGAATGGACTTACTGGTCAGAAATAGGATGAAGGATCCTGAGGCTATGGCTCTTGACCACCATTTAGGTCTGGAAAGCAACTCACCCTTGTGGTCCAATTTGTAGCCAAGCAGTAGATAGGTATATAGTGGGGACAACAAAACTAGTAAGGTATGCTCACCATGGAATGGTCAACCATTCAAAATGAAAAGGTCAATATTTACCTAAAGATAAAGTTGAGAAAGGATGGGAAGGTGGGTGGAATGGGAAAAGGAAACACAGAGAAGAAACGGATAACTATTGTTGGATGGAAGGGATTGTGATCATTGAAATGAAAGAAAGTTTATGATTTGTTGAATATAAAACAGATGCTCTTGTCTAGAAAGCTTCACTCAATTCAAAATAAGAAGTTAAAAACGGAGTAAGTGTGTATATAAGATATATCAGCTTTTACTCATTTGGTGAGAAATTGTTTTGGAAACCTTCATGGTGCAATGGTTAATTGCTGGCTATTAACTGAAATGTCAACAATTCAAGCCCACCAATCACCCCATGAGAGAAAAATGTGGCAGTCTGCTTTCATAAAGATTATAGTCTGGGAAACCTTATGGGGTAGCTCTACCCTCTCTCTTAGGGTCACTATAGGGGAAATCAACTTGACAGCAAAGGATAGTAGGATAGGTTGGAATGTTTTACCAGCTTAGGACTTTTTAAACAAGCTATAAAGTTATAATTATTAATAGTACTTTTTAAAATACATTATTACTAGTGCTCCAAAGCATACAAATATACAGTGCAATGAATAATTTCTATTTAGGAATTGTGCACATGCCAGTTTCTATTGTGATGATCTTGAGGGGACTGAAATTCATGTGAGTGGGGAGATGCTTTTGACCTGAAAGGAACTAATGTTACTACTGTCAAGTAAGAAAGTAAGTTTTTGGAACATTGGGAGGGTAAATAAAGGAATGGCATCTTTTTCTGCAACCTGGAATTAACTGGTCCTGATTATGAGATGCTATGAGTGCCAAAACTATTTTAGGAATGATTTTCAGGTATACCTTGTCATGTGAAAGTCATTAAGGAAAGAGTACACTAACATGAAAATATCATTCATCAGTATTGGCAACAGCTGTAAATGTTTAGTGAAATGAAGCAGAAAGACTTGGATGCAGTTAGGTTTGTGTGGCCATGGATGAAGACTCTGTAACAATAATTTAGAAGCAATAGCACGAGGCTGTTTGCTAAGAGATGAAGGTTAAAGACATCCGAATGTCTGACTTTTTAAAAGTGCTATTTTGTTTGTTGCTATTAAGTGCTGCTGAGTCGTTTCTGACTCATAGCAACTCTATATGTCTTCCAATAAGCAGTTGATGGGTTTGAACCATTGACCTTGAGGTTAACAGTTCAGTGCATATCATATAGCACCACAGTAGGATTCAATAATCCCTACTTCTCCCCTCAGTGTTCTCCATGTATCAGGGTTCTGCAATTTGCTGCAACATCTCACAGAACTCAATTCATCAAGGATGCCTCACAGGGTTGCGGAGGCTGACAAGTACAAACTCTGCAGTTGAGACATCAGTCTGAAGGATTCTCCTCACTTACAACCAAATTGGGTTTACAAGGCTATGGAAGCTGACAAATCAGGTCAGCCACTGCATCAAGTTCAAGAATCCAAGGTCAGACAGAGGAGAGTTTGGTTAGTAGAGCAAAGAAGTACACAGCCTACTCACGACACCAAGGTGGCTCGTTTTATATCCAGCAGGAAGACAAAATTGATCAAGCCTCTTGTTAGATTTCCAAGTGTTTACAGTCACAACCCTGTTAGCAATCACTCACAACTGAACCAAACATCTTAGCATCTTCTCCCACCTTCTCTTACACAGACCCATCAGGCAAAAGTCGTTTTGTGGGAGTTCCATAGACATGGCTTACTGTGTACCTTTGAGTGCGTTCCCACTCATAGCAATCCGGTATAGTGCTTCTGAGGCTGTAAATCTTTACCAGAGCAGAAAACCTTATATTTCTCCTGTGAACTCAAAGCGTCCTGGTGAACTCAAACTGTTGACCTAGCAGTTCCTGGAAAGAAGTGGCTAGAAGAGACAGTAAATATTTCACTGAACTGTAGACTCAAAATTTAGTTGCAGGATAAGCACTCTAGATATTTAAAGGAGAAAGGGATTCTAAACAGGAAGTTATTGTAAGAATTACAGACTGGGCCTCCGGGAATGTAACCACAAACACACTGTTGAACTGGTCCATGCAACAATGGACCTCTGCTTCTGTTGAATGAGAGTGGTGGGGCATCAGTAGGCTGTGCCTTACCCTCTTGGATTCAGGTACACACTGCTTTAATAATGATCCAAGAATCAAGGAGTTTCCTAATGCTGTTAATTGTTGACAAGTTGGTTCCAAATCATAGTGATCCATATAGGATATCCAAGGTATCAGGTATCTTTGTGGGAGAAGAAAGCCTCATCTTTCTGATGAGGAATGGCTGGTGGGCTTGAACTGCTGACCTTATGGTTCATAGTCTAGTGCTTATTCTACAGCACTACCATGCCCTCTTCTTTACTGTGTTGTTGTTAAGTGCCA
>NW_006408537.1:12126632-12128243 GCF_000296735.1 Chrysochloris asiatica
TAGTATCCAATCTGTCTAGGCGGGGCCGATGAAAGGAGATGCGGACAGGTCTCTTGTGATACAATCATGAATAATTGTTATCAGGACTGATTGTAACATTGCAAAGAATGGGTTTTCAAGAACACTTAATTGTGCTCATGAGGAACCTGTACATAGACCAAGAGGTAGTTGTTTGAAAAGAAGGGGATATTGAATGGTTTAAAATCAGGGAAGTTGGGCATCAGAGCTGTATTATTTTGCCATACTTTGTTAATTTGTATGCTGAGCAAGTGATCTGAGAAGCTGGATTATAGAAGGAGAGCATAACATTGGGATTGGTGGAGGAGTCATTAACAACCTGTGATATGCAGATGACAACCTTTTTTGCTGGAAGTGAAGAGGATTTGAAATATTTACTGATGAAGATCAAAGACTACAACCTTCAGTATGGATGGTATCTCAATTAAAGAAAACAAAAATTGTCACAATTAGTTCAATAAATAACATCATGATAAACAGAAAAAAAGATTGAAGTTGTCAAAGACTTCATTTTACTTGGATCCACAATGAACATTTATGTAAGCAGCAACCAAGAAATCAAAACAATGTATGGTGTTAGGCAAATCTGCTGCAATAAAACTCTTTAAAGTACTAAAGAGCAAAGATTAAGCAAGAACTAAGGTTCACTTGATCCAAGCCCTGGCTTTCAATTACATCATACACATGCAAAAGTTGTACAATGAATAAGGAAAATCAGAGAAGAATCATTGTATTTTAATTATGGTTATACAGGAGAAGTTTGAAAGTACCATGGACTACCAGAAGAACAAAGAAATCTGTCCTGAAATTACAGCCAGAATGTTTATTAAAAGCAAGGATGGTGAGACTTCATCTCTTACACTTTGGGCATGTTTTCAGGAGGAACTAGTCTCTGGAGAAGGGAATCATACATGGTAAAGTGGAGGGTCAGGGATAAAGAGGAAGACTTCCAATGAGATGGACTGACATAGAGGGAACAGTTGCTGGAGAAGGACATCATGTTTGGTAAGATGGAGGGTCAGAGAAAAAGAGAAAGACCCCCAACTAGATGGATTGGCCAGGTGGCAGAATTGATGGATTCAAATGTGGCAACAGTAGTGAGGTTGGCCCAGGATCAAACATTGTTTTGTTCTGCTGTGCATAGGGTCGCTATGAGTTGGTTCCTACTCAATGGCACCTAACAACAACAAGTGGCAGCAACAATGTGCTCAAACATAACAATAATTGTGAGGATGATGCAAGACTGGCAATGTTTTATTCTGTTTTATATAGGGTCTTTACAAGTCTGAACAGACCCAGAGGCACCTAACAATGTCAGCAGAAGGCTAAACATCTTACTAAATGTACCTTAAACATGATCTATATGTACATATGTAAAGTGATAATTTGTATATTTAAGGTATGCACACCTTACATATGTTAAACTTCAGCAAACCATTTTAATAAGACACCTTTTTAAGAGTGACTTTTCAGTACATTTATATAAGACATTGGAAAATTTTAACCAAATTTTACGAGAGAGAGAGAGAGAGAGAGAGAGAGAGAGAGAGAGAGAGAGAGAGAGAGTCCTGGCGTGACACGGCATGACACTGT
>NW_006408537.1:12128343-12139684 GCF_000296735.1 Chrysochloris asiatica
AACAGAACATTTGATGTCTCCTTGACCCATTTGCCATGAGCAACAGCAGAATCAGCTTCATTTTTACCTGCCAAATCTCTCAGGAATGCGTTTAATTGGCAGATCTAATTTGAATTCATAACTGGCTATCAAAGAGTCTGTGAAAAGTAGGTTTCAGCTTCTCAGACTCTTGTAATTCAGAAAGGCAAAAAGAAGGAAGTTGAAATGACTGCAGATAACACCTTACTTCACTTTATCTGCCTTAGGAATAGCTAGCCAGAAATGACACTTTGTGTGGAAGGACACTCTCCTCTTCCCATAGCTGTGTTGGGTCACCAGCATTCATCTCACAAGGAGTTGGCTTTCCTCTTGCAAGGTAATTGTATAAGAAATACCAAAATGGTATGCTACAAATACTGGAGTGAAGGCCTCACACAGAGTTCTCAGATATAGCCAGTGAACATAGCAGAAATAATTTTCTTCAATTAGGCTGGTGCAAGGCACTTACTCTACTAATCTGGTAATATAAGACAAATACAAATTTATACTGTTATTAAAGATTAAGGAGGCCAGGCAGAATTAGTCAGAGTATAGTCCACCATCTAAGAAAAAATTGAGAAAGCAAACTTTGATGCCAAACTTCATATCTCTCAAACTCAAGTATAATCAAGAATCTGCCCTATAACTCTATATAAAGTACTGATAAAAACAGACTATTAAATGAAAAGTCAGAAGTACCTAAGACTCACTTCCAAATGTTAAAAATGCATATCTTTATTATACTGTTGCTGTTGTTAAGTGCTTTTGAGTTGGCTCTGACTCATAACAGCCCAGTATATGGTTTGCAAGGAGTGACTGGTGTGTTTGAACCTCTGACTTTGTTGTTCAAACTGACCTTGTGATCCAGTGCTTATCCTATAGCACCAAACCAGGACTCCTATCTTTCTTGGTGGTGGTGGTGGTAGTGTGCCATGGAGTTGGTTCCAACTCCTAGCAACTGTGCATAGGAGTTCTGAGGCTGTAAATCTTTATGGGAGCAGACAACCTCATCTTTGTCCTGTGGAACAGCTGGTAGTTTCGAACTGCTGACATTGATGTTAGCAGCCCAACCCATAATCACTATGCTACCAGAGCTCCTTCCAATGTTTCTTATAGCATTATAAATACTTTTTCTGAAGACATTGTATGTCAAGCCAGTATTGAAACTAAATGGTATAATTTTGCTGACTTATGAGACCATGCAACCCACAATTTTAAAATTAGGCAACACTGAATTACCTTTTAAATTCAGCATTTGGAGTAAATGAGCATGGATGATAAAGCTGCTCTGAGATTGCTCTCATTGGTATTGGTTGAATGAATCACATTCACAACCAAAAGTATGAGCCTACATGTTATGCTGCTTTGTAAGTAGGATTAAAAACAAATTGATAAATAAATCTGCTCTTGAAATAAGAATACATGCCTATTGCAGTTATGTTATTTGGTTATTAGTTTTTCTTTTCATGTGAAAACTATTACCAAAAAACTCCCTATCCTCAATTGTGTTGTTGCATTTAGTACAAATACAAATTTAAAACCGAATAAATTATTCGTTAACATTGTTAAGATAGTGTCCACAAATGAAACGAATTATGAATGTACTAGAGATTACTTTACACAAATAAAGGAAATTATGTATAAAATCCCTACTGAACTGAATTTTAGATTCTAACCTCGTAGCCTTTTTGAACAGTTTACTAAGCCTACCTATGACATAATCTCTTCTCTTTTCCTAGATAAGCACTGGACTGATAACTGCAAGGTTGATGGTTCAAGCACACTAACTGCTACTGGGAAATCCACACAGGATTACTATGAATTGGAACTGACTCAACTTAACAGCAACAGCTTGTCATGCATTCCTCTATTACAATGCTAATTGCCTTGAATTTTAACTATTGTTGTGATTGTCTGCATACCTCAAAGAGTGTGCTCAGTCTCTGTATTCCTGCCCACCCTATCTCCCCCTAAAAAGTGTCTGATATTGAGACAATGCTTCATAAATATGGGTCAAAGAAGTGGCTACAATTACTGATTCCTTTGATTTACATACAGTAAATTTATCTCTTTATGCTTCCATCTATAAGAAAATGTTTTTGGTGCTATAGGAGGTCACTGAAGAATATACCTAACAATTAAAAAATAATCCTGCCTATAATTAATTACTAGGAATTGGTCTGCTAACCACAAAGCCAGTAATTCCAATCTAACAGTCACGCTAAGGGGAAAAGATGAGTCTTTCAGCTCCCATAAAGACTTTCAGCCTTGGAAACCATATACAGGGCCTCTCTGAGTTGGAACTGACTTGAAGGCACACCAACTCTACCGTGTTGGAGAAAAGACTAACCCATCAAGAAGAAGTTTATATAAAATGCTAACAAAGATATACAATCAATGTGTGCAACAGGTTCCAAACATCAGTATAGGAATTAAGACAATTCACAAAAGGAAAGACACTGTCAAGCATCTGTGCAGATAAATTACAGCATCAATGCTGCATTGCGAGGTCAAACTGCGGTGAAACACCTAATAGGAGAGCTTTTAGATTTTTACATTGAGAAATATTTGATGGGTGCCCATTGAGGAAGACAATATTTTTGGATTTATAGCTAATGCCAAAATATGGAAACAAAAGTTTCAAATTTACAGATGATAACCTTCTTGAATTCTCAGGAATGAAAGTAGAAAATGAAAATGGAAATGTAGGTGGCCCTTGAAATACTATTGCAGTGTTTATTTTAGCATAACACTTCCTCATGAATTATGTATTGTGTTGTGAGTAATATCCAAAAGAGTACTAAGATTATTACCAACACAAACAACTCCAACCCTGCTACCTAAGAAAACATTAACTCCTGCTTAAAAGCAGATACCTGAAAACCTATAAAATGCATTAAAACATGAGGTAGAACTCAGGGTAGAAAAATGTTGGATATTAACATTATCAACCTGGTTTGCAAGAAATTAATTTCATTATGTGAATTCAGTATTTTTCTTACTTGGATTTTAAGGGGTCTGGGTGAAGGTAAAATGATTATAAGTCTAAATGAACTAAATTTTAGTTTTTATTGATCTTCATTCCTCTATCTTTCTTACCTCCTGAAATAATCTGAAAGTAGTACTGAGGAATAGCAAATACAATGAATTTATCAAATATTGCAATATTAAATCAAGAAAATAACATGGAATTATTTTTTACTTGGTGATTTACTTTCAGGTAGTTACTTCCCTTTGTTAATTTGATATTATAGATGATTATTAAGAGACCTCAATATCATCAGCAATTGAATTACATACAGTATTTCTAAGTTGGAGCAAATTCAATTCTTATTTGATGATAAACAGTTATAGTTAAGGAAACACTGGAAAAAAAACATAGCACTGAAGCTAACCACAGAAGAGAGAAAAGGTGAAAATATTGGACAGATGACTGTACATCTTGGCAAAAATGCTTGATCTGGCTTTTCAAGGAAAATTAAAACTATATTTCTATATACATCAGTTACTAATCAATAAAATGTGCTATTATACACATTTAGATGAGTTTTATTCTACCATCATCAGACACTTAATGTATTAGCTGGTTTTTAATGCAAAGGGAGTTTCTCAAATAAACTAGCTTGAAAATCACGGAAGAATAATGCAAAATTATTATGGAATACATTTTAGTAGTAATATGAAGTATTTTGATTCAAATTTTTCATTTAATTTTATGTTATATAAGCATATAAATTCCAAATATCACAAAAATTATATAGCATTTATTAACAAAATTCTGTATCCTCTGAAATTACTCACCCAAACAAAGTGGTTTATTCAAGTGCTTTTTTTTTGGTTGGTTGGTTGGCTGATTTTTGCTTGTTTTGTTTTAAATGATTTTAAAAGTACTTATTTTTATTTCATGAAATAAGAGTACAGGAAAATTTCCCTATTTCCTGGTAGGTTTTCTTCTTAAGAGTAGCTTACTTAATTTTTTTCTTGATAAGAAAAGAGTAAATAGTTACTATAGAAAATGTATAGAAAATGGAGTCCTCGTGTGGCACTGTGGATTAATGCGCCAGACTGCAAAGCCGTTTGAACTGCAAGGTTGGCGGTTCAAGCCCACCAGCTGCTCCACGGAAACCCTATACAGGGTCGCTATGGATCGGAATCGACTCAACGGCACTTGACAACAACATAGAAAATGTAACATGGATTCATGGTACTTCAGGAAATCAGCAAGCTTTTGAAATAGTGTGAGAAATTCCTTATACATCTACTAATGTGCATTTTTCTAATTTTGGTCAAGTGCTTTATTCCATAGCACTACACCAGGACTCTGCCAAGTGCCCATCACTGGATTTCTTGACTGCTGCTTCCAAGGGTGTTGATTTAGAATCCAAGCAAAATGAAGTCGTTGACAACTTCAATCTGCTCTGTTCATCACGATAGCATTTATTTATCGAGTTGTGAGGATTTGTGTTTTCTTTACGTTGATTTGGACTCAGTATTGAAGATTTCAGTAAGATTTTCATCAGTAAGTATTTTAAGTCCTTTTCACTTCCAGAAACAAGGTTGTAGCATTTGCAAATCGTAGATTTCCTCCAATCTCCTGATACAGAGATATGGTGGCAGTAGAGGACGTAGCCACAACATAACTAACAGACCAGTATGATACAGAGCAGTGGGGTTCCCCACCCACAAAGAGAAAGCTGAGTGCTGTTGTACAGGAGGTTTGCTGGTGGAGTAGGGTGCTTCCAGATACTTGCCAGGGAAGATAGGTTTGCCAATCCACAGAGCTAGAGCTCAGTGCCTTTTGGTTGAGACTCACTGTAAGAATGGTGAGCTTCTAGGAACTTATCAGCACATCTAGAAGAGCTTTGTAACATTTGTCTGAGAAGACAGAGTCCAGACCAAGGGGTCCTGGGTCAAAAAAAGGCTTGTCTGAAGGCACAGCTTAGAAGAGTCTGTCCTGATCAAAGAATTGCACCCTGAGCATTTCTGAATCTGTTTTAGAACCTTTTATGTCTCTCATAAATCCTGTAATCGTGAGTATTGTCTGTGAGTTCTTTATGATTATTGCACTGAATTATCGAACCCAGCAGAGAAGTAGAGAGTGCTAGGGGAGGGATAGTTGGTATCAGAATTGATTAAAATGTTGGAGGGCACAGATATACCTGACCTCTGTTTCATAGGAATCAGTCTTGGATTGTTGATCTTGATCCCCACCTTGTGAAGTTAGAATAGGTCAAAACACCTACTCTGACATGTCATTTAAAAAAAAAAAAAAAGTCATTTATTTTGGTAATTTTGCTTTTCTCTCTTTTTCTAATGGTTGGAGTTGTTGGCTTAAGGCATTCAAAATTTTGATTCTTCTTTTTTGATGCATGTGATTATTGTTATAAATTGACATCTGAGCCCTGCTTCATATATTTCTCAAAGATTTGGGTATTGAAACTTGGTGCATAATCTGTGTGAATCCCCATCCCCTGCATCCAGTCACCTGCATAAATGTCATGATAATGTACATATATTGCATCATCTGCATGAATACATGCACTGACCTTGGATGCAACCAGTGCACGGGAGTGTGCATGTCCTTCCAGGCCCTCACCAACAGCCATGATACTCCCCTCACAACTATCCCACATTCTCTTCACTTGAACCACCTCTTCCCTCCTACCATTGCCCACCACTCTTCATCCCCAGCTGACTGAAGTATGCTCCTACAGTCCGTGCACTGCATGCTTGCTGTCTGTGCAGTTGAGAGGCACACCTTTGCATGAGACATACTACACACCCACTGTCTGTGGTAGCGTGACTCTGGTGCAGGGTAGGGGAAGGGAAGCAGTGGAGTTTCATTGGTTGCCGAGTTGTTGGGAGTCTAGGAAGGGTCTCACCTGTGGTCACTGGGAAGGTGTCAAGGGAAAGTTACTGTTAACTGGCATGAACCCAGTGCACACCTGGGATAGTCCAATCAGTTATCTACTCAACACATACAAGGTGAATGAATCACCAGAAATCCAGTATCTTCAACCACCACCTCATAGGCCTTCCCTTCCATGTGATCCCTAATCCAAATGACTAGGGATCATTAGTGATGAATTATTTCATTC
Organism: Chrysochloris asiatica; assembly: GCF_000296735.1. Taxonomy (NCBI): domain Eukaryota; kingdom Metazoa; phylum Chordata; class Mammalia; order Afrosoricida; family Chrysochloridae; genus Chrysochloris; species Chrysochloris asiatica. The sequence continues at coordinate 12,134,460 of NW_006408537.1, forward strand.
CTATTTATTGGCTTCCTTTATGCTCTGTCAAGGAGTCTTAGGTCAGCAGTTCAAGCACACCAGTTGTTCTACAGAAGAAAGATGAGGATATCTGCTCCTGTAAAGATTTAAAGCTCTGGTAGCGTAGTGGTTACAAAACAGGCTGCAAACCTTAAGGTCAGCAGTTCAAAACTACCAGCCGCTCTGCGGGAGAAAGATGAGGCTTTCTGCTCCCATAAAGACTTACAGCCTCAGAAACCCTGTGCAGGGTCGCTATGGGTCAGAACCGACTTGACGGTACTTAACAACAACAACAAAAATTTACAGCTTCAAGAATCAGATGCAGGGTTGCTGTGAGTTGGAAAAGACTCAGTGGCAGTGGGTTTTCCCCTGCTCTGTTACTGGAGTTCTTTTGTACTTTTCCAGATCTAGCTCATGTTTTGCTCATCTTGTTTAACTCAGTATTTGTTTACACTGTTTCTCTGTCTTATTTGGGATTCTGTGAAGTTTGCTTCTCTTCACCCATGTGCATTGTCTTTTATGTCCCAAAATGGCCACACTGTGCTGGGCGTCCACTCTGTCTCTCTCCCCAGTCACTATTTTCATTCTGCTTTTTTCCCCCACTGTTGTCATTCTGTTCATTTTTCAAATCAGTGTTTAATCTAAATCTTTATCCTATCATCTTGCTGCTCAAAATTTTAGGATTATTATCTGTAACTGTGTCACTTGGTTTCTTGGATCTTTGTTGTAGACAGATTTGGTGGAATGTCTCACTAGAATTCCATCTTGTCCCCAGTAGATTTTGAGAACAATGCAAGAGTTTCCAAATGTATCATTCACCAGGAAGAGTTTTCAAATATAAAGGAAGAAATTATATTTTGAGTATCCAAGATCTCTTGATTTTCACTAGCAAATTCCTCTTGTTAATTGTCTTATTTCAACATCAGGTGATGCTTAATCACTTTTCCAATGTATAAAGTATATTTGTATTAAAGCATTATAATTAGGAATCTGAATGAAAAAAATATATATATATTTCAATTAGATTGCCAAGGCTATATGCTTTCTAAAATCTACTGAGGGACTCTTTTTTATTACAGATTCAAGACTGACTGAAAAAACACTAGTAAATTTATTCCTGGGGTGAAGGCAGATTACTAGACAATCAGGACAGGAACTCAATTTAAAGGTTTTCAGTGAAGTTAGCAATTTACATAATTTTCTTACCTACTTTAAAGTAAAACAATAAAGAAAAACTTCATATTCAATTAACACTACTTTTCCTTTCTATGGCTTTCAAAGAAGAATTGCTTATCACAGATTATATTGATTATTCAAGTTTTGGTTATTGATAATCTTGAAATGCATACTGATCAAAAACATTGAAAAAGGTTACTTTTCTAGTCAAATGTATCAGTGGAGATCAAGATTCAGATAAATGTGTTCATTACAGTTCAGTCTAAATGGTGAACATGAATCTATTTGGTAGATAAATCTGTATTTGGACAGTCCATTAAAAAAGGCATTAACAATTTTAAGTGCATCATTGAACATTTTATTACCCTTACCTATGGGCTTGAAAACTCAATAAGTAGGGAAGAAAAATATCCAAATTAATATACATTTCTATTTTGTAATGTATGTGTATTGATTTAGTTTTAAACCAATTAATAATTTTTTAAAATGTCAGGATCAGCACTAAAGTATTAGACTGTGTTTTCAAATATAAATACTGTATATCCTTAACAATTAAGCATGTTTATGGATACAATTTCTTGTTTATTTTTAGCTTGTCTTTTGCTGTGATTTAAAGAACATGTTAATTAGTGATATAAGTTATAGAAAAAAGAGTAACTCTAAGATTGACAGTAATTTTAATAAATTAACCTAGAAAGATGTTATTAGAAAATTATAATATTTTCTGAAAATTAGATATGAAAATGATATTTTATGAAAATTATATGAATTTTTATTATTTTTTTAAGTAAGTATATCAGAGTCAGACAAAGCATTTTAACGCTTCAAAAAATTAAAAAAAATTAAACAAAGGGAATTCAGTACTTAAATGATTGAAGAACTGAGAAATCAAAAAGAGGGCAGCAACTGAGTTCAAACCATCCTTAGATTAGAAGAGACGAGAGAAGATGAGCTAACTGGAGCCCAGAAGGCAGAGTCAACTTCATGAGGCCTAAAACCAAAGCTGCCCCTTTATTCTTTTTTTTTTTCAAAGTTTTTATTGTGAATTGAGTGCCCGTTTACAGGGCAGATCATCAGTGTTAGTTTCAACAAATAATATACATTGTTTCCTTACAATGATTATAATCCCCTCCATGTATCATTGGTTAATAGTATTTCTCTCTATTCATTTTAGCTCTTTTTGTTTTGTTTTTTAAACATGCAGGCATATATAATAATTTAAACCACCAAAGGTCACATTCTGGAAGTCTGCCTCATGGCTGCCAACTCTCAGTTCCCTCTCTTTCCATGAATCTAGAGTCCTCAGCTATTCCTTCTCTCCATGTCCCCGTCTCTACCTCTATCTCTGATGTCGCTGTTTCTCTGGATAAGGTCTTGCATTTCGCTTGTGCTCTTCTCCCTTGCTTGTCCTAGGGTCATCTGTTTCTGGTCTGTAAGATTAATTACTTCCCCATTTTTGTTACAAAACTTCTAGCTTTACAATTGTGACAGTCACAATTAGTCATGATAACAATTACTTACTATTGAATCATAAGAATCTTATCCCCATCTCTTTTACCCAGACCCATCTAGACAAGATGAAAACTTTTCAGTGGGGACTTTATCTTCCCCCACACACTCTTAAACTAAACTTCTTGATACCTTGTAAGCCAGTCACTTCGTGCCTTTATCATCCCCTTATTTTAGGTAGCCAATGTCTAAATTGCCTATCCCTATCTACACTGTATAAAGAGGGATAACATTGATACATGACGTGAAGACTTTTTCCCTCTCTGTTGGTATTTTGAGCTACTACCTCCATGAGTATAGGTCAGGTTCATCAAATTGTAGCAATTTATCCTCGCTTCCTTTATCAAAAATTGTTGGGGTTTTGTTTTAATCTTCCTCTAGTAGAGTTCTAAGGAGCCCTGGTAGCATAGTAGTTATGAATCAGGCTGCTAACCTCAGGGTCAGCAATTCAAAACTACCAGCTGTTCTGTGGGAGAAAGATGAGGTTTTCTGCTCCTGTAAAGATTTACAGCCTTGGAAACCCTGTACAGGGTTGCTATGAGTCTGAACTGACTCCATGGCATATAACAACAACAACAGTCAAGTTCTGATTATCAGACCAGTAAGGCTAGGTCAAATGGGTACTGTTTTCAAGTTTGGGCATTCTTGTGCATCTCTCCTCATTTCATATCAGTTGGATGACTCAATCTCAACTCTAGCTGTCTGTGGCTATGTCCTTGTCCATGGGCTCAGGTGTCCTCAGGACTCACCACACTTTGGACCAACCAGTCCTTCCTCTTCTCTCTCTCATCTCCAGGTCATTGGGACTCTATGGAACATGGCTCAACTCATACCATTTTTCATTGATGTCTTTCCCCCTCTTCCACTGACCAGTAAAGCTATGTGGTTGCCAGCAAGCTTACATGCCTGCTCATGTGTTCCCTTTGAATTTCCAAAGCTGCCCTTTATAATCACTGGGACCCACAGATGGATGGGCTGTCTCATGGGAGATGAAGCAACAAAATAGGTGAAATTGGTACTGAATGGTCAGCCAAAAGTAAAAGAGAGGGAGAATGATTTCTTGCCTTCTGTCTGTTTCTCTCCTACCAATATCTAACCAATGTTTTCCATTAGCTATTTAGTAGCCAATTGCAAAGAGAGCATGAGAAATGCATTTGAAGTGCCTTAACAATATGTGACTTTGAGTTCTGGTTTTGGCAGGCAGCAGATACAGCCAAGTAGGAAAGGCTCTTCATGGGAGGGATTGAAAATCCAGAGAAGCTGTGCTCATGGAACAACACCAGAGCTCTGGGTCTAGCATAAAGTATAGGGTGTTAGTTTCCTGCACACACAAGTGGAAAAATCATGATCTAAAGGAAAATACTGTGAGTTAGGAATTACTTGAGGCATGACTCCCTCTGCAACCACCCCGCCCGGGTAGAGTTCAGAAGGCAGGGCTACAGCCAGACAGGCACAGGAAACCGGTACTAAAAGTGGTGCAGTGACACTTGAAAAAGGAGGTGCAGGGGATTCTACCCATTTTTTCTCCTATTTCCTGTTGTGCCTTCTTTACCCAGCCCATATGCCTTCAGGAAAGTGGATTCACATACACACCCCCAAAAGTCTAATGCTCACCCCATAATTCTCCCATAGCACAGAGAGAAAGAGCTAGGCGGCTATTTATGATGTCAGCCTGGGGTCACAGCCCTAAAATTAACTTATGCAGGATCCTTTACTCCAGCCATTCTAGCAAGAAAAAAGTGGGCCCGTGAGGCCTGACAGACAAACCATATGAACAATCTGTAAACCCCCAACATAAAAGGGTGCAACTATTTAGAGAATTATGCTGTGCACACACATATACCTAATTGACCTTCAGAGACAAAAATAGTGGACAATCTTCCTCCCATTAACTTCTCAATATCTAACTGCACACCTCCATGATGGTGACAAGAGGAGGGGCCTGAGCGAGCGGACACCCCCACCTACTAGTGGAGGCTTCTATGGTACACACACATTGCCTGTGTAGCAAGGCGACTAGGCAGTCAGCCACAGTTTTATTTTTGTTTCAAAGTGGTGTTTTTTGTCTCTGCTTTTATATTGCTTCTGCTTTTGGTCCTTTTGATCACACATTTTTCCTCAGGTGGGAGCTTTTTCTCTCTATGTTACCCAAGAAGAGACAGAAATTGTGGCCATATAGCCAAGTTACAAGCATACCCCATAATATCCCACCATTGAGACGAGAGCCAATGACAGCTGCTAAGCATTACATGTGAAAAGGGAAGTCTATCTCCTGATCATATCCACCAGGTGACATCCAGTAAAGTTAGTAACACAATAACAAACATCCATTTAAGCATTAAAACACCCAAATAACCACTGGAAATGACAAACAAAAAACAAAGATCTCAAAACATGTCCCAAAACAGAAAAGACTAATTAAAAGAAATGAGATTGAGACAGACCAAGGCTACCCAGAAGAGGAAGTGTAGGTTTTGGATTTTCCTGAGAATGAATTCAGAAGAATGATATGGAAACAAATTCAAATGCTCTGAAAAAGG
>NW_006408537.1:12147414-12151182 GCF_000296735.1 Chrysochloris asiatica
ACCCTACCCAGCATGACATCCTTCTCCAACGATTGTTTCCTCCGGACTACATGTCCAAAGTAGGAGAGACGAAGCTTAGCCATCCTGGCCTCCAAGGAGCCCTCTGGCTGCACTTCTTCCAAAACAGATCTATTGGTTCTTTTGGCAGTCCATGGCACCCTCAGTATTCTCCTCCAACACCACAACTCAATACAGAAAAACATTTTTCCCAGGTTAAATGTGTGATCATTTCTACCTATAGAAAAGACTACACATTAGTAATTAATTACAAAACACCAGAAATAAAGTACTTCCATTCCAGGTCCTCTGAAACCTCAATGGAAAATGTAAAACTGCACATTGTTGTTGTTAAGTGCCGTCAAGTCAGTTCCCACCCGTAGCAATCCTGTACAAGATTTCCAAGGAGTGGCTGGTGAACTTGAAAAGCCAAACTTGTGATTCAAACCAATTTTGTAGTCCTGCATATTAACCCATTGCGCCACACCCGGATTAATACTACTTTGTGAGAAACTGATTTGTAATTTTAAATCACATAATGATATCCTGGGTAGCTTGTGGGACACTGTAGGATCAGCACTGGACTGTGAACCACAAGGTAGGCAGTTCAAGCCCAGCAACTCCTCTTTGGAAGTCCTATAATAGGGTCGCTATGAGTGGGAACCATTTGGACCACACTTATCAGCAATAACAATGTTATCCTATAAGGTAACATAGCAATAGCTTGTAGATTTTAACTCATCATATTTCTATTTACAGTATCTACCATATTCACTGTCATATAAAGGCTGCAAGGCTGCATCATCTGCATATCAAAGGTTGTCAATGAGTTCTCTAATTCTTATGCCATTCTCTTCTTCTGATTGTTTGCTCAACATACAGATTGAATAAGCATATTGAAAGAATACAACCTTGGCACACACCCTTTTTGACTTTAAACCATTCAGTGTTTACTTGTTCTGTTTACAGGACTGCCTTTTGGCCTTTTTACAGGTTCCTCATGAGCACAATTAAGTGTTTTAGAACACTCGTTCTCCAAAATGTTGTCCATAATGTGACATGATCCACACAGTCAAAAAACCTCTGCATAGTCACTAAAGCACAGGAGAAGAAAATTGCAGATATCATGGAGTGCAAAAGAACAGGCAAGTTTATGTTTAGGGAAGTGCATCCATAGTATTGTTTAGAATCCAAGTTGGCCAGACTTTGTCTCTCATACTTTGGACATATTATCAGGAGGGACCATTCCCTGGAGAAGGACATATACATAGTAAAGTGGAGGGTCAGAGAAAAAGAGGTAGACACCCAGTGAGATGGATTGGCACAGTGCTAGCAGCAATGGGCTCAAGTATAACAGCAATTGTGAGTATGGGGCAGGATTGGGTGGTGTTTTATTTTGTTGCGAATTGGTTGCTATGGGTCTGAACCTAACAAACAAAAATTATAAGAGCAAGAATACCCATGATTACTTTGGGATATCACAGTAGGGGTACTAACTGGATATTAATACTGCTAATATTATTTCTTGTTATCACATGTGAAAAATAAAGAAGCAAGAGAATCTAAGGTACAGAATTCCAACACTATAAATTCACCAGAATCCTTTCATAATCTTACCTGTCAGGCCACTGGCAATGAAATGAATTTACAGATTTCTTTCTGATGTTTGTTTGTTTTCTAAAAATATTTGATCTTCAACATCAGCAAAAATATCACCTTTAGGGAAGAGTAGTATTCTACAATTGTACATAAAAGATATTATGAGCATCTGGCCTTTGGTTCCCAACCATATAACATGCATCGCCTTTATAACTGTAGGACAGTATTGCAACTCCCAAGGAACTTGATGCCATATTAGGTGATTAAGTGGAAACCAAGTCATATCTATCTTCCTGTGTACTTTTATATAGGTCATTGGATAGAATGGTGAAATGTTTTATATAATGTGTAAAAAGATACCTTAGCCACAGAATCTTTAGTGTCATGTGTATATTTCTGCCTTTCAAAATCTGCCCCCCTAAATTCTACAATAAAATTTTAAGGACTTCTTATGTAGAAATACATACATTATCAACAGAATGGCCTGTAACACCTAGGTGTATTTTGAGGGCTAGAATCAGTGTGCAAAGCAATGAAACTATCATCATATTTAAGAATAACCAGAATCTATGCCATCACTTGGGGAAAAAAAAAGAGTTATATGTCTGATTTTAAGTACTGTGAGGTATTCTACCAAATTTTAAGACCTGTCTTTATACACTGGTTAAGAAAAAATATCGTTATAAAAACATGTTTTCTAAGATTTATGGGAAAGAGAAGTCAAGACAATAGTTAATAGACTTTCAGGAGGAAAAACACACACTGCAATAAATAATTTTTACCCATATCCCCCGCTGGTGATTATCATTGTTGTAATTTCTGACTTACTATGAATTCATCATAATAACTACACTTAAAGCAAAATTGAATTCATAGAAATATAAGAAAATGCTGAAACTTCCAATTTTTAAAAAAGTAGACATTTGGAATTTTGCTTTTGCCCCTAAATTATGTGCAATTTTTCATATGTGAAAAGATATGAAAAGTAGTCAGAAAAGATAAGAATAACAATATATGCTGATCTAGTAATTTTAAGACTAGGAAACCCATATTTGGTTAGTCATGATATTCTGTATACTTGTGAAATTTGTAAAACCTGTGAAGATATTCAACTTACAACATGTTATTTCACATCACAAACTTATTTAGTGGTTTCACAGTCTCCAAGGAGTGAGCGATGCTTCCCTTTTTGTGTGTAGCTTATTACATTACAAATTATAATCATACATATAGCCAAATAACTCTTAAATACAATATTTATGTTCTGGATAAAATATCATAGTTTTTGAGATCACCAGAGCACTGCTTTATTTTTCTTATGACATTTTAAATAAAACTCTGAGATTGTTCAGGAAGAATAAAATCAAAGTCTAACACTATTCTCCTGGTTGGGAAGTTTTCACATGCATTAGGGGCAAGCAATAAGTATTCAGAGTGAGATAAGAATTCCAAGGTTATGTTCTCATTTGTTGTGTTGTTGTTAGATGACATCGAGTCGGGACCGACTGATAGTGACCTTATGCACAGCAGAATGAAACACTGCCCCATCCTGGACCAATCTCACTATTGTTGCCACGCTTGAGCCCATTAATGCTGCCACTTTGCCAATACATCTCGCCGGAGGTCTACCTCTTTTTCTCGAATCCTACCACCTTACCAAACATGATATGCTTCTTCAGCGATTGGTCTCTCCTGACAATATGTCCAAAGTCTGAGAGACGAAGTTTGACCATCCTGGTCTTCAAGGAGCACTGTGAATGCACATCTTCCAACACCTATCCGTTGGTTATTTTGTCAGCCCATGGCACTCTCAATATTCTCCTTCAACACCATAACTCAAAAACATCAATTCTTCTACTGTCTTCCTTATTCACTGTCCAGCTTTCACATGCATATGAGGTGATTGAAAATACCATGGCTTGGGCCATGTGCACCTTAGTCTTCAAGCTGACATATTTGCTCTTCAACACTTTAAAAAGGTCTTGTGCAGCAGATTTGCCTAATGCAGTATGTCATTTGATCTCTTGACTGCTGTTTCAATGAGTATTGATAGTTGATCCAAGAAGAATGAAGTCCTTGACAAATTCAATATTTTCTCTGTTGATAAGAATGTTGCTTTTGGTCCAGTGGTGAGGATTTTTGTTTTCTTTACATTAAGATGCAATCCATACC
>NW_006408537.1:12151676-12152324 GCF_000296735.1 Chrysochloris asiatica
AAAACCCTAAGAGATAAAAACTGCCAACCAAGAATCGTCTATCCAGCAAAGCTATCAATCAAATATGATGGTGCAATCAAACCATTCCAGTATAAACAAAATCTAAGAGATTTTGTCAAAACCAATCCAGCACGTCAAAATATCCTAAAGGGAGTTCTTTGGACTGAAAACCAACAATAACAGACAACAACCAGAGATTGACAGGCGTGGCAACACCACCCGAAACTCAATCGACAGACAGTAAAGTTCAGAACAGAAAAAAACTACAACAACAAATTCAAAAGACCTGGGGGATCAACTGAAGATCAAAATAATATCAACATCAAAAAAGTGAAAAATGTAGGAACAGAGATCCAGGGTTGAGGAGGTTAGGTAGATTACAGGATACAAAAGATTGTCTTAAATGGAGGGAAAAGTTAACAGACTATAAGGTAACTCCAAAGAAATTAATACTTCACAACTTATCATGAAAATGAACTTCCAAGCAGAACAAGCAAACATGAAAACTAAGAAGAAACCAACAAGAAATAGCACAAAACCCACAAACTCAGCCCAAGAAGGCATGCAGAACAAAGGAACGAACAGCACTACCAAAAAATTAACATAATGACAGCAATTAATTCATACCCATCGATTATTACATTGAAT
>NW_006408537.1:12153896-12160254 GCF_000296735.1 Chrysochloris asiatica
GACTCAACGGCACTTCACAACAACAACATCAATTTCTTAAGAGGAGCAACTTGACATAGTATAAAATGAGTTGGATCAAGAATTAAAGGATCTTTCTTTCATTTGAATTCAGTCATTGTATAATTTGAGCATGGCATTATACATGAAATATAATCCATCATATATTTAGCCACTGATGATATCTAACACTGATGTACTAAGCAAATAGATAAGGTTAGTTATCTTCAAAGAATTTAAGTTAATGAAACCACACAGGATAATTACAGAATTTTAAATAAACATTTTGGAAGTATAACTAACAAGAAACATCATTAAGAGAATGGTTTCAGAAAAAGACAAGGCTGAAAGTAAAGGAGAAGCATTAACTCTCTAGAATGAATAAAATATGAAAAGACTGACATCACCAAATGCTGGCACTTGAAATCTTAAATATTACTTGAAGAAGAAGGATAAAGGTAAAGGCACTTGTAAAACTGGTACTTTATTTACAATTATGCCTCAGCAATTTCTCTCTGACAAATATTTACATAAGATAAATGAGATATGTATCTACCAAAGGACCTACATAAGAATATTCATAGCTGCATTATTCATAATAGCCATAAACTGATATTGATTGTACCATTTTAGAAAGCACCTCAATGAGACTAAGACAAGTTTGTGTGTTACTGAGAAAACTTGTATACAGCCATCCACTGATCTCAGAGACATTTTGCTTGAGATAAAATGAGGCATGCATGAACTGGAACTCTAATAACAATATTTTTTGATTCACCTTTGTTGAAACTTAGTGATTCCATTTCCATGAATTCCATGAGAGGATAAACTAACATCTCTTCATTACTATCAGAAAGTGTATTTTGTGTCTGCTTTTTGTTTTGAATTGAGGAAGTTTTCTAGGAAAGGATGTAAGAGAACTTTATGGGGGATGGCAATATTTTTCCTTTTGCTTTGGCTATTTTTTTCATTAAAGAATAAAATTGTTGTAACTCTTCAGAAAAACATAAAATTTATATGCACAAGTTACATAATTTAAGATTTTGAGTAAACTACTACAGGAATTTAGAACAGATTATACATTTAAAAATACTATTGATATAAAAAGAGAGATTTATAAATACATTAAAATATAAACAAATTGTAACTTTTAAAATGTGACCTGGCTATACATATGAGTTCATGAGAGAAATGGATTGGAAAACGATCAAAGATGAAAACAGGAATGAGACTGTTGTACAAATTAGACAGGAAGGCTATCATTATTTAAGAAATAAGAGAAAAGTTTAAGTTGGTGGTAGGGCATGAGAACATGATTTTATATACACAGAGAAAGAAAGAGAGAGAGAAAGGCAACATAGGGAATGCTTTTCTAGAACTAGAGAAAGGGATCCGATGACTAAGGAAAGAAATCTTACTACACTTCTATATATGAAGGTATTTTAAAAAGTGTTGCTACAAAATAGTAGAAAGCTTTATTAAACAAAAGACTCTATATGTGATGCTCTCATGTCTCAACCTATCCTCCATCTAGGTCTATACACTTTTCAAGGGGGCATTTCCATTTCTCTAACTCTTTTCCAAAGAATTCTTTGCTCTTCAACTTACACCATTTCAAAATGACACTTTTGGCATCCATGAGCAACCAAAATTGTTCCTTTTAAACACTCTTTGAGGTTGGGTAAAAAAAGAACTTTATAGGGGCAAGCTTGCGTGATTGGGATATGGTTTCTCAAATAAATTCTTGTAGTATAGCCCTTGCTGAAAGAATGAGCAGGTACATTATTATGATAGAAAAACATTCCTAGGTGCAACTTTCCTGACCTTTTTCTCACCAATGTAATTTTCAATTTTCTTAAAACCACTTCATAATAAGTCCCTGTATTGTCCTTTATCCTTTAGAAAATTGATTAAGACTCTCTTGAAATCCCCCAAATAGGCACCATAATATTTGCAGCTGACATTTCTGTCTTGAATTTAACTGGTTCAAGAGATGTCCTTGGAAGCCATTGCATTGATTGGCTCTTGCTCTCTGAATTTTATTGACTTGTCTCCATTATGTTGCATTACATGAAATCATCTTAACTAGCTTTGATCTTTCTTAAAAGACTGATAGAAAGTTTAGCTCTTTGAGCTAGTTGATCTTCATGCAATGTTTTTGGCATCCATCTATATTGAGGCAAGATGGTGGCTTAAAATTGAAAATGCTGAAATATGAGAGATCTCAACTTCAGTAGCTATTGTGTCAAGAGTACTATGTTCTTCTTCCACAGTTTCTGAACTTCATCCACAGTTTCTTCATTCACTGAAGCTGACTGTCTTTACCCTGTTGACTCATCTTTGGTTCTTCCTATTTTAAAAAGCTCAATCATCTAAAATCTCTTGCTTTATGTGAGGCAGCATTATTGTAAACTTGTTGCAAATCTTCAGTGGTTTGGAAAAATGTCCACTTGATTGCAGTTAAAAATTTGAGACTAAGACAAGGATATTACCGAGAGAACTAGTCAACAGCCAAGCGTTGATCACAGAGATATGTTTTGATGTATTTTGTTTGGAATAATCCATGCATTTGTGAACTCGAATCCTAGTAGAAATATTTCTGACATACCCTTTTGATCTAGCATATACAAACTAGGTTACATTGATCAGAATTAAGATTTTAATCTATTTAACAAGAAGTATCTGAAGGGGTTGGTTATTATAGCCTTGCACAAGATGAATCTAACTAGGCCAATAATTTCAATTTAAGCTTATTTCAAGGACAAAACTTCCTCATGTCTAGACCTATGTTAGGAAAGAAAGGCAAGAAATACTCCAAGAAAAAGAATAAAAATAATGGAAACAAGAGTATTTGATCGTACATGTTGGGGGATAACTATAAAATAATAAACACTTTAAAAAATTTTTTTTTACGTGAGTAGAAAAGCAATTTTGAAGAAAAACCTAGAAGTAGACACACACACACACAAAATAGAAATCACTTATTCCTTTAGAACTGCTGTTAAAGGTGGAGAAACATTTGCCTGTTGTATTTCAGAACAGAAGATAAAAGTGTGATGGTATCATGATGATACTGAAATCTCTAAGGAGAGAGAACAGGTAAAATTGTCAAAAGTTCACATGAATATAGATAAGTGTTCTTGTGCCACTTTGAAGACTTTTAGTAGAGGTGTGGTTGAATCTCAGAAAGTAGTAGGTTTAAAAATGATTGGGAAGTGAAGAAGGGGATATAGCCAATGTATAACTCATTTTCAAGTATTAAAATCTATGAGGAGAAAAGAAGAGAAGAGAAAATGATAAATATAAAGTGATACTGATTTGAGAAAGTTTTTCTGTTGCTAAAATTGGACAGGCTTGAAAAGTCTCATATGATGTAAGATGATAGCAAATATTATGAAAAATGTTAAATTTATCAGTGAAAGAAAAGAGAAATGATGAAGGTCCAAGTCCCTAAGAAGAAGAATGGGTAAAATTGAAGATATTTCTAAGGCAAAAAGGAGCAGATTGTCAAAATTACTTTACCTTTGTCTCACTTTTTTCTTCTAAAATGTGTGTTGGTTTTAGATATAGTTTAGAAAAATAGTGCTGATTTTAGAGGATGTTTAGAAAAGTTGTGAAAGTAAAAGGAGAAGAAAAATTCTTGGAAATGTGTAGAAGGAGATCTAGGCAGTTTTTTTGAGATCTGAGGAAGTTAATTTCTTTATTGAATTTGATTTCTGTTGACAGCACAAAATATTTTAAAATAAGTCAGTTTAGAAATAACTTTCTCTTATTACTCAAATTTGAGGCAACATTTAAGCATAATTTAATCCTTCATAGTATAATCAGTCATTAATCTAAATATTGTGTTTTTAGGTTGTATAGAAATCATACCCAGACCTAGTACATTCAACTAACTGACACTAATGATAATTAGAGAAAAAATGTGGACCTTGTTGGGTATAAACATGAACCACTGATAAACCGCATGAAATCAACAAAATCGAACCATTTCCCTATATAAGCACTGGCATCTCTAAGACATTTATTTCCCAGCTTGCTGGAACATTAATTACCATTCTTCTGTTTCATATTCCTTAAAATCACTAACAAAAACTATGAGTTAACCTAAAACATGTCAACAAAAATAAATGTGTATGGAAACATTACATACAAATTAAGACATAAGAGAGGAACTCTTAGTATGCCAAGAAACTCAATGGTTTTTATATGCCATTGTCAATGACGCTAATGGCTTGGCCATGATGAGTAACCAGTCCTACTTCAAATGACTATATTACTGCCTGCTTCCTCCTTCTTCTCCCTCAATCCTTTACTTTTTTTTTATCTCCAGTTACCTATTTTAGAATAGAGAATGGTAAGAGTTCATTGCTCACTCTTTGTACATGTTACCAGGAGGGATCTCACCCTGGAGAAGGTCATCATGCTTGGTAAAGTGGAGGGTCAGTGAAAAAGATGAAGACCCCACACAAGATGAATTGACACAGTGGTAGCAACATGGGGTTAAACATAACAATTGTGGGCTGGCTTAGAAGCAGGCAGTGTTTCCTTCTTGTGTGCATAGGGTCATTATGAGTTGGAATAGACAGCACCTAACAACAATACCAATTTGGTCAGCCCTCTCCCAGGATAAGATGATAGAATAATATTTTGGCTGTTTATATTCAAGTAACTAAAAACATTGCATGAAACAAAACATGCTGTTGTTGATATTTGGTGTCATACTCATAGTGACTTTATGCACAACAGAATGAAATACCATCCAGTCCTGCGTTGTGCTCACAATTGCTGCTACGCTTGAACCCAATTGCTGCTGCCACTGTGCCAAACCATCTCATTGGAGGTCTCGCTCTTTTACACTGACTCTCCATATTGCCATGTATGATGTCTTTCTCCATGGACTGGTCCCTCTTGATTATATGTCCAAAGTGAGAGAGGAAGTCTGGCCACCTTGGCTTCTAAGAAACATTCTGGTTGTGCTTCTTCCATTACAGATTTGTTTGTTTTCTGGCAGTTCATGGTAACTTTAATATTCTCCTCCAATACCATAACTCAAATGCATCAATTCTTCTATGGTCTTCCTTATTCATTGTCCAACATTCACATGCATATGAGGCTATTGAAAACACCATGGCTTGCATCAGGCACACTTTAGTCCTTAAACTAATATCTTTGTTCTTAAACACTTTAAAGATGTCTTGTGCAGCAGATTTGCCTAGTCTATGTCAGCACATATATTTTTGCACTAACAATATGTAAGTTACTACAAATAAGCACAGAATATATTGTTGGACCTTTAAAAATGTATCTTCCTTGGATGAGTATGCCAGAATATAGAGACATTAACACAGCAGGGTAATTATGTCACATTGCTCTAATATACCCTGATTCCTTATCTTCTGAAAATTGTAATGCTTACTGTCTTTTTTGTAACTTCTAATTAACTATAAACCAAATCACTCTGTCTTACTAATTTCTTTCTGTTATTAATAAATGCTTACATAAGCCCTCTTACACACTTGCACCAATTCTGCTTATTTTATAGCAAGTCCAGCTAGTGCCCACCCATAACCACTTCTACTTTTTATTCCATGCATCTGATAAGCATTTTTATGTCTTCTATCTTTCAGCCCTACTTTCCTACCCATCTCACCTTGCCATCTCCTAAATGTGTGAATGTGACCTGGATGTCAAGTATACTTTCAATGTCATTTAGTTGGAATTCTTTATTCCCTTTTCTCATGTGAGAAAACAACTCTAAGCTCAACCCAATCATTATTCATCCTTTTACTGCACTAAGAAATAAAAATGTTAGCACTCTTTTTGAGGATGTACCACAAATTGACCAGTATAAGTTTAGACAGATTCTTTTACAAAATTGTTAGTAACTCGCAATTGTTTAAAATACTGAATAAAAAGAGACAATAATTTGAAAGTCCCAATATCCACCAAAATTCCTTGGGACACTTATGATTGCAGTTGTTGAATATTCTGTATTGTCTGATGTCATTCTTATTATACCAGGAGAGAAATAAGGTCTAAAAAATTAGACTTCCTGATGTAAGCAATTATAAAGCTAGGGAAAATATACAAAATACATTGGATAAAAGATATTTTAGGAACATAATATTTGAGTCCTGAAATCACCTCAGCATTGTACCTTGAGATACTTTCCAGACTCTGCACAGGGTAGAATAGTGCAAGAATAGTGTCCTGGTGTGGCACTGTGGGTTAATGCACCCACAAAGCCTGCACCACAAAGACTGCAAAGCCATTTGAACTGCAAGATCAGTGGTTCAAGCTCATCAGCTGCTCCTCAGAAACCCTATACAGGGTCGCTATGGGTCGGAACTGACTCAAC
>NW_006408537.1:12160779-12164640 GCF_000296735.1 Chrysochloris asiatica
GCAACAACAATATCATTATCCTCAAGAATATGCTATCTGGAGAGTTCAGTTCCTTGGAAAAGGACATCAGGCTTTGTAAAGTAGAATATAAATGATCAAGAGAAAGGCCCTCAGTGAGAGATTGACACTGTGGCTACACCAATGGAATCAAACAGGAATGATTGTGAGGATGGAGCAAGACTGGCAAATACTTTTTCTGTTGTGTATAGGGGCACTATGAATCAGAGCTGACTTGATGGCACCTACCAACAATAACAACAAGTCATCATAAGGTGTTAACTTAGAATTTTATAACAAAATAAAATGTACCCTTCAAAAATAAAAGTAAAATTAAAAACGTTTTCAGGCAAGAAAAAGATGAGCAAATTTGTCATGATGTACACTTCAAGAAGTGTTCAAGGAAGTTCTTCAGACTAAAGGAGAATGATACCAGATAGAACTCATATCTACATTAAGGAATGAAGAACACTATAAGATGCTAAATATTATATGATAAGGTATCTTAAGGAACATAACAGAAACTGATGAAAGGTGAGCTACATGAGAGGATTAAGAAAAGATTAAATAGAACTACACATGAACCTGAAAATTAAGATTAGCTTTCAAAACACTAAACAATTTTATGTCCTGAATAAAAGTGATCACAAAAGTAAACAAACAAAACTGATGAAAAGCTATGTAAAAATCTAGTTCATGTTATAATAAGTTTGCATATGTCTGGAGCAAATGGTTTTCACTCAACTATTAACTCAAAACTTGGCAGTTCAAACCGATTCAGTGGTGCTTCAGAATAAAGGTCTAGTAATTGCTCTCATGGAGTCCTGGGGTGGCACTGTGGGTTAATGTGCCAGACTGCAAAACCCTTTGAACTGCAAGGTCAGAGGTTCAAGCTCACCAGCTGCTTTTTGGAAACCCTATACAGGGCCACTATGGGTTGGAACTGACTCTACGGCACTAGACAACAACAAGAATCTGCTCTCATAAAGCATGCAGCTTAAAAAAAAAAAAAAATCTATGGAGTGCAGTTCTACTCTGACACATACGGGGTCACCATGAGTTGGAATCATTTTTATGTGCTAGGTTTTTGGGTTTATGTCCCCAAATAGGAGGTTTAAAGACACTGTACTACTACATTTAATAAAAACAGATTTACAAAAAATATCAATTAAACCTATGTGAATCCCTGTGCCTAATGTAACATCTGGTAGGCACCCGGACCTGATCAAGTGAAGCACTGAAGATGACACTTGTACCTGTGTGTGTCTGAGTGTTGTATCTCTCTAGATAAAGAATGCTCTATTTGACACATCTTTCTTAGTTGGATGATGTCCTAAAACCTTATTTCTTCCGTCCGATTTTCTTTGGGTAAAAACAACCTTTGAAGACATTCACTGTAATCAAATCATAGTTCAAGGGCAATACTTAACTAACCGAAAGCATACCAGAGGGGGAAATTCTTTGAGAATATTCTGTCCAAGAAAACTTAAATAGGAAAATGTTGTTGTTGTTAAGCACTGTGGAATCGGTTCTGACCCATAGCAACTCTTTATAGGGTTTCAGAGGCGCTACTGATAAGCTTGAACTGCCGTAATTGTGGTTCAAACCAACTCTGCAGTCCAGTGCATTAGCCCACATTGATACACCAAGACTCCAAATGGCTTGCAGTAAAAGGTGCATTATTTCCCCTGTCTACCCATTTCTTTTCGGATGATTCTAGAGATGAGCGATCAATTTAAAAAATAAACAAGGGTGTATTATCTTCAAGGATAAGAATAAATTCGATTATTTTGTACCAACTTTCTATCCCAATTTTCTTTTATCATATTCCATGTGCACCTATTAAAACTCAGAATTTTAGAATTCAAAATATTCATCTAGTAAGACTAATTAATTTACTTTCAAGAAAGAGGGCAGCTCTCCTTGAAAGTCAAATAGTCAAGATTTCCTATATAGACTTTGGCATGAAGGAACTGATATTAACTGAAATAACACATCTATGACTTTTCTTTCCAATCAGTAGCACCTTTTAAAAAGCAAATGTGTTAATTCACAACATGGTATAAAGTTTCTATCTGAACTAAAATACCAACTTTCACTCAAAATAATAACATTGAATATTCTTGGTTTTTTTTCCCCTGGGGGGAAAAATAAACTTACTTGAAACAGCATATATTATTTTTGATTAAAAAGAAGGGAGAGTATTTTTCATGTTTCTTTAAAAACTTGAGCTAAATTAAATTTCATACTGTCATAAAATATGAATATTCTTCCCCTGATAGAGTCTCCTTCTCTGTGTCAAGTACTAAGCTATTTTCTTCCAGGTTGAAACCTTATTTTCCCCTCTACATTGTTGTTGCCGCTCCGCGGGAGAAAGATGAGGCTTTCTACTCCCGTAAAGATTTACACCTTCGGAAACCCTGTACAGGGTCGCTATGGGTCGGACCCGACTCGATGGCACTTAACAACAACAACAACAACAACATTGTTGTTTGCACTTCTGGGGATCACATTTCTGCTTTCTTGTTAGGCTTTGCCTCTAGTTAGTGCTAGCGGGAACTAGACCACTGGGCAAGGAAGAACTATCCATTGCCCTCAAGTTGATTCTGACTCATTGTGACCTTGTAGGACAGAACAGAACTGCCCCGTAGTATTTCCAAGAGTCCAGGTATGGAGCTGTAGATTAAGCTATCAGATTGCTAACTGCAAGATTAATAGTTCAACCCCACCATATGCTCCTCAGAAGTCCTACACAGGGTTGCTATGAATCAGAACCAACTCAATGGCACTTAATAACAATAGGGTTTCCAAGGTTGGACATTTTTATGAAAGTCGATTGTCACATCTTTCTCCTACAGAGCAGCTGGTGGGTTCCAACTACTGAATTTTGCTTAGAAGTTAAGTGCTTAACTGCTGTGCAAGTAGGGCAATTTCATCACCTCTTTGATTTTTGTTCCTATCAATGTCACCCAGCACTGGTTTTTCCCCCTAGGCAGCAGCAATTGATTCCTGGTTGCAGTTTTCCCAACACTTACAGATCTAGTCTGATCATGTTCTCCTCAAACACCCAATCACCAGTTGGACAGAATTGCCCTTTTGGAAGTCTAGGCCACAGTCGTGTAGTGATCTTTCTCTAAGATTCTAAATTTTAATATTTGCAATCTCTTCTTTTTATTACTCTAGTGCTGGAGGTTGTAGCTGCTTCTTCCACTGTTGTTTCCAAGATGTTTCATCATTTTCCTTTTACCTTTTATTTATAATACCCATCAATTCTTTGTTCTCTGGGTTGCACAAGAGGTTTGTAATCAGCTGCTAACCTAATAGTTGGAGGTTCAAACCTTCTCAGTGACACTACAGAAAGACCGGATAATCTACTTCTGTAAAAGATTACAGCAAAGAAAACTTATGAGATGGTTCTACTCTGTAACTTATGGGGTCTTCATGCATTGGAATTCACTTTATGGTTTACAACAGTTGTGAAAATGGCACAGCACTGGGAAGTGTTTCATTCTGTTATAAATAAAGTCAGAACCGATGGCACCTAACAACAACAACAAAACACTATCACTTTTGTAGGATTCACAATCATAAAAAAAAAAACAAAAAAACACATTCCTCAAACTAAAGTGAGAAGGTAAAAATTACTTCATTAGCATGGGATGTATATATATTTACATATCCCACAAATAATTAAGAGTTTGAAAGATGATATTTGTACATGTGTAACCACAGGGAGGAAGTAGGATAACTGTTGCTGCATGGGAGGGATTGAAACCATTGAGATGAAATAAAGTGTATGAGTTGTTGAATGTAAAACTGACTATCTTGCCTGTAAAGCTTCACTCAATTTACAACAACAACAAT
>NW_006408537.1:12186955-12192894 GCF_000296735.1 Chrysochloris asiatica
TTCTCAACTCCATTGTAAAGTGTTTTGAGACATTTTATAATCATTTTTCTGAATTCTTTCTCAGGTATTTCCAAGGCCTGCCCTCCTTCCAGCATGGAGAGAAGGTCTACTTCTGGTTCATTTGTCTCAGATATTTTATCTTTTTTCTGGACATGTGCCAATATGGGCATCTGCTTTTGCTTCTTAGACATTTTTAATGTTTATCTGTGGAATAATTAATTAAGTATGTACTTTGGTAATTTTTTGTTTTCTGATTGCCTCCAGGAAGATGTGATCAGGATGTGGTCTTCCCTTTTCACTCTTATTTTTGCTTAACTCAGAGTAACTTCTACAGGTGTTGTTTGTTTCCCCGGTTTATGGCAGCTGGTATTGGTTCTTGCCTGGGTTTTGGTGTTTCATAAAGTGTTATTGCAGCTTGGCTATTTGGCAGCAGTTGCTGACTCTTTTCGTGTAATGTAGGGGGACAAAGAGTCCTCCAATAGCAGAGGGAGGCTTTGTGACAGCCAAACAACACCCATTGGGTAGAAAACCAAGCCAAAATCAAAATCAAAAACAAAAGCAGAGTCCTCCAATAGCAGAAGGGAGGCTGTGCTGCCTGGTTGGGGAAGTGCCGGAAGTCCTCAGAATGTTCTTTTAAGGAGTCGGGGCAGTCGCTGCCTACAGTGGTGGGCAAAAGTTCAAAATACCAAAAAGCCACTTGGGCTGACTTCCAAAAGTCACCGCACTTCTGTTTCTCTCTGCCCCCTGGTCAAGCCTCCTTCCCCTGACTGCTAAATGCCTTGAGATTTCAAGCTGAGGCAGAGAACTCTCCTGAGGCTTTTGTCCACCTGATATTCCCCGCTTGGGCTGGCTCTAGCCCCGCCCTCAAATATCCAAGGAGCCTGGCTAGTCGCTGCCGGCACTGGTGGGTGAAAGTTCAAAAATGTCAAAAATTCCTCCGTGGTGTGATTTTTTGAAAAAGTGAGTAGAGGAGGCAGATGCCCTGAGCCTTATGGTGATTTGAGGGTTCTGAGTCCGCTACCAGATGGCCTCCTCCTTGAGATCTCCCCCTTTGTCCTTACCCGTGTCATCTTGCCTCAGTGGGGTACCGGAACTCTCCCTTTCTGTTATGTTTTAAACTTCGTTATTATTGTTGTTGTTGTTAAGTGCCTTTTAGTCAGTTCCAACTCATAAAAACCCTGTATAGGGTTTGCGAAGAGTGGCTCGTGAATCTAAACAGTTGAACTTGCAGTTCAAACTGAATTGTGGTCCATGGTATTATCTCATATTGCTGCATAATCACACAGCGCCACTAACCCTGGAGTGATACGATATCTCATTATGTTTTAATTTGCATCTCTCTAGTGGTGCTGTGGGCTAATGCACAGGACTGCAAGGTCATTTGAAGAGCAAAATTCACAACAGAAAGATTATGTGGGCAAAATCTTGAATGACTCAACAAGCACCAAAAGAAAATGGAAGGGCTACACAGAGGCACTGCTCTCAAAATGGATTGGTTTACATTGAACCATTTTAGGAGAAAGCTTATGGTCAAGAATCGATAATATTGGAGGAAGAAAGCTAAGCTGCACTGAAAATAAAAGACGGTAGTCTTCAGTATGGATTATACTTCAACCTAAAGAAAACAAAAACACTCACCACTAGACCTATAAGCAAAATCATGATAAATGGAGAAAAGACTGTAGTTGTCAAAGATTTCATTTTACTTGATCCACAATCAATATTCCTGGAAGCAGTTGTCAAAAAATCAAATGACCTATTGCACTGGGTGAATCTGCTGCAAAACACCTCTTTAAAGTGTCAAAAAGCAAAGATGTCATTATGAGCCCTAAGGTGCACTTGATCCAAACCACGGTATTTTCAATTATCTCATATGCATATAAAAGCTGGACAACGAATGAGGAAAATCAAAGAAGAATTGATGTATTTGAATTATGGTATTGTTGAAGAGTATTAAATATACCATGAACTGCTAGAAGAAAGAACAAATCTCTCTTGAAAAAAGTATGGTCAGATGCTCATTAGAAGTGAGAATAACAAAACTTTATCTCAGGTACGTTTAGCCTGGAGCAAGATATGCTTTGTAAAGTATTAAGTAGAAGGGCATCAAAAAGAGGAAGACCCTCAATTAGATGGGGTGACAGAGTTGCTTCTATGGTCTCAAATATAGGAAAGACTATTAAAAATGATGGTTAAGAGATTCATCTGAGATTATCAAATTCCAAAAGTGAGCAGACTTGATTATTTGGGGGTACCTATAGTGTAGCACCATATGATAAGCATTGGACTTCAAGGTCGGTTTTAATAGCAAGGTTGGTGGTTCAAACGCACCAGGCACTCCTTGAAAACCCCATAGTATCACTATGAGTGAGAAGCAACTTGATGGCATTCAACAACAACAATTTATAAGGACCTGGTGGATGCTATGGTTTTAAAGAACTATATTATAGGTGATAAGAAGAGATTTTAGAACCCAAGAACAGAAGGCATCAGGGCAAGCAACCTCAAGACATAGAAAATAGTAAAATGTGCAGAACAATTACAGAATAAAACTGAGAGAAAGCAACTCTAAATTTCTTTGTGAGAGAAAATTGCTGAGGAAATTTTGAAAATTGTTTTTCATGTACCTTAAGAATGATACCACCACTTATCTGTCAGTTTGTTGTACTGTGGTGGCTTGTGAGTTGCTGTGATTCTGGAAGCTATGCCTCGGGTATTTAAAATACCAACAGGGTCACCCATGGTGGGCAGGTTTCAGATAAACTTCCAGATGAAGAAAGATTAGGAAGGAGTGAGGAATTGCTTCTAAATATTTAGTCACTCAAAATTTTATGAATAACAGAGAAACACTGTCAGATATAGTGCTAGAAAATGAGCCCCTCCGGTTGGAAAGCACTCAAAATGTGATTGGGTAAGAGCTGCCTCCTCAAAGTAGAGTTGACTATGGTGACACTAATGGAGTAAAGGATGTGGGAGTAAAGCCTGCGGGACCTTCATTTGCTGATAGATCACAACTCAAAATGAAGAGAAACAGTTGTAACATCCATTAAAAATCAGAACATGGAATGTACGAAGTATGAATCTAGGAAAATTGGGAATTTCCAAAAATGAAATGGGAGTTTGGTGGCAGCAGAGCAGAGTCAGTCAGGTAGGATAGGATCTGTGGGGGAGGGGCTGAAAACCCAGAGACGCGGCTCTCACAGAACAGCACCAGAGCTCTGGATTGAGCATCAGGGTCAGGGCATCACTCTTCCACAACCGCCAGTGGAAAAATCACGGTATAAAGGAAAACATTGAGATTTAGAAATCGGTCAAGACACGGGACTCCCTCTGTGGCCATCCAGCCAAGGCAGAAGTCAGAGGACAGGGATACAGCCAGACTGGCACAGGGAACTGGTACTAAAAGTGGCACAGTGACATTTGCAAAAGGAGGTGTGCGGGGATTCAACACATTTTTTTCCTTCTCTTCCCTGTCGTTCCTTCTTTGCCCAGCCAGGATGCCTTTAGGTGGTTGGTGCACACCCCCAAAAAGTCCAGCATTGAGACCAGAGCTTTCCCACGGCACAGAGCGAAAGAGCCCCATTGGTCCAGGGGCAAATTCTTTGACTGCTGCTTTTGACTTTTGCCTGTGGAACCCAGCCCTAAAGTTAATTTGTGCAGGACCATTTACCCCTGCCTACCCAGCAAGAAAAAAAGCAGATTTGGCCTAACAGACAAACCAGATGAACAATCTTTAAAACACCAACATAAAGAGACACAACTATTTCAAGGATTACGCTGTGCACACACAGATGCTTAACTGACCTTCAGAGACAAAAAATAGTAAAAATCTTTCTCCCGTTAACTTCTCAATATCTATCTGTGCACCTCTATGGTGGTAACTAGAGAAGGAGTCTGAACGAGTGGACACCCCCACCCACTACTGGAGGCATCTACAGTGAACACACACTGCCTGCGTAGCAAGGTAGATGTCTAGACAGTTGGCCATAGTTTTATTTTTGTTTCAAAGTGGAGTTTCTTGTCTCTGCTTTTATATTGTTTCTGTTTTTCGGTCCTTTTGATCACACTTTTTTCCTGGAGGTGGGAGCTTTTTCTCCCTACATTACCCAAGAAGAAACAGCAATCATGGTCATATAGCCAAGCTACAAGCATACTCCATAATATTCCACCATTGAAACAAGAGCCAATAACAGTTGTTAAGCATTACATGAGAAAAGAGAAGCCTATTTCTTGATCATGTCCACCAGGAGACACCCAGTAAGCTTAATAACAAAACAACAAACATCCATTTAAGCAGTAAAAAACCCACATAACTATTGGAAACGACAAACAAAAAACAACAAAAGATCTCAAGACATGTCCAAAAAACAGAAAAGAGTAGCTGAGACAAATGAACTGGACACAAACAAAGGCTTTCGAGAAGAGGAAGAGCAGGTTTTGGATTTGCCTGAGAAGGAATTCAGAATAATGATATGGAAACAAATTCAAGTGCTCTAAAAAGGGGTGGAGAAAACAAGGAAGAAGTCAAGAAAGTACTACAAGAACAATCAAACAAGATCAATACAGCATCGGACAGAATTCAAAACCTGAAAAAAAAAAAAAAAAAAGGTCCAGATGATTAATAATAAAATATCAGAAATGGACAATATACTGAAAGGGGAAAGGAGCAGAATTGAAGAGATGGAAGCCAGAACCAGCGATCTGGAAGACAAATCTCTCAATACTGCTAAGATAGAAGAGCAAGCAGAAAGAAGGATTAAAAATCTAAAGACAGTCTAAGATTCATGCTTGATAACATGAAGAGGAACAACTTAAGAATTATTGTCATTCCAAAACAGGAAGAACACAGAGGAGATAGTGGAAGAGCTTCTGGAAGAAAATTTCCCTAACATCTTGAAAGATGAGAAGATAAACTTTCAAGAAGCTGAATGTACCCCAGGAAGGATAGAACCCCAAAATAAAATCTCTAAGACATATAATAATCAAGATCTTCAAAATCAAAGACAAGGAGAGACTCCTAAAATCAGTCAGGGAAAAGAGAAATGTTACTTATGAAGGCAAGCAAATTAGATTGAGCTCTGACTATTCAGCAGAAACCATGCATGAAAGAAGGCGATGGGGAGACATATACAAAATCTTGAAAGAAAAAACAAACTGCCAACCAAGAGTCATCTATCCAGTAAAACTGCCAATCAAATACTATGGTGCAATCAAAACATTCCAGGATAAACAGAAGCTAAGAGATTTTATCAAAGCCAATCCAGCACTTCAAAATATCCTAAAGAGAGTTCTTTGGACTTAACACCAACAAGAACAGACAACAACCAAAGATTGACAGGTGTGGCAACACCACCTGAAACTCAGATGATGGATATCAGAGTCCAGAACAGAACAAAATTACAACAAAGAACTCAAAAGAGCTGGGAGGTCAACCTAAGATCAAAATAATAACAATGTCAAAGAAGGGGGAAATGTAGGAACAGATATCCAGGTGGTGAGGAGGTCAGGTAGATTACAGGATACAAAAGATTGTCTTAAATGGAGGGAAAAGTTAATAAACTATAAGGTAACCCCAAAGAAAGTTAATACTTCACAACTTACCTTGAAAATGAACTTCCAAGCAGAACAAGCAAACATGAAAACTAAGAAGGAACCAACAAGAAATAGCACAATAAATATAAATTCAGCCTAAGCAGGCATGCAGAACAAAGGAACAAACAACACTACCAAAAAATTAACACAATGGCAGCAATTAATTCATACCTATTGATAATACATTGAATGTCAATGGATTGAATGCACCAGTGAAGAGACAAAGAGTGTTAGAATGGATAAAAAAAACAAGACCCTTTAATATGCTGCCTGCAAGAAATACACCTTATACACAAAGACAAAAGCAGACTAAAATTTAAGGATGGAAAAAAATATACAAAGCTAAC
>NW_006408537.1:12193845-12195044 GCF_000296735.1 Chrysochloris asiatica
AAATTCAAACTGAAGCTGAAGAAAATGAAAACAAGTCCACAAGAGTCAAAATATGACCTTGAATATATCCCACCTGAATTTAGAGATCATCTGAAGAACAGATTTGATACATTGAACACTAAAGTCCAAAGACCAGAAGAGTTGTGGGATGACATCAAGAACATCATACAGGAAGAAAACAGAAAGTCATTAAGAAAACAAGAAAGAAAGAAAAGATCAAAATGGATTTCAGAAAAGACACTAAAACTTACTCTCCAGGGTAGAGATGCTAAAGTAAATGGAAGAAATGAGGAGGTACAAGAGCTGAACAGAAAATGTCAAAGGTCAGCTCTAGAAGACTAAAGTCAAATATTACAACAAAATGTGCAAAGATCTGTAGTCAGAAAACCAAAAAGGAAGAACACGCCCAGCATTTCTCAAGCTGGGGGAACAGAAGAAAAAAATTCAAGCCTTTACTTTCATTATTGAAGGAATTTCTGGACAAATTATTGAATGTTGCAGAAAGCATCAAAAGAAAATGGAATACACAAAGTCACTGTACCAAAAGGAAATGGTTGATGTTCAACCGTTTCAAGAGGTAGCATATAATCAAGAGCTAATGAAACTGAAGGAAGGAAGGTTCATTGAAGGAAACGGCCAAGAAGAAGGCACCAGGAATTGATGGAATAAAAACTGAAATCTTTCAGGAAAGTGAGGCAGCTCAGGAGGCACTCACTCATCTCTGCCAAGAAATTTGGAAGACAACTCTCTGGCTGATTGATTGGAAGAGATCCATATTTGGGCCCACTCTAAAGAGGTGACCCAATGGTATGTGGAAATCATCAGATAGTATATTTGATATCCCATGTGAGTAAATTCATACTAAAGGTAATACAGAAACAGCTACAAGCATACATTGACAGAGAACTTCTAGAGGTTCAGGTGAGATTCAGAAGAGGCCATGGGCTGATGATATCATTGCTTATGTCCAATAGATCTTGGCTGAAAGCAGAGAATATCAGAAAGATGTTTACCTGTGCTTTATTGACTAAGCAAAGGCTTTTGATTGTGTGGATCATGACAAGCAATGGACAACATTGGGAAGTATGAGTATTTCCAAACACTTAATTGTGCTCATGAGGAATCTGTACATGGACCAAGAGGCAGTTGTTCAAACAGAACATGGGGACACTGAATGGTTTAAAATTAAGAAAGGTGTG
>NW_006408537.1:12195784-12210192 GCF_000296735.1 Chrysochloris asiatica
GGTCAGAAAAAAGAGGAAGACCCCCAGTGAGATGGATTGTTGAAGTGGCAGCATCAATGGGCTCAAGCATGGCAACAATTTTGAGCTGGCCCATGACTGGGCAGTGTTTCTTTCTGTTGTGCATAGGGTCGCTATGAATCAGTACTGGCTCGATGGCACCTAACAACAACAACAACAAGAATTATATGCAGGTAGGCAATAGGACTATAACAAAAAAAAGTGGCAAGAATGAGCAATGTTTTTGTTAGTTCTGCTTTAAATATAGCACAAACTATTCTTATATGAGTAGAAATAAACTTGAAGATATTTTTAAAGTAAATGTTTTATTAGAAAAAATATACATAAAGCACATTTGGAAGGACTATGCTTATTTGAACGTAAAATGTGTGAAAAACTTCTTAAAATCTGTCTCATTACATGATGTTAGACCTTCTCTGTACTGTGACAAACCACTGAAATAAAACAGATTCAAAGTGTCCTGTGCTCTGAGCCCTAAGTAACAGTAACCTTGTCTCTATCTATTATCATTTGCTGTTTGTAACAGAACAAATAGCTGCTAGAGGTTATCAAAGGCAAATTCTTTACCTTTACTAAAGTGTCACCACCTGGTGATTCCAGCACCTTTGGTCAATATGCTATCTTCTCTAGAATTGCCACAGCAATTTTTCTGGTGTCAATCTGAGATAGTCTTCCAAGATTTCTAACTAGACTGTGTACTCTTTTTTAAGTCTCTGACAAGTGCTGACCACTCTTAATTATTTTGAATCCTTGGAAAAAAATAAAAGCACAGTGAAGAAAGTTTTGGCTGAATTTAGGTGTCTTTGGCGTTTACTTTGTACTTGTAATAGAAGTATATTTTACCTAATACCAAATTTTTATGAATGTGTTTTCCCTGGTATCCATAAGATTGTACCTTATTGGGAACAATGTATTATGAGATAATTCCAAGATGCAGCACAATGTTAAAAATGTTAACCTATTAGGAAAGAAGAGTCCATTTTGTGCACATCTTTTAATTTCTATGCTAGCATCATTTCTCTGTGTATAACTGTTTGAATGCACTGAGTATGAGTGAAAATCTTGGGCCAAATAAAAATCAATGGATTACTGGAAAGAGTAACCATTCATACCATGGGCCACAAAAATATATAGGTTTTGAGCTTGGGAAAAATAAGTTAGTCTAGATTAGTTTAATTTTCTTTATTAATTAAAATATACAAATAGCAAATTAAATTAGTAATTACACACTTCTTCCCACCCCTAAATTACCAGCCATATTAGGCAGATGTAAGACACAATCTAGACTGCTTATGATCTGTAGCTTGTAAACCACTAAAAGAGACCAAGGACATGTAAGATAGCTTTTATCTTTCAAATCTATGGGCAATGACTTTAATGATGGTAATCTTGGATTTTAGGCAAATGATGGGAGGGAGAGGAAGAATATGTGCTTTGACTTGTGCCATATAGTCAATGCTTTATTCTGTTCAACAAAGAAACTGATAATATTGGTAATCCTTAAAATGTTGGAAATGTTCATTTGGAGAAAAAATCATCACTCTGTTTTTTAAAAGTATCAGAAGATTTTAGTTGGACTGAGGCAAGGATCTTAGCTGGTGATAATGCAACCTCAAGGTTGGCACAAGAGTCATTTCTAGATGTAATGAAAATGTCACTCTAAAGGTGGGTTGGTTTTTTGGTTGGTTGCTTTTGAGGAATTCCCTCTGGCTCTGATAGACATGACCTTTCCTCTAAAAGAGGGAAACAGCTAGCATGGCCTGCCTTGTAACCAGAGTAGCAAATGTGCAGAATTTGAAAAAGAAAAATCCTGATTTAGTACTTACAGAAAACATGGTTGTATTCTGATAAAAAGAGCTACTTCTAAGCCAATAACAGGAATATCCCTACACTCATGTCAGGTAGCCAGAAACATTTTTCAAACTCCCAACCTAAATTATACTCTTCATTTTTTCTCTGTCCTAACAGTCCGAGTTTTTATTTAAATAATATATTATACTTTTTAGCATTTTTTTAATGGTTACATTTTTAATGTCCCATTGCCCAGTCTTTGATTCACTCAGAAACTAGGTGTTGCTCAAAATTTTTTTCATGAATAAATAAATGAAGGAATGATAACAAGAGTGTCTATGAAGAACTACTAAACTGTAGAGACTATAAAGGAACCTGAAGGAGTCATGGATCAGTAAACAAATGGACCCTTCAGTAGAGAGCAAAGGTTAGTATATCCACTTACTTTCCTACTTTCAAATTGATAACCTCATTTAATTCAGGTTTCCCGCCGTAGCACGAATTTTTCCCGCTGTAGCATGTCAATTTCGATGGCACTTAACAACAACAACAACAAGCATGTCAATTTAATACAACAGACTTAAAAGTCTATGGTATGTATATTAACACTTCTTCTGAGGCACTGATTTGAGACAAACATGGTAAGCTAAAGAAAAAAGATATGATTAATTTTGTTAACCTTAATTAACGAGTTCTGGTAGCGTAGTGGTTACAAATCGGGCTGCGAACCTCAGGGTCAGCAGTTGGAAACTACCAGCTGTTCCGCGGGAGAAAGATGAGGCGTTCTGCTCCCGTAAAGATTTACAGCCTTGGAAACCCTGTACAGGGTCGTAATGAGTCGGAATCGACTCCACGCACATAACAACAACAACAATGAGCCAAATTAGGCAACTCATACTTTCTGCAATACAATGAAGTTTCGTTTGCTTCTATTCATTGACACAAAGTGTTTTAACTTTTATAAATTTTTGTCAGTTTCATAAAGGTAAGTAGAGGGTTAAACACCTCTGTTGAAATGTGATGAAAGTGATGTATTTAAAGAAACTATAAAAGACTTTATATTTATGTAGTTAAAGACATTATAAAAGACTTTCAGTATAGAAGCATTAAAAGTTTCATGGGACTCTAATGATATTTTTCAATGGTAAGTTAACCTTGTGGGGAAAATAGTTACTATAGTGGTGTTCCGGAGTTTGAGGATTACCAGATACTCAATATATATTCATTATAAGTATCAATGA
This sequence comes from Chrysochloris asiatica, assembly GCF_000296735.1. Taxonomy (NCBI): domain Eukaryota; kingdom Metazoa; phylum Chordata; class Mammalia; order Afrosoricida; family Chrysochloridae; genus Chrysochloris; species Chrysochloris asiatica. The sequence continues at coordinate 12,198,835 of NW_006408537.1, forward strand.
TCTAATGGACAGTTTTACAATTTTACAATTAAGGTAATCAAGATACACTGAAAGAAATATTCAGATGGTTCAAATGATTTCCACTGAGGGCATATGCATGTACATAGGAGAGAAGGGCATGTCTTGACCACTGAAATTAGTTTAACACTACCACTTCTTGCTTTGTTTCTAAGCCTGGGCTTTCTGGTTGCTTTTATAACTTCTGTGCTCTTTACCAAGTTTCGTAACAATTTAGATAATGTTCATGTTGGAAAAATATTCAATAGGGAAAGAAATTGTTTAAGGACAGAAAAATGCATCTAACAATGTGCTCTGCACCCTACAGTATAATTGCTTTAAAAACCAGGGAAGAGAAAAGTGTAAAAGTGTTATACAACTGTACATCTTAGAGGGATTAAAAGTTATCATTTTCCAGATTTGTGAAGGGCACTTTGTTTCAGCATGGCACTCTGCCACCTGCCAATATATTTGCCTGCAGAGATCACACTGAGGTAGTATAATAGCCTGTCCTGCTTTGAGTTTTCTTTAAAGGCAGACAAAATCACTAAAATAGTCATGATAAATTGTGAGGCCCTCTGTTTAACAGCAAGAGACTCCCCCAAATTTCACATCATTTTGAAGAACATTTCCCATGTTGGTTTTTAATTTTTCAATTATGTTTTTCAAAGAAAATAGTTGTATCAGGATTTAACTTTGTAAACACTGATAAAACAAACATTTTATGTTTTAAATCAGGCAAGGAAAAAAACAAGAAAATGATGGAGTCCTGTTATGGTCCTGTACGATAAGAATTGGACTGCTAACTGCAAGGGTAGCTTTCAAACTCAGGAATCACTCCTCGGAAACCCTATACAGGGTCACTATGAGTTAGAACTGACTAGATGGCACTTAACAACAGCATAGAAAATAATGGGGGACTGAGGTGGTTCTGTATGTTAAACACTGGAGTGCAAACTATAAGGTTGACAGTTCAAGTCTACTAGTCACTCCTCTGGAGAAAGATGAGGCTTTCTGCTCCTGCGGAGATTTAGAACCTCAGAAATCCTACACAGGGATGCCATGAATCAGAACCAATTCCAAGACACTTAACAACAACAATAGAATATAATAATTGAGCATCAAATTGTGTCTATTAGCTAGATAACAAACTAACTTTTGTAGAAAACAAAACAAAAACTATGACAAGTTCCTAACCACTAAGAATAAAGCCATAAAGATATGTCAATTCTATAATGAAAATACTTACAAATGAATCCAGACTTCATTGATGTTTTGTACCTTCCAGCCCAATAGTCAGTGTGGTATTTCTGCTGCAGATGGACTACAAAATTTCATAACACCTAAAGAAGGACTCCTGGTGTGGCGCTATGGGAATAGCACTGGACTGTGAACCACAAGGTCGGCAATTCTAACCTATCAGCTGCTCCTTGGAAACTCTATGTAGGGTCACTATGATTCAGAATATACAAAACAGAAGATTTTTGCATCAAAATGGATCCAAATTGGGAGTGGCAGTGGGAAGTGTGAGAATGATTAATGTATACAATGAAGTGATTAGATGCACTTCCACTACCCAACATTATTAAATTAATTTAAAAAAAAAATTCCGAAGAACCATGTAGCTAGATACGTAAAGAGAAAATTATCTGATACCACAGAGACAGAATCTTCCTCCCATACAGATGGTGAAAGGAATAGGATATTAATATCTTGAAAACCACAGTCAAAAGAGATTTGAGAAGTAAGTAGTTGAGGTCAGAAGTCTTTATTGTGAGCACGTTTGAGTCAATAGTGTGGTTATTGTGTAGTGCCTTCCAACTTAACAAAATCATCTTCTGGCACTACACTGGAAAGTATAATTCTGTTGCTATGAGTCTGAAACAACTTTATGGCCCCTAATAGCAACAATCTGTTGTGAGCCATAGGGTTTTTATGGGGCTTTCCAATATGATAACATTTATACAAATAGTACTTATATAACTACTACACAATAATGACTGTCTCTTAATATGGGCATTGACTCATTTGTAACCAGTTTAAATTTCAGACTTGTCATTCTTTGTTGAAATATATAATTTTATATCTATATCCAATTTAGACATCAAAGTTAATCACTGGTCTTGCATGGGAATGTTAGAAATGGCTTCAAACTTTACAGAAAGTCTTGCTACTAGTATCTCAAGATATCTGCAGCCCCAAATTACATGCAAAGAAATTGCATCTGAATATCAGCAATTGTCATGGAAACTTTGCATTTTCTTAGCAGCCTTCCTTATTGGTAGACTCCACTATGCCTTTTTTTCATCATATGCATAGGACTCTGTAAGAGGTAAGTGTCCTGCAGATATGTCAATACATGCAAGCCTGATTTTTATCTCAAAATGGCAAATTGAAGAGGAATGGCATTGCATTCCATCATCAAAAAGAACATATCAAGATCTGTTTGGAAGTACAATGCTATCTGTGATGTGAAACTATCCATAAGTCTATGGATTATTATTCAAATTTACACACCAACCACTAAAGCCAGAGATGATGGAACTGAAGAATTCGTCCCACTTCTTCAGTCTGAAATTGATGAAATGTGCAATCAAGATGTATTGATAATTAATGGCAAATGAACTGCAAAGGTTGGAAACAAAGAAGAAGGAACAGTTGGAGAACATGACCTTGGTGATAGTAGGGATGCTGGAGATCACGTAATAGAATTTTGCAAGAACAATGATTTCTTCATTGCAAATACTTTTTAGAACCAACATAAAAGACAACTATACATATGGACCACAGCTATGATTCAAGATATTAAATTGATTTTGTCTGTGCAAAGAGATGATGGAAAAGATCCATATCATCAGCCAAAACGAGGCAAGGAGCAGACTGTGGAGCAGACCATCAATTGCTCATATGGAAATTCAAGCTGAAGCTGAAGAAAATTAAAACAAGTCTACGAGAGCTAAAATAAGACCTTGGACATATCTCACCTTAATTTATAGATCATCTGAAGAATAGATTTAATTTATTAGACACTAAAGACTAAGACCAAGGAGTTCTGGTAGCATAGTGGTTATGAATTGGGCTTCTAACCTCAAAGTTGGCAGTTTGAAAGTACCAGCTGTTCCGTGGGAGAAAGGTGAGACTTTCTGCTCCCATAAAGATTTACAACCTGGGAAATCCTGTGCAGGGTCACAATGAGTCAGAACTAACACCACAGACGGTACTTAACAACAATATCAACAAAAGACTGAAGACCAGAAGAGTTGTGGGATGATATCAAGAACATCATACAGGGAGAAAGCAAAAAGTCATTAAGACAAGAAAATAAGAAAAGAGAAAAAATGGATATCAGAAGAGACACTGAAACTTGTTCTCCAGTGTAGAGATGCAAAAGCGAATGGAAGAAATGAGGAGGTGAACAGAAAATTTCAAAGGTCAGCTCAAGATGATGAAGTTAAACATTACAACAAAATGTGAAAAGACCTGACATTAGAAAACCAAAAGGGAGGAACATGCTCAGTGTTTCTCAAGCTAAGGAAAATACATAAAATATTCAAGCCTCAACTTGCAATATTGAAGGATACTTTGGGGAAAATATTGACTAATGTAGAAAGCTTCAAAAGAAGATGGAAAGATTACATGGTCACTTTATCGAAGAGAGATGGTCAAAGTTCAACCATTTCAAAAGAAGTAGTATATGATCAAGTGCCAATAATACTAACAGAAGTCCAGGGTGCATAGAAGACAATGGCAAAGAATAAAGCACAAAGAATTGATGGGATACAAATTGAACTCTTTTAACAAACTAATGCAGCACTGGGGGTACTCACTCATCTTTGGAAAGATATTTGGAAGACAACAACCTTGTGCACTGACTTGACTAGAATGAATGAATGTTAACCCATTTCATTTAAATGTCTTTGACTTTGTATACTTAGTCCCGATGGGTGCTATAGGGCAAGTACTAAACTGCTCACCCCAAGGTTGGCAGTTCAAACCCGCTGCCACTCCTTAGAAACCCTATACAGGATTGCCTTCTAGGAACTGACACACAATACTTGACAATGATAATGACCTACATATGAGTGCTGAGTATCATAAAATTAACTATAATAAAAACTGTGGCAAATTTAAACAGGCAACAAATGTTTCCTACATTATTATTCCACTGGAGGAAAGACACATGTGTTCCTAATCTGTCCAATTATACAACAGTAAGTCAAAAAACATTCCAGTTAATTTATGCATGAGTTTATTCTAAACAAAACATGTTATAACATGTCTCTGATATCAGTGAATGACTGCAGACAAGTTCTCTAACTCATACACTTGTCTTTGTCTCATTGCTGTTGTTGTTAAGTGACGTTGAGTCGGTTCTGACCCATAGAGACCCTGAACAGGGTTTCTGAGGCTGTAAATCTTTACGGGAGCAGAAAGCCTCATCTTTCTCCCGTGGAGCAGTTGGTAGTTTCAAACTGCTGACCTTGAGTTTCGCAGCCCAATTCGTAACCACTACACTACCAGAGCTCCTTTTTGTCTCATTAGAGTGCCATTAAAAGAGCTGTCTAACCAAAATAGTGACTTTCAAAGGGATCTGCTCAGCAAATAGAATAGAAGGCAGAAAGATCAGCTCAGAACGTTACAGTGACTGTTTTTGAGGATTCCAAAAGGGTAACCTTCATAGGTTTTCTGGAGGAACACCACATGATCTTGAAAGCTTGAAATAAAGAAGTTTTTAAAAATTGAAAACAAACTGATGAGCCAAAGACCAGGAAAATTGTACTTAGGAGCTTTTTTCAATCATGACAATGCACATGCTTATTCTTCAAGGGTAGCAAGAGCTGTCCTATGAGAATTTCCCTGGGGAACCTCACCTCATAGACCATATATATAGCCCTGAACTTGCCCCTCCAGACTTTGCTCTGCAAACTCAAAGAACATTAAAAAGGAAAATAATTTGAGTCCCTCGAGGATGACAAAACTGCTGTTTTGAGGAAGGATTGGAGAGATGGAAACAACAACTTGAGAAGTTTGTAGACCTAGATGGAGGATGTGTTGAGAATCTGTTTGATATTTTTGATAAAGTCTTCATTGATTTTGTACCAATATATTTTTTTAATTTAGGCTCTTATTTACTCAGAATTGTTACGGGAATATTTTTCACTTCTTTCTAGTACAAGTTATTTAGTGATTAATCACTTATTTACTGATTGCATTTTTCTATAGTTCTCACAATTTCATGAAATTAGATCATTTAAACCCACAAATTTTTTTCTTCATGATTAAAATGAGAATTCTACTTTTTCATAATCAGAAGTTTAGCCTGTGGATCTCTGTTAACTTGCTTTTAATCATAAGTTCCATTCTTACATTCAGGAGTTCCCTATTTCCTGGCATTGCAATCAGCTGTGGTGTTTCTTTTGCAATGAGTCTCCGGTGTAACTCGGATGCATAAGTTTCTTTATGTTCTCCCAGTAACAGACTGCAAAAGAACCACATCTTGAATGCAGCCTCTAATTGTCATTCAGTCTATCCTTTGTTTATTCCCAGGTATTTTCACCCCAAGGATATAAATTTTCTTTGTGCCACTTGACTTTTGTGACTTATTGTCCTTTTGGATTCCAAGGGATTAGAGTGTTTGTACATAAATAAAACATATATAAATATGCTTCAACAAAAAATTATATTACATACAGCTCTATAAATATACATGGGTGTAAGCACATGACAGAATAATTAAATTAATTTAAAACTTCTTTGAGTAACAGGAGCCTGTTAGCTCTTTCAAACCCAGATTTTAGGATTCTCAGTTCATGTGCAAAAACCTTTGCAAAATTTGAATATTGCCACCAGAGATTCTAGACAATATAAACAATTTTGAGAAACAAAAATAGAGAACAATGCTCTAAAATGCTTACAAAATGTTTTATGGGCTTATGGGAATAGGGGACCAGAGATCTGAGAAGGAGAATCAAATACAGAGAACATAGAAGGAAATGAAAGGATATTTATAGAAAGTGTGGAAAATAGCAATCAGAGGCACAAATTATCTGACACCTAATATTGTGAATGGAGTCCTGGTTTGGCATGGTGGGGTAATGTACTGTACTGCAAGGTTAGTTTGAACCACAAGATCATTGGTTCAACTTCACCAGCCTCTTTGGAAATCCTATGTTGTTGTTGTTATGTGCCGTGGAGTCGGTTCCGACTCATAGCGACCCTGCACAGGGTTTCCAAGGCTGTTAATCTTTACGGGAGCAGAACGCCTCATCTTTCTCTAGGGGAGCAGCTGGTTATTTCGAACTGCTGACCTTGCAGTTCGCAGCCTGATTCGTAACCACTACGCTACCAGAGCTGAATCACTATGAGTCCAAACCAACTTGATGGCACATAAAAAACACAACAATGTAATGAATAGATAAATGAATCACATTCCCTATGTCTAGTTAGTCTTAGATTTTGATGAACATTTACTGAAGTCAGCTCTTTTATCCCAGGGATATTCTTTCCTTAACTCATAGTTATTACAGTAATGGCCCAAGAAATGTTTAAGTGTTACAATAATTTCGAAACCAGAAAACAAAGGAAGACAAATAGTCCAAACCTACTAACACCTACTTGATTTCAACTCATAGTGATTCTCTAAATTAGAATAGCCTTAGAGATGAGTAAATAATTATGTGGAACCTACAGTTATAATAATTAAGATCACTGGAGTTTATCTTATTCAGACAATTAAAATGCCTCACCTATCTGGTTATTAAATATTCACACTTAAACCCCATTTCCATTCTCTAATTTTGATTTTTCATATTTTGGAATAAAGGACAGTCACTGGAAAACCTATGTGTACTTGGACGTAGGAAATAAAAATGAACATTTTAGATATAAATGGAGAGTTATGGATATAAATATGGATATGGATATACATAGAAGTCTTTCCTTATCAGTGAGGGATAGTTCCAGGACTACTAGTAGATACCTGAAAACCATGGATCGTACCAAACCCTATAAATGCTATGTTTTTTCCCAGCATGCTCCAGGCAGGCAACATTAACCTAATAGACACTGACAGGGAGAGCAGGCAGGGTACAGTGGTGCAGTCACTCATCCAGCTGTTTTTGCGGCTCATGCCCAGCTGGGGAGGAGAAAGTGGGTTCATGGACTGGGCTGAACACTGCAAGACTACATGAAGTCACTTACTCAGATGTTGCAGACCCAGGCAGTGTTGCCTTCTGTTGTGCATGGAGTCAGTACACATGGGTGGGTTTGAACCTCCAACCTTGTGGTTAGCAGTCCAATGCTTATCCTACAGTACCACACCAGGAAAGAGGTCTTTTGCTACAGATTTGCCCAATGCAATATTTCTTTTAATTTCTTGACTGTTACTTCCTAGACCATTATTGTGAATCCAAGTAAATTGAAATCCTTGACAACTTCAATCTTTTTTATTCATTTATTATTATTTTGTCTATTTATTGAATTATGAAGATTTTTGTTTTCTCTACATTGAGTTATAATCCACACTCAAGGCTATATTCTTTGATCTTCATTTGCAATTGCTTCAAATTCTCTTTGCTTTTAGCAAGGAAGGTATGCCATCTGCATATCGCAGGTTGTTTATAAGCTTTCCTCCAACCTGATACCACGTTCTTCTTCATGTAGTCCAGTTTCTCAGATTTTTTTATTGCATACTGATTAAAAAACATACGATAAAAGGATACAATCCTGGTGCATACTTTTCCACATTAAAACACTCAATATCCCCTGGTTCTGTTAGAAGGACTACCTCTTTGTCTGTGTACAACTTCCTCATGAGCACAATGAAGTGTTTTGGAATTCCCATTCTTCACAGTATGACCCATAGTTTGTTATGATCCAAAGAGTCATATATCTATGCATAGCCAATAAAGTACAAATAAACATCTTTTCTGATATTCTCTGTTTCCAATCAAGATCCATCTGAAGTCAGCAATGATATCCCTAATTCCACTTCCACTTCAGAATCCAGCTTGAATTTCTGGAAGCTTCCTATCAGTGTATTGCTGCAAATATTTTAAAATTATCTTCAGCAAAATTTTACTTGCATGTGATATTAATGATCTTGTTAGACAATTTCTTTATTCAATTGAGTCATCTTTATGTAGAATAGGTACAAAGAAGGATCTCTTCTAATCAGTTGGCCAAATTTCTAGGCATAGAGTAGTGAGTGCCTCCAGTGTGGCATCTGTTTTTAAAAACATTTCAATTGGCATTCTGTCACTCCCTGGAGCCTTGTTTTCCACTAATGTTCTCAGTGTAGTTTAGAATTTTTTCCCTTCAATATCATCAGTTATTGATTGTATGCAACTTCCTAAAATGGTTGAATGTTGTCTAATTCTTTTAGATACAGTGACTCTGTATATTCCTTCCATTTTCTTCTGATTCTTTCATCGTTGTTTAATATTTTGCTCATAGAATCCTTCAATATTGCATCTTGAGGCTTGGATTTTTTTCTTCAGTTCTTTTAGCTTGAGAAATGCTAATCATGCTCTTTCCTTTTCATTTCTAAATCCAGGCCTAACTCATTCTTCTCTAAGATCGAAGAAAATTTTTCAACAGAAAATTTTTAATTTTTCTTATTGTTGTTGTTGTTAGTTGCCACTGAGTTTGTTCCAACTCATAGTGACTCTATGCACAACAGAACAAAACACTGATCCATCCTGTGTCATTCTCATAATTGCTATTACACATGAGCCCATTGCTGCTAACAATGTGTCAGTCCTTCTCATCTGGGGTATTCTTTTTTTTTTTTTTTTTCTGACCCTCAACTTTACAAGTATGATGTCCTTTTCCAGGTACTGACCCCTCCTGATAATATGTCCAAAGTATGAGAGATGAAGTCTCACCATCCTGACTTCTAAGAAGCACTCTGGCTGCACTGCTTCCAAAATGGATCTATTGGTTCTTTTGGCAGCCTATAACAGTTTCAATATTCTCCTCCAACACCATAACTCAAAAGCATCAATTCTTATATGGTCTTCCTTATTCACTGTCCAACTTTTATAAGCATGTGAGGGTAGTGAAATTACCATGGCTTGGGTCAGGTGCATCTTATTTCTCAAACTGATATCTTTACTCTTGAACACTTTAAAGAGGTTTTGTGCAGCAGATTTGCCTAACGCAATATGTTGTTTGATCTCCTGAAATGTTTTGGAATACCTATTCTTCACAATGTTATCCATAACGTCTCATGATCCACACAGTCAAAAGCCTTTGCATGCTTACATGAGTGTTGATAGTGGATCCAAACAAAAAGGAAATCTTTGTCAAATTCAATCTTTTCTCCATTTATCATGGTCATTCATTGGTCTATTTATGAGGAGTTTTGTCTTCTTTACATTGAGATGCAATTCATACTGAAGTCTTTAATCTTCATCAATAAATTCTCTTCACTTTTAGTAAGCAAGTTTTTATCAACTGCATACTAATGAGTTAATGAGCTTTCATGCCACATTCTTCTTCATATAATCCAGTTTCTCAGATTAGTTGCTCATCATACAGATAATACAGATAATAAGTACGGTGAAAGTATATTACTCTGGAGGATAGATTTCCTGACTTTAAAACATTAAGAATCCTTTTTTGTTGTTGCTCCAAATGCCTGCCTCTTGGTATCATTACAGGTTCCTCATGAGCACAGTGAAATATTCTGGAATACCCGTTTTTCACAATGCTATCCATAACTTGTCATGATCCACATAGTCAAAAGTCTTTGCGTAGTCAATAAAGCACAAGTATTTTCTGCTTTTGCCAAGATCCAATGTCAGCAAACAAATCCCTATTTACACATTCTCTTCTGAATCCAGCTTGAATTTCCGGTAGTTCTCTGTCGATTTACTGTTGCAGCCATTTTTAAATTATCTTCAACAAAGTTTTACTTGCATAAGATATCAATGATTATTCCATGATTTCCACATTCCACTGAATTATCTCTCTTTGGAATGGGCACAAATATGGATCTCTTCCTATTGATTGGCCAGGTAGCTGTCATCCAAATTTTTTGGCACTGATGAGTGAGCAGAGCATCTTCAGTGCAGCAGTTTTTTGAAAGCTCCTTCACTGCAGCAATTTCTTGAAACATTTCCATTTTTATTCCATCAATTCCTGAAGCATTGTTTTACAACAATGCCATTGGTGTAGCTTTAACTTCTTCCTTCAGTAAGAATTCTTGACCATATTCTACCTCTTGAAATGCCTGAACATTGATCATTTCTTTTTGGTACAGTGACTGTGTACATCTTCCATCTTCTTTACAAGTAAATATAAGTAAAATTAAATTTTCTAATGATGCACAATGAACATTTTTCTTCTGTTGTTATTGTTGTTGCAATATCAATATAAGCAGTCCTTGATTTACACACAAATGCATAAGCAAAATGAAAAGAATAAAGACTATGCAAGCTGAAACATGGCAAAGTAATTTTCATCAATTGGAAATGTATGATTGTTTCATGATTTTTGACATATTTTGCCAAAACATTGAAAGTATATTTTTTTCTTTTGAAGGCATTTTTCTAGCAAATAAATGTCCCTAGATCTGAGAATCCCTGGGTGGTGCTAATGGTTAATATGCTTGCTCTGAAATGAAAGGTTGGAGATTATTGTCCCAGAGACATATTGAAAGAAGGGCCTACTCATCTACTTTTGGAGAAATTAGATACTGGAAACTCTATGGAGCACACTTCTCTGGTACACAATGGGTTTTCCAAGATTTTTAATCAACTCAACAGCCATTATTAAGGTCTGAGAAAAGGAACTTATATTTATGATCTCATGTTTGCTTCATGCAAGCTCAGTAAAGTTTTTAAGATTCTTTTCTCTAATGAATTGTATTGTTCCATGGTGATCTAGATGTGTTTATTCTAACTTTTTGGGACTAGTAGTTGATATGCACTTCATGGTGCTTTAACATAAAGAAATCTATAAGGATCTCTGGTAGCTTAGTGGTTATGAATCGGGCTGCTAACCTCAAGGTCTGCATTTCGAAACTACCAGTGGTTCCAAGGGAGAAAGATGAGGTGTTCTGCTCTGGTAAAGATTTACAGCCTCAGAAACCCTGTGCAGGGTCACTATGAGTCGTAACCGACTCCACGGTACTTAACAACAACAATACTGAGATTTTATTGTTATAATGCTTTGAAACTTACAGATGACAATATCTAGCCAACAAAACCTGTCAGTCAAAAATGTAATGGAGATCCCCTAAGAACTTGATTGAACCTCAGCATAGTGATCCTGCTTGGTCACCTTAGAGCAGGTGGTGGGCTGGCAACGTCTTGCGTATGGGGTCCCCAGCCGATCTCCTCCCTCCCTGCCTTCCTC
>NW_006408537.1:12216698-12224856 GCF_000296735.1 Chrysochloris asiatica
AATGGAATACAAAGGAAGCCAAACACTATGGTGGATAGACACCTCCTCCTAATAAAGGTTTGAATTATACTTGAGTTTGGGTACAAGAAACAAGTCTGGGGAAATAGCATCTGTGGTAAATAAAAATAGTCTGATTAATTTCATAGAAGTGGGGTAAACTCCATTTTCAATATTCATGGGTAATTAGCAAGCAGACACAATTCTAAATTTGAGCATTGCTCCCATGGTTTTACCTAATGTCAGTTGATGTCTTATTCATTATAACTACTTTTACATGTGTTATTTTGAATCAGATGTCTAAATAAGTAATCAGAAATGCATCCAAAATAGTTATTGTCAGATCAGATATCAAATATAACTTAAACTAAAAATATTAAGTCATGTATAGACTATAAGATAGGGACATCTTTAAAACACCTATATGTTTTTTCACATTTAATATTTATAAATTTTAACTTATTAGACAATAAAACGAGTGAAAAATGGATTCAAATTTCCTTTCTGGATTTTTGTCATCTTGTTTCTTGCAAATTGGAAAAAAAACAGAACATAGAACATGTAAACTAAAATTATGCTCCCCACAGGCAATTACTGCACTAGAGGAACTTAGAAAACAATTACTAAAGCTCTAATAATGGAATAAATGTCTTTAATCATTCTGTTTATTGATTAGTTTTTCCCTGAATTAAAACTGATTAAGGCTTAACTTTCCAACTACGAAAAATGTTTTTTATCTTCATGATCTCCTTTAAAGAGAAATCCTTAAATGTATTCTTAATGAACTGATAATTTTCAGTCAGTTGCTGAAATTTTTATATCTCTTAAGTTCATGTTTGAAACAATAAGTGAATGAAATCAATGGAGGTTGAAGTGATGCAGAGAAAGAAAGAAGTAAAAGCACTGGTTGTAATTAAATCAAGGAAATCAAAGCACTGTTTTCAATACTCAGGATAAATGTATAATTTATCTTCGTGCTGGACCCTTTTGAGAGTCAAAGGGCATACTATTATTTGTACTTTGAAAAACAGGCATAGTTAGAACTGTCTTGACAAACCTGGAGAGCTTGTTTGGGCACAGCTTGTGCATTCATCCATCGTTGATTCATAAATTAAAAAATTCATGACTCCCAGAGATTGCCAGTCATTCAATAAGTTTTTTGTTTGTTTGTTTTATGTAGGAAAAATAAAACAGGGTATTGCAAAGGAAAGAACAGAGGGGAGCAAAGAAGGGAAAGGGAAGAGGAAAATGCATGTACCATTGATTTAAAAGATAAGCATGTGGAGATGTGTATTTGAAGAAAGAAAGGAAACTTAAAGAAAATGTATCCCTAGAAAACCTTTGTTTTTCATTAGAGAACAAATTGAGATATTTCTTGAATGTATGTAGTGGGAAGCAGGGGACAATTGGGAGCTACAACTTTCTGAGTACAATAAACTAGCAAATTACAATGTACTAGCAAATCTGTGCTTAGCCTCCATCTTAACTCTGCATTCATTAAAAATTCTACATGGTTAAACTGGAGTTTTACAAAACCATTTCTGCATTCATGTCATAATAGGAACCTTAGAAATGCATTTTCTAAAAGACTAAGGAGGACTAAAATTAAATATTTCATTATTTTCTTTATGTTGTTACTGGTGTGTGCCTTCAAGTTGATTCCAACTCAGGGATCCTATAGCACAGAGAAGAACTTCCCCCGTAAGGTTTCCTAGGCCATAATCTTTATGGAAAGAGCCTTGGTGTTGCAGTGGTTAAAACATTTGGCTGTTAACCAAAATGTCTGGCATTTCAAACCCACAAGACATTATGCAGAAGAAAGATGTTTTCATAAAGATTAATAACCTTGGAAATCCTATGGGGCAGGTCTGCTCTGTTCTACAGGGCCTCTATGAGTCACAACCTACTAGAGATCAGTTTAGTTTTAGTTTGCGATCTTTATGGTAGCAGATTACAAGTCTTCTCTCCTGTAGAGCAGCTGGTGGGTTGACAATCGAGTGCTTAGCCATTGCCAACACCAGGGTTCCTTGTTTTCTTTAAACCTCTCTGCTAACACAAAGAATCAGAAGTCATGCAAGTACTGTTATATCACACAGGTAAAAGTAGAGAAAGGTTAATTTTATGGAAAAATAAAAATAGATGTTGAATATGAAATCCTATGAGGAAACCCTGGTGAATACAAATACTTTGTCTATTGTGTTACTTATCCTCTGTAGTTATAGATATTGCAACTAATTGTTCTTAATTCATTAATACTTTACCTTCAATTACAATGACATTTAAGTTTTAACACAGGCTTTTACAATTGCAGACAGTCATGAAATTGCAAGCTACTCCAAAAAGATAAAAGAGTTTTTCCATTAAGTGAAACATGTGAAGTATCATTTCCATAACTTGCAAACACTATAATTCTCAATGCATATTCAACATTCTTCCTCCATTTCTCAGCAGCAAATCACTAACCAAGAGCTGGAATGAGAGCTCATTATCACTCACAGTAAACTATCTTCACAAAATGTGTTAGATGCATTTACCCTAAAGCATTGTCAAATAATTGATACTGAAGTACATTTGCCAAGATAAATGAACAAAGTATATTTTATGACTTGGTCATCTTAAATTTTAATCATTTTTACTGGCTTGTTCACTAATTTAGAAAACTTAGTAATGGGAAGTAGCTCTGTCATTTGCTTAAAATTGGTTTGATCTTCTCTAGCTTTACTAACAAGTTTACAACTTTGTGATTGATTTTAACGTTTAAAAGTGTAAATATAAATAATACTTGCATTGAATAGTCTTTTATCTTTAGCATGATATAATGTATTAATGGAGTAAATATGTGTAACAATTGAGGAAAATAAAATATGTTTTCAAAAAGTAAGCTTCCTGGCCAAAGTCACTTGCTTTTACTTGTTCTGTTGCTGGGAAGCCCATTGATCTGTCTAGTGTGTTCTTGGTTCTATTGTTGCTACTCCTCTGCCACTCCTCTGGTGTCATAGCTTTCTGTCCTTGGGCTGAAGATGTTATATGTGCAGGGATCTTGGGGTCCAAATGATGTGCTCCACTTGTGGCTTTTCTTTAACAGTAGTGAGATGCCCCTCCTGCTTCTGAGAATGTCTCATTTAAACCCATGCTAGAGTTTCAACTTTTTAAAATTACAACTAACTCTGCTAACATCCATAGCTGAATGATTTCATTCTATCAATATTTTCTTCTACCTTCATTTACCCAGACCCATTAGGGCAGAAATATTGCTTTGGCTAGAAGAGACATTAGATAACTCCCTATACCACAATAATTTAAAAATGTATTTGTGATTTGTGCATGTTTTCATGTGTTGACTGTCATCACATGTTAACATTGACATACTCTTGAGAGTGGGCTTCACATGGGATTAGATATTTTGAAGGGGAGAAGGAAAACATTAAAAATTTTATTAGAATTTTAAACTAATTATTTCTTTATCTGTTACCCATTGCCATTGAATCTATTCTGTAGGATAGATTAGAACTGCTCCTTAGTGTTTCTGTGACTGTAAATTTTAATAAGAGTAGGCAGTCTCATAATCATCTTCTGGCTGGAGGGTTTGAACTCTCAGCCTGTGGTTAGCATAACAGTCCAGTGGTTTGGTACATCTTAATACCTAATATCTTAAAAGTAAAAAACAAACAAACAAACAAAAAGAATTAAAGGCAATGAGATTTTTAAAATTATCATCTTCCTACAGTAGTGAATGTAGCCCAGGATCGGGCACTGTTTCATTCTGCTGTATAAGGTCGCTATGAGTTGGTAATGACGCGATGGCACCTAACAACAGCAACAATATGATGATGACTTCTAGGTTCTTAAGTGTCATTTGTATTTTATGAGGAAAATATATTCACATCCATATTATTCTAATTCAAATTTAAAATGACAAAATAAAAATGAACTAATTTCTTCATGTATACCCCTGAATGATTTCATGTTTACATGATCTTTATTATGACAATTGAAAAATATTTAACATGAACACCCAAAATCATATGATGTTTTATATATTCGCTCAAAACTCAAAATTGAAGCAATCACTAGCCACAATATAAGACGTAACACTAACAGCATTCTCTAGTCAAATAAGGTCATCTTTTGCTGGTATCTTTTTACTGCATGGAATGAATAATGTGTAAACCATATTCTCATCACCTCAAACAATAAATGTAAAATCACTAACGAATGATCAGGCTTATTATCAAGAAATGTAATTAGACCTAATTACATCCCAGACATAGTTTCCCTAATTTTTCATTCTCCTAGCACTCATGCATATTGATTATACCACACAATCATGGGCTTACTGATTTGTTGCCTTTTAATTGGTCTCTAGTGTTTCACTAATGTACATTTCTCTTCCCAATATCACTGAGGCTTTTTATACACCTTCACTATATTCCTTAATATAATTGATAATCAGGAAATGTTTCTTTAATGAAAACAGGGTTAAACAGAAGCATTTCAGCATGGACTGTTAAATCTCTTAATTATATAATAGAAATCCAATGGAGAAGGTGAGATTCTGGTTGTCAATAGGATGATAATAAAAGAAAAGAATGATAACTATATAAGAAAGGATGAAGCAGGGAATCTAGGGGAAAGCCAACAAATTAATTGGGAAGTGAGGAATGATGACATAAACAAACCTTTGAATAAATCTTATAAATCTAGTCATGGGAAGGAGGCAAAATAATCCTAGGTGTTCACATAGGAAAGCACTCACTCCAAATATTGTTCATGACTTCCAATGATATGCCAAAGTGTTATGTAATTCTCATATAGGTAGGATAACTTTTCACTCTCAATATCTCTAAATCGCTGTTCCTATATGTATTTTTTCTAATCATTTTTTATCTCAAAAAGTAATACAGAGAAAGTTATTAAATGACTTTATTATATTTTGATTACTGTGATAGCATATACACTGAAAAATCTCAAACAGTTATAAAAAAGTTGTGAAAAATAAAATTCCAAATAAAAGCAAAGTCTTGTAAAAATGCATTGGAAAACTCCATAGGTGATATATGGAGCTTTCAAATATCTGGTAAAATTCTGTTATTTCCAGTTTCAATTTATTCAATCTTGCCAAAGGCATTTGTCCAGGTTGATGACTAGTTCCATGCCAAGATTAAATTTTTAACGGATTTTATGCATCAGCTAAAATACATTATTAAAAACTTCCAGGACTTCAGTACCATTATCAAATCATAATTTTAACAAACATTTCACCCAGTCACTTTTAGTTATTCGACAATTGAACCAGCATCATGATTTTGTTCTGTACATAATTAATAACAAAAAAAATTTTTGAAACATGGTCTAAATAAATACTTTACCTTTTCTCTGTGAAAACCGAATGAGATTCTTTTGAAATATAAGAAAATGCTGGTGTAATAAAGTGGGTCAAGATTATTATTTTGGAATTATTATTATAAGGGACAGAAATCATCTTTCTATTTTTTATCTAGTCACAAAAATTTACATACGTCTTATTATGTGCAAGGTACTACTATAATAACATGTTGTTGTTGTGAAGTGCTGTAGAGTCGGTTCTGACCCATAGCGACCCTGTATAGGGTTTCCAATGAGTAGCTGGAGAGCTTGAACTGACGACCTTGCAGTTCAATCGGCTTTGCAGTCTGGCGCATTAACCCCGCAGGGCCACACCAGGACTCCATTATAATAACATAATAAATACTAATTCACTTTGGTCTTTCGGACAACGATATGTTGTAGATGGAGTTCCACTATATCACTGTAGGATAAGCATTTGACAGCCAGCTGCTCCTTGGAAACCCTACATAGGATTGCTATGAGTCAGAACCAACTAGAGAGCACTTCCCACAACATGATTTAAGTATTATTATAATCTCTTTTCTACAGATGGAGAAATTGAGACAAGAAAGCTGTGTGCCCCAAATTACACAACAAGCAAGGGGAGGCTTAAATAGCAATAGTCATATTACAGATTCTGTTTTCTTGAAATGTATAAATGTAGAAAACGTTTTCTCTGTATAAGCCCGGGCAGCATGTTTAACTTTACTGACGCGAATATAATTGAACAGAACTCTTAAAAGTAGACAGGTGTATACTACATCTAGGTGGATCTCAAATTCGTTAGTTTTGAAAAACATGTAGCATGTGACTTTTAAAAAAAATTCATGAATTATTAGTGTTATTGTGTATGCCGTCCAGTTAATTCCAATTCACAGGGAACCTATTTTGTTGTTGTGAAGTGCCGTCGAGTCAATTCTGACCCATAACGACCCTGCATAGGGTTTCCAAGGAGCAGCTGGTGAGCTTGAACCACGGACCCTGTGGTTCAAATGACTTGGCAGTCTGACACATTAGCCCACAGCGCCACACCAGGACTCCGATGATGGTTGTGGTTATGTGCCGTGGAGTCGGTTCCGACTCATAGCGACCCTGTATAGGGTTTCCGAGGCTATAAACCCTGACAGGAGCAGAAAGCCTCATCCTTCTCCTGCGGAATAGTTGGTAGTTTCGAACTGCTGACCTTGAGATTCACAGCCCGATTCGTAACCACTACACTACCAGAGCTCCTTAGGACTCCTATAGGGCAGAGTAAAATTGCCCATAGAAATCTTAGGCTGAAATATTTACTGAATCAGATTGGTAGGTGTTTTTTCCCAGAGTGCCTGGTGGATTACTCCCACTGACCTTCTATGAGTGGCAGAGCATTTTCATTATGCCACCAGAGGCTCGATAGGCACTGGACTGTGAACCCAAGGTCCACAATTTGAGTCTGCCAGCTGCTCTCTGAGAGAAATATGAAGCTTTCTGCTTCCTTATAGATTTAACGCTTCAGAAACCCTATAATGGGTCACTAATATAGGAGCTCTGGTAGCGTAGTGGTTACGAATCGGGCTGCGAACCTTAAGGTCAGCGGTTCGAAACTACCAGCCGCTCCGCGGGAGAAAGATGAGGCTTTCTACTCCCGTAAGGATTTACACCCTCGGAAACCCTGTACAGGGT
Organism: Chrysochloris asiatica; assembly: GCF_000296735.1. Taxonomy (NCBI): domain Eukaryota; kingdom Metazoa; phylum Chordata; class Mammalia; order Afrosoricida; family Chrysochloridae; genus Chrysochloris; species Chrysochloris asiatica. The sequence goes on from NW_006408537.1 coordinate 12,223,725, forward strand.
CGCTATGGGTCGGAACCGACTCGACGGCACTTAACAACAACAACATGAGTTGGAACAGACTTGACAACACTTAACAAGAACAACAACAATTATATTCTAATTTAAAATGGCCCCAAAGCAAACCAAACCCACTGCCAACAAATCAATTTCTACCAGTAGCTACTCTACATAGGGTTTCTCACACTATAAACTATTCTTGGAGCAGACAGCCTCATCGTTCTCTCCCAGTATAACTGATGGGTCTGAAACACTGACTTTGGAGTTAGCAGCCTAACATCTAACTCACAGTGCCACCAAGTCTTCTTAATTTAAAAGTTGCTGTTGGTAAGTGCTGTCAAGTCACTTCTGACTCACAGCTATCCTATATAGGGTTTCTGAGGAGCGATATTGGACCTTGCAACTCAAACCAACATTGCAGTCCGGTGTTTATACTACAGCGCCACACCTGAACTCCAGTTTAAAAGTTGTTGGTGTAGGTTATGCGCCATGGAGTCGGTTCCAACTCAGCAACCTTATGCAGGGTTTCCAAGGCTATAAATCTTTAAGGCAGCAGAAAGCTTCATCTTTCCCAAGCGGAATAGCTGGTAGTTTCGAAATGTTTACCTTGAGGTTAGCGGCCCAATTCGTAACCACTACGCTACGAGAGTAGAGCTCAGTAAAATTTCTCTGGGCAAAGTTACCTGAATAACTTTAAATTTAAATTTTTGCCTTGCTGATGGAATTATTGCTTTCCACATGGAAGGCCTGGGTTCAGTTTCCATCCAGTAAATATGAGTATGCAGCCATCAACATTCCAACAATGGAGGCTTGCATGTTTTCATGATTCTCAACAGTTTTCTCTGGGAATCCCAGACTAAGACAAACTAGGAATAAAGGACTAGTGGTCAACTCCCGAAATGTAGTCAGTAAATACTCTACAGATCACAGTAGTCCAATATGAGCAACCCATCATGAGGATGAGGGAGGATTGGGCAGCAGTTATTTTCATAGTGAGGGTCCGTATAAACTGGAGACATGATTGACAATTGAGTCCTGGTGTGGTGCTGTGGGCTAATGTATCAGACTGCAAAGTTGTTTGAACTGCAAGGTTGGTGGTTCAAGCTTACTAGCTTCTCCTCGGAAACCCTATATA
>NW_006408537.1:12225121-12231279 GCF_000296735.1 Chrysochloris asiatica
CTAACCTAAGATTTGCTACCATTTTTTCTGTTTTTATATATATAATTTTTTTTAATGAAAGCATTAATTGTTCTCAGATACAACACCAGAATCCTTCTTCAAACAAAATTTCAATTCTGGATATATTGAAGGTACTACTGGAGTCCTGTTGTGATGCAGTGGGTAGGCAGTTTAAACCTACCAGCAGCTCCTGGAAAACACTCATACAGGTCACCATGAATTGATGCCTTCTGGACAGTACTTAACAACAACAACAACAACGCTATGAAAATTCATCATCCCAACAGTTAGATCAACAAATGATTTAAGAACAACAGTGTTGTTTTTGTTTTGTTTTTCATTTCCCATTAGTGACTTCATTTCCCATTAGTGACTTCTTTTGACTTCTTTTGTAAACTTAACTTTTGTCTTTGAATGAGCTCAGTGAGATGGAAAGAAACTTTATTTCATACGCTGTCCTGTCGGAAAGCACTGAAGTGCTAACTGCCATGCTGACCTTTCCAGTCCACCAGCTACTCATTGAAAACCCTGTACAGGGTAGCTATGAGTCAGAAGTGACTCAACAATGCTTAACAAAAACAACAACATGACGTTTAAATTAATTAATAAAATATTTAGTTAAAGCAATGTTTTGGAAATTCACACTAGCATCAGCAAAGACAAATGTTCATTAATATGAAATGGTGTAGTGTAGAATGAGTAGTCTTTCTTATAAATTGCTTGACTCCAGAGAAAAGTTACTTTTTCAAAAGCCAATGGAAAAAGACTTGAGTACAACATTCTTCTTAAATTGTGTAGAAATATGTCATGCCCAAAAATTTAGACTTATTTTAGTATATGTTACTAGTGGTATCGGTTTTTATGTTTACATAACATTATACATTTTTTATAAGATTAATCCTGAACTACAATGCTATCAGTGAGAGGATAATATTCATACACACATAGTGAAAACCAGTTAATACAATCATTTTGTAATTTAAACATCAACCTCTAGTGCTAAGGATAAAGAAATTAAACATTTTCATCAACTCTTGCAGTCTGAAATCGATCAAATATGCAATAAAGGTGCATTGATCATTGTTGTTGTTGTTAAGTTATGACTCATTGAGTTAATTAGTTATGACTCATAATGACCACTAGGTTTCTGAAGAGCGGCTGGTGAGTTTGAATCGCTGACATTGCAGTTCACAATGACCTTGTGGTCCAGTGCTTATCCTACAGAGCCGACTTGGTATATAATAAAAATTAGTATTTGGAAAATATGGCCTTGGTGATAGAAATAGTATCATTTCATGATAGAATGTTGTAAGACCAATGACCTAATCATTGGAAATATCTTTTTTCAACAACATAAAAAGCAACTATACATGTGTGGCACCATAGTATAAACACTAGACTTCCAGGTCGGTTTGAACTACAAGGTCAGCAGTTCAAACTCACTAACTGCTCCTCAGAAACCCTAAACAGGTCACTATGAGTCAGAATTGACTTGATGATACTTAACAACAACAAATACATATATACCTCACCAGATGGAACACCCAGGAATCAAATCAAGTCTTTCTTTTCCCATGGAAAGAAATGATAGAAAAGCTCAAAAACATCAGTCAGAACAAGACCAATGGCTAACTGCTCAATTCTCAAATGCAAGTTCAAATTGAACCTGAAGGAAATTAAAACAAATTCTTTCAATAATATACTTGACACATAGAATATTAATGACTAAAAACTAGACAGATTGTGGGATGGCACTAAGGACACCTTATAAGGATAATTTAAAAATTATTTTTACAAAAACTGCTGTTTTGAAGTGGTGTGGCACCCTAGGATAAGCACTCAACTTCAAGGTAGGTTTGAACCAGAAAGTTGTTGGTTCAAACTCACCAGCTGCTCCTTAGAAAGCCAATTCAACGCCACTGTGAATTGGAACTAACTCGACTGCACTTAACAACAACAACAACAACAACAACAACAGTAAATAGAACACAACATTCTTTGTGGAAGGATTGGAGAGAAGAAATGCCTCTTGCAGAAGTGTATAGACTTAGGTGGAGGATATGTTGAGAAATAATAGCTTCAGTTTTTGCTATTTTTATTTAATAAATGTTTTTATGATTTTGTAAAAATACTTTAAAAATTATCCTTGTACACAGTCAACAGCCTTTCTTTCACAATTAATGCCTATTTTATAATTAGTTATTTCTCAAAGTCCAAGTAAGAACTAAGAATTTTAATTTCTTTTCTTTGTTAAATATTGCCACAAATCTTTCTATCTTTTCTCCAAAGAAAATGTGTCTTCGTTTCTGATATTGGAAAAAAAAATGCAATATTTAATATGTTGTGATAACTTTCATTTTTTTCAGTCACCTCAATTTAGAAACACTTAGTGGCAAATCAGTCTATATTTATAAGAATCATGCATGAGATATATGTGACACATTTAATAGTGTAGGACTTTCCACAACCTTTACAGCACTATTTTTAACATAACAAGGAAATATTGCCTTTAAAGATACTAACCATTAACTTAAATTCTATTTTTTACAAAGCTCTTAAAACAGCTCCACACATATTAAATAATTAGCCTTTTAATACAAGAATGATAGATAGTTTTTGCTTTTAAAACATTTGATGGCATATGAGCATAAGGGGACATCACGGTTGCTGCTACTTAATCTGCTCAGAAAATATGAAGACTTTTTAAAAATTTCTTGATAAGAACCACTGCAGGTTCTTTCTTTCTTTTCTTCTCTTTTTTAAAAGCTCTTTTCTTTTTCACAGAATGATGCATTAGAAATACTCTTTCCCATCTTGAAATACTAAATACCAGATGATTATTGAATGATGGAGTGTTTCCATTACTTTTTGTCTTGCAGATGGTTTTTTTGTATCATTAATTTTTTAGTGTCGACATAGTATTGCAATACTATATCTAAAGTGCAACTTCGTTCACAATGAATCTCATAAATCTTATGGCCACTGTGGTTGGAAACTGTGGGACTTTTATAATTGTAAATATTTTCTTGTCTGAAGGCTAGTATATTTCATACGAAATGTTTTCATTGCTGTGATTATATGAATGAGACACTTAAAGGAATTAGTATTAGGTAATAAAGGAGCTCTGGTAGCGTAGTGGTTACGAATTGGCCTGTGAACCTTAAGGTCAGCAGTTCGAAACTACCAGCTGTTCTGCAGGAGAAAGATGAGGCTTTCTACTCCTGTATAGATTTATAGCCTCAGAAACACTGTACAGGGTCGCTATGAGTCGGAACTGACTCCACGGCACATAACAACAACAACATTAGGTATTATGTACCAGGATGAGCTCTGGTTAAGTAGTCTGAAAACTTTTTTTTTGGTTGAAGTTTGGTCACTAGTTTCCCTCATGAACTTGGAAACATTAACTTTTGCAAGTAGAGATTCACATTTTTAAAAAAACTAAAATTCTGCTAGCAATGCTGCTGTAATTTGTAAGACGAACACAAAATATATACTATGATGTTCTTCAAAAAGGGTGAAAAAAATGTTTTCCATGAGTTTCTAGAAATCCTCTTTCTGAACAAGTTTGACACTTTTTGACATTAACTCACACACTTGTAGTTTAGTAGGAAATTTTTTTTTTAAGAAAAAAATAGGATAACTACCAAGGCGGAATTCTAGTATGGGTACTCAAAATTAAATCTATTGAGTTGATAAAACTTTTGGCATTCAGGACAGGAAGTTATAGTTGCTGCACCTCTCTTTAGATGCCTAATGATGTAAAACATTGTGTCACCCTATACAGACTTGTAGAAATGAAATCAATGATCTTGAAAGTATCCTGCAAACCTATCTACAAATGGTAACTAATAGTTAATAATATTGTTCCTTAGCATATTACGCACTAATTTCCAAGTGTAGGTAATAAGAACTGCTGTTGTTTGTTGACATCTTTAAGTCGATTCTAATTCACGGCAATCCACGTGCTAGCAGTGCCATTTTCAGCACAGAAATTAGTCCACAACCATTTTGGTAGAATCTAAAAATATTCAATATATAGGACAATAATATACAATAAGGTCTTAGCATGGTTTATAAAAATGAACAAGAAGCAAATTAATTATTCTGTAATGTTTTTTAGGATAACTGACTACCAGCCTTTCGATTCTGACTCATAGATACAGTATAGAACAGAGTAGTAACACCCCACAAGGTTTCCGAGGTTATACATATTTACAGAGCTGACTACCTCATATTTTTCATACTATACGGGTATTTTTTTAAGCTTTTGTAGCATAGTGGGTTATACATTGGGCTGTTAACCACAAGGCCATCAGTTCAAATCCACCAGTTGCTCTTCAGAAACCCCATACAGGGTCACTATGTGTCATAATGGGCAATTAACAGAAGCAACATATTTATATTTAAACTCAGAGTTCTGTAAAAAGGATTACCATACTAGCAAGTATTTCAGGAATAGTATATAAGTAAAAAATAATAATAATAATTGAGCCAAATTAGGCAAGGGCATTTGAAATTTTATAAATTTGTTACTCATGATGTACATTTATTGATATAATTTATTTACATCATTAACATAATTGTATTTACTATGTAGATATTCCACCACTCATCTATCAGTTTGTGCTATTCTGGTGGCTTGTGTGTTGCTGTGATGCTGAAAGCTATGCCACCAGTATTTAAAATACCAACTGTATCACCCATGGTGTATAGGTTTTAGCAGAGCTTCCAGAGTGAGACAAATTAAGAAAAAGGAGAGGCATACCACTTCTAAATGGCTAGCCATTGAAAACCTTATGAATAGCAGCAGACCATTGTCTGATAAAGTTCAATAAGATGAATTCCTCAGATTGGAAGGCACTCAAAATAGGACTGAGGAAGAGCTATTCCTCGAAATAGAATTAACTTTAATGACATTGATGGAGTAAAGTATTGGGGACCTTCATTTGCTGATGTGGCACAACTCAAAATGAGAACAAACAACTGCAAACAACCATTAATAAGTAGAACATGGGATGTATGAAGCATGAATTTAGAAAGAGTAGAAATTGTAAAAAATTTAAATTCATGAAGATCTATATCTTAGGCATGGTTGTTCCTGTGTTCTTTTGAGTCAGTCATGAGTCATCATGACCCTGTATAGGGTTTCTGAGAGTGACTTATGGGTTTGAATTCTGACCTTGTGGTTAGCAGCCCAGTAGTTATCTTACAGTCCCATGCCAGGACTCATTTTTGTCATTATTGAGCTGAAATGGTATTGACTATTTTAAATCAGACAGTAATATGGTACACTATGTCAGGAACTATAAAGATCACTTCAAAATATATCTTGAAGTGCAATGTTGCCTGTGACAGGAAAATATCCATATGACTACAAGGAAGACCAGTTAGTACCACTATTATTCTAATTTAAACACCAACCACTAAAGTCAGTGATGTTGAAATTGAGGAATTCTACCAACTTCTTCAGTCTGAAATTGATCAAACATACATTCAAAATGCATTAATAATTACTGGTGATTGGAATGCGAAAGTAAACAACAAAGAGGATGGATTGTTGTTGTTATGTGCTGTGGAATTGGTTCCGACTCATAGAGACACTGTACAGGGTTTCCGAAGCTGTAAACCTTTATGGGAGCAGAAAGCCTCATCTTTCTTCTGCAGAACAGCTGGCAGTTTCAAACTGCTGACCTTAAGGTTTGCAGCCCGATTTGTAACCACTACGCTACCAGATTAGTAGTCGGAAATATGGTTTTGGTGATAGAAAAACAATGCTGACTTATTTCAAATAAATTTTTTCAACAACATACATGGAAACTATACATTTGGAGTGCACCAGATGGAATACACAGGAATCAAATTGATTATATCTGTGGAAAGAGATGATGGAGAAGCTCAACTGTAACAGATAAAACAAGGCCAGGAACCAACTGAGGAACAGACCATTAATTGCTCATATGCAAGTTCATACTGAAGCTGAAGAATATGAAAATAAGTCTATGAATTCCCCTCAAATGACCTTGAGTAAATCCCATTTAAATTTAAGACCATCTCAAGAATGGAATTAATGCTTCTTTAAACACTAATGGTAGAAGACCAGAAGAGTTGTGGAATGAAATCCAAAACATTATACATGAAGAAAGTTAAAGATCATT
>NW_006408537.1:12231634-12232514 GCF_000296735.1 Chrysochloris asiatica
GACTCAATGGCAATTAACTCAATAGAAGCATGAGTTCTGTGTGGTAATTAAAACAGATTATGGAACCCGGATGTGAAGCAGAGAGTGCTATGGGAGGAATGGTTGGTGTCAGAACCTACAGTGACCTCTGCCTCAGAGGAATCAGCCTTGAGCTGATTGAATTGACTCTCTTACCCTCTTGTGAAGTCAGAGGAAGTCAGACATGGCTTCCCTGTCATTTTTGTACTGTGCCAGCCTGAAGAATGAAAACTGTTTTATTGTGAGATTTCTGAAAACTTTCTTAGTGATGATTTTTTGTTTTATTTTGTTTTAGTATGTCCAGCTAAAAATTATCTTGTGACACAGCTATAATAAGTTTTGAATCATATTTTCTTACTGTATCTCTTCTTAAATTCAAAATAAGTAACATGCTGAAATTTGTAAATAAAATTCTAAGGCCTTTTTAAATTACTGAATTAAACCAAGTTGATTCCAATTGACAGCATTCCTATAGCAGAGAGGATAGCTGCTCTTTAGCATTTCTGAATCTGTGACTCTTTGCAGGATAGTATCACCTTTATTCCCACAGAGCTACTCGTAGGTTTGAATTGTCAACTTTGTGGTTAGCATCCAACATTTAACCCACTGTGCTAGCAGGGGTCCTTACTACTGCATTAGTGTACAAGAGAGCTTCAGTAAGTTTGTGGAATGTAGAGTTGAAAGAGAATTGTGTTTTCTAAGAAATTGTTGAAGTCCTCTCATATATAAAATATTTATTTTGATTTGATCATGTACTGATAGTATATGCTTATACTTCTATTCATTAAACAGTTGATATTTCTTATTCTTGCTATTGAATTAAAGATATGGCATAGATATTCAAATTTTATATAATATTATA
>NW_006408537.1:12232755-12234495 GCF_000296735.1 Chrysochloris asiatica
ATGAGTATTCTGAAACACAATTAAGTGCTCATGAGGAACCTATTCATAGTTCAAAAAGCAGTTTTTTGAACAGAATAAGGGAACACTGAATGATTTCAAATTAGCAAAGTTGTGTGCCAGGGTTGCATTCTTTCACCATACTTGTTTAATCTGTATGCTAAGCAAATAATCCGAGAAACAGAATTATATGAAAAAAACATGGCATCAAGATAGGAGGAAGGCTCATTAACAACCTGTGATGTGGAGATGATACAACTTTGCTTGCTGAAAGTGAAGAGGACTTAAAATACTTACTGATGAAGATCAAAGATCACAGTCTTTGATATGGGTTGCACCTCAATATAAAGAAAACAAATATCATCACCACTGGACCAATAAACAACATCTGGATAAATGGAGGAAAGCTCGAAGTTGCTAAAAATTTCATTTTGCTCAGATCATCTATCAATACTCATGGAAGCAGTAGTCAAGAAATCAAATGACGTATTACATTAGCAAATCTGCTGCATAAGAGTTATTTAAAGTGTTCAAGAGCAAAAATGTCAGTTTGAGGATTAAGGTGCTCCTGAATCAACACATGGTACTTTCAATAAACTCATATGTATGTGAAAGCTGGACAGTGGATAAGGAACACTCTAGTAGAATTGATGCATTTCAGCTATGGTGTTGGAAGAGATTACTAAAAGTAACATGGACTGCCAAAAGACCAAACCAATCTGTGTTAGAAGTACAGCCTGAGTGGAAGCCAGGATGGCCAAACTTCATCTCTAATACCTTGGACATATTGTGAGGAGGGACCAGTACCTGGAGAAGGATATCATGTTTGGTAAATTGGAGGGTAGGAGAAAAACAGGATTGCGCAGGATTGGGCAGTGTTTTGTTCTGTTGTCCATGGAGTTACTATGAGTTGGTACTGACTAGATGGCACCAAGCAACACAAACATGGAGGGGGTTGCAGTGCTGTCAAATTGATTCTGATTCATAGCGACCCTGTATACGGTTTCTGAAGAGCAGCTGGTAGGTTCGAATTGCTGACATCATGGCTCAGAGCCTATGCTACCAGGGCTCTTTCTATCAAATCAATTCTTCTGAAATATCCTTTCTATACAATTAATATTCTTCTTGTTGACAAAATCACTCCTTATTCCTCATACTTATGTTATTTGATCTTTTAGGATTATAGATGACCATTCCTTCACTTTTAAAACACTTTCCAGGCTAGGATTTTGTAATACATAGCAAGCAACTGATTCTCCTTAAATGTTACTGGTACTTCTTCAACGATAGCTTTTCCCAAATGTCTCCCATGGCTGACTTTAAAATGTTAGGTTAAGTCATCACTTGATTTTTTTAACTTATTCTTTACCTATCTGTAACATGTTTGTTAACTGCCGTCATGTTGATTTCAGAATCATTGATTATCAATAGAACAAAATTCTGTCCAGTCCTGCAATATTCACTTGGTTAGGTTCTGCTCAGATTGTTGTGCATCATAGATTCCTCATTGGTTAATTTTTGGAAGCAAGTAGTCAGTCCTATTTTAGGTTACTCTCTTGGGTAATTGTTGATGTTGTTGTCTTTGGTTAGGTACCATCGAGTCATTTAGAAACAGTAGGGTTGTACAACAGAATGAAATACTGCCCATTCCTGCACCTTCCTCACAATCATTAAGCTTGGGCATATTGCAGCTGTCATTTTGCCAATCCATTCCATTGGGGATCCATCCTAATAATATGTCTG
>NW_006408537.1:12235335-12237605 GCF_000296735.1 Chrysochloris asiatica
GCAGATTTGCTCTTTAAAGAGGTCTTGTTCAGCAGATTTGCCTAATGCAATACATTATTTGATTTCTTGACTGTTTCTTCCATAAGTATTGATAGTGGATACAAGCAAAATGAAGTGTTTGACAACCTCAATCTTTTCTCTATGCATCATGATGTTATTTATTGCTCAAGTTGGGAGGATTTTTGTTTTCTTAACATTGAAGTGCAATCCATATTGAAGGCTATAGTCTTTGGTCTTTAACAGTAACTATTTTATGTCCTCTTAGTTTCCAGCAAGAAAGGGTTTATCATCTCTTCTTAATGACACTTTGCTTTCTTTATGTCTGATATTCTGAATGCTATCACATAGCTCTTCTGGTGTTCAGTTATTAATGTCTAATGCATTAAATCTGTTCTTGAGATGGTTTCCAAATTCAGGTGGGATACTTTCCAGGTCATATTTTGGCTCTCATAAAATTGTTTTAATTTTCTTTAGCTTTTGCAATGTTTTTCCTCATATAATCCAGCTTCTCAAATTATTTGCTCAGCATTCAGATTGAATAAGTATAGTGAAAGACTACATTTCTGACACATACCTTTCCTAATTTTAAACCATTCAGTGTTCCCTTGTACTGTTTGAACCACTGCTTCTGGTCTATGTACAGATTCCTTAAGAGCATAATTAAGTGTTCTGAGTACACATTCTCTGTGATGTTGCCAATAGGTTGTCATGATCCACACAACTGAAAGCTTTTGCATAGTCATTAAAGCACAGGTAAACATCTTTACGGTATTCTCTGCTTTCAGCTAACTTTCATTGGCATCAGTAATCATATCCCTCATTCCATGTCCTCATTTGAATCCAACTTGAATTTATGACAGTTCCCTGTCAATGTACTATTGCAGCCATTTTTGAATTATCATTAGCAAATCTTTACTTGCATGCAATATTAATGATATTGTCCAATGATTTCTGCATTCTATTGGGTCACTTCTCTTTGGGATGGACAAAAATATGCATATCTTCCAATCAGTTAGACAGGTAGCTGTCTTCCAAACTTCTTGGCAGAGATGAGTGAATGCCTCCAATGCTGCCTCAGTTTGTTGAAAGATTTCTATTTGTATTCCATTAATTCCTGGAGCCTTGTTATTTACTAATGCCTTCAGTGCACCTTGCACTTCTTCCTTCAGTGTCATTAACCTCTTGAAATCCCACCTGTTGAAATGGTTGAACATCGACAATTATTTTTAGGTAAAGTGACTCTGTGTATTCCTACCATTTTCTTTTGATGTTTCTTGTATCATTCAATATTTTGCCCATAGAATGCTTCAATATTGTAAGTCGAGGTTTGAATGTTTTCTGCTGTGCCCCCAGCTTGAGTAATGCTGAGCATGTTCTTCTCTTTTGGTTTTCTAATGCTAGATCTTTGCACATTTCATTATAATACTTGACTTTGTTTTCTCGAGAGGTCCTTTAAATTTTTATGTTCAGCTCTTTAACCTCCTTATTTCTTCCAATTGCTTTAACATTTCTACGCTGGAGAGTAAGTCTCAGAGTCTCTTCTGACATCCATTTTGGTGTTTATTTTCTTTCTTATCTTGTTAATGACCTTTTACTTTCTTCCTGTATGGTGTTGATGTCATGCCACAACTCTTCTGATCTTCCATCATTAGTGTCTAATTCATCAAATCTATTCTTGAGATGATCTCTAAATTCAGATGGGATACATTAGAGTTCATATTTTGGCTCTCTTGGAATTGTTTCAATTTTCTTCAGCTTCAGCCTAAACTTGCATACTGATGGCCTGTTCCATAGTCTGTGCCTGGCCTTGTTTTGATCGATGACATTGAACTCTTCTACCTTCTCTTTCCACAGATGTAGTCAATTTGATTACTGTAAATTCAATCTGGTGAAGTCCACATGCATTTTATGTTGTTTAAAAAAGGTATGTACAATGAAGAGATTATTGGTCTTGTGGAATTCCATCATGCAATCTATAGCATAGCTTCTAGCACCAAGACCATCCTTTCCACCGACCAATAATCCCTCTTTGTTTCTAACCTTTGCATTTCAATCACCAGTAATCAGTACAACTTGATTGCATGTTTGATCAATTTCAGACTGAAGAAGTTGATACAATTCTTCAATTTAATCATCACTGGCTTTAGTGGTTGGAGTGTAAATATGAATAATTGTTGTATTAAGTGGTCTTCCTTGTAGGCGTATGGATATTTTCCTATTACAGACAGCACTGTACTTCAAGACAGATCTTGAAATGTTCTTTTTGATGA
>NW_006408537.1:12237900-12239848 GCF_000296735.1 Chrysochloris asiatica
ATTCTGAGAGCCTTTCAACTTAAGGGGTTTACTTTCCATCACTATATCTGACAGTATTCTGATGCTCTTAATCATGTTTCAATATTCAATATTCTGATGCTATCTGATGGTGTCCAACTGCTATTCATAAGGTTTTCAGTGACTAAATATTCGGAAGTAGTCCATCTTTCCTTCTTTCTAGTCTGTCTTAGTTTGGGATCTTATCTGAAACTTATTCACCATTGGTGACCCTGCTGGTATTTAAAGTACCAGTGGCATAGCTTCCAGAATCACAGCAAGTGACAGGGGAGTATTAGGTATATTGATTCTATACATTTATGTACATATCTGCTATCAACCACCTGTCTTTCACTCTCTTTGTGAGTGCTGAAATAAACACTTTACAGATTTGCTTATTTCTACACTTGTTTTCTGCATTCCCTACTGCAAAGAACAAACATCCATCTTAAAAAAAAAAAGTAAATTACATCATATTATTTATTCATTTATTTCTTTCATCTTGATTTCTTTCAACGTACTTGTCAACAGTCAATATATAGTTCCCATTTCACCTGCTCATAGAAGTTCTTTCTTCCTGGTATACCTATTTTAACCAAAGCTTCACTTTCTATAAACTCACCACACATATTATTTCCTTCCGTGAGTTGATATTTGATATATTTTCTGCTTTCCTCTCTTCACTGTACAATAGGTAAGTTCCGGGAGTGGAAGAAGTTTATATAGTTCATTAGTTAGGATGGTGTTTACCAACTAGATGTTGTTTACCAACTAGAAATAGTGATTTATTGGTTCAATAAAGTATTGTTAAATAAAACTCTCAAAGTATCACCAACATACTCACACTGAAGTGTAAAAGATTGATTAGTTTAAAGAAATGTGTTAAGCCATTATTAATTTTTCAAATTTAGAAGTTAAGCTTATTAGAAATTTTGTTGTTGTTAAGTGCCCTGGAGTTGGTTCCAACTCATAGTGACCCTGCATAGGGTTTCTGAGAAATGACTGGTGGGTTTGAACTGTAGAAGAATGTGATGAATCTTTCATCAGATGGTAGCAGAATTTGAAGGGAATGCTTTAAGCAATGTTAGGTACCTCAAGTAATATCATAAGTCATTCCTTCTAAGCATACCTACAAATGTAGCTATGGAAATTGCTCTTGCATTTTTTGTCATTTTTCATTCTCAAGTTTTTGTTTAAGTAATTAAATTAAAATAGCTAATAGTATCAATACAAAAAATAATTTCGTATGTTTGCATTTCAGTGCTTTGTAACATATTTTAAATGTTTATTATTAAGAATGGTAAAATGTCCATGTAATGATAACAAAAATCCCTCACAACAGTACTGATAAATACTGTCATGATAAATGGAAAATGATTGAAGTTGTCAAATACTTCATTGTGCTTGGATCCACAATCAATACTCATGGAAGCAGTAGTCAAAAAAATCAAACAATATATTGCATTAGACAAATATACTGCCAAGAAAGTCTTCAAAGTGTTAAAGACTTTGAGAAATAAGGTGCACTTAATCCAAGCCATGTTATTTTCAATAGCCTCATATGCGTGTGATAGTTGGACAATAAATAAGGAAGACCATAGAAGACTTGATGCATTTGAGTTATGACATTAGAGAAAACTATTTAATGTAACATAAACTTTAAGAAAAACAACAACAAAAAAATCTGTCTTAGAAGAAGTACAACCAGAATGCTCCTTAAAGGCCAGGATGGTGAAACTTTGTCTCTCATACTTTGGACATGTTATCAAGAGGGACAAGTCCTTAGAGAAGGACGTCATTCTTGGATTGGCAAAAAAAACCAACAAAAAAACAGCAGCAATGGGCTCAAACATAACAATTATTGTGAGGATAGTGCAGGACTCAGCAGTGTTTTCTTCTGTTGTGCATGGGTTTCCTAGGAACTGATTTGACGACACCTAATGAAAGCTGG
>NW_006408537.1:12240168-12242977 GCF_000296735.1 Chrysochloris asiatica
ACTCAAGTGTGGCAACAGTAGTGAGGTTGGCCCAGGATTGGGCAGTGTTTCATTCTGCTGTGCATAAGGTTGCTATGGGTTGGTTCCGACTCGATGGCACCTAACAACAACAACAACATAATTGGAGTCCTGGTGTGGTTTGTGGGTTAATGCATCAGACTGCAAAGTCGTTTGAACTGCAAGGTTGGTGGTTCAAGCTCACCTGCTGCTCCTTGAAAACACTATTAAAGGTTGCTATGGGTTGGAATCGACTCGACGACACTTAACAACAACAACAACATAATTGGTAAAGAGGTGGCATCAATAAAGCGTGGCAACAATTGTGAGTTTGGTCCAGGACTGGGTAGCGTTTTGTTCTATTGTGCATAGGGTTGCTATGAGTCGGTACCAACTCGATGGCATTTAACAACAACAAACAACATTATAACATCAACAATGGAATTTACAGTTAACCATGAATTATAAAATTATAATTCTGATGAATTCTACAGGCACAAACTATGGGTCATATCCTCATATAGATTTTAATATGAAACCATTTCACAGGGGAGTTTCGCTTGAAAACTGAGAAGACAGTCTGTGAATTAGTAGTCATGAAATGCATTGTTCTATGAACACTATATGAATTAATAAAAGAAATATGAATCAGACTACTGAGAGGAAGGTATATTTTAGTAAAAGCAATGTCAGGATCACTTTATAGAATTAGAAATGAATACTGCAATTTTCTTTGGGCTATAATAACTGTTTTCAAGTAAAATATTTTACTCAAATGAATAAAACCTGAGGCAGATAACATATTTTGGTGTTGGAGATTACAGAAAGAAAGGCAAGTGTGGGATGCTGCTACAGAGACAAGTATGCAATCTATTTTACTGTTTATTCATTGTGTAAGTATCATTTACAAATAATTTTAAACTAAAGTTTTTAGTATTTTTTACTTTTGTAAACTCTGTGAAGTGACATACTATAAGAATTACTAGGTTCAGTATCCTCACTTTGGCATTGCAAGATAAGCAATCCACTGAAAAGTTAGTTTGAACCAATGAATTAACTACTCAGCAGTTCAAACCTACTAGTCACTCCTCCGAAACAAAACATAGCATCACTATGAGTCAGAACAACTACTCATCTGTCAGTTTGTCATACTGTGGTGGCTTCTGAGTTGCTGTGATTCTGAAAGCTATGCCACCGTATTTTAAATACCAGCAGGGTTATCCATGGTGGACAGATTTCAGATGAGCTTCCAGATGAAGACAGACTAGGAAAAAGAAGTGACAAATACTTCTAAACATTCAGTCACTGAAAACCTTATGAATAACAGAGAAACATTGTCAGATATAGTGCTGGAAAATGAGCCCCTCAGGTTGGAAGGCACTCAAAATGCGACTGGGGAAGAGTTGCCTCCTCAAAGTAGAGCTGACCATGATGTTGCGAATGGAGTAAACCTCGTGGGAGAAAAGCCCACGGGACCTTCATTTGCTGATGGTGCAAACTCAAAATGAAGAGAAGCAGCTGTAAACACCCATTAAAAATCGGATCATGGAATGTATGAGGTATGAATCTGGGAAAACTGGAAGTTGTCAAAAATGAAATGGAATGCATAAACATCAATATCTTAGGCATTAGTGAGCTGAAATGGACTGGTATTGGCCATTTTGAATCTGATGACCACACATTTTAGTATGCCAGGAATGACAAATTGAAGAGGAATGGTGTTGCATTCATTGTCAAAAAGAACATATCCAGATCATTCATGAGGTACAAAACTGTCTGTGATAGGATAATAAACATGTGCCTACAGGGATGCACAGTTAATACTACTATTATTCAAATTTAGGCACCAACCACTAAAGCTAGTGAGGATAAAATAGAAGTCTACCAACTTCAACAATATGAAGTTGATCAAACATGCAATCAAGATGTATTGCTCATTACTGGTGATTGGAATGCAAAGGTTGGGAGAAGAGAGGAAGGATCAGTAGTTGGAAAATATGGCCTTGGTGATAGAAATGCTGCTGGAGAACGCATAATAGAATTCCACAAAACCAATCATTAGTTCATTTCAAACACCTTCTTTAGACAGCATAAGAGACGACTACACACATGGACCTCACTAGATGGACTACATAGAAATCAAATTGACTACATCTGTGGAAAGAGACGATGGGAAAACTCCGTATCATCAGTGAAGACAGCCCAGGGGCAGACTGTGGAACAGACCATCAATTACTCAAATGAAAATTCAAACTGAAGCTGCATAAAATGAAAACAAGTTCACAAGAGCCAAAGTATGACCTTGAATATATCCCACCTGAATTTAGAGAGCATCCGAAGAACAGATTTGATACATTAAATACTAAAGATAGAAAACCAGAAGAGTTGTGGGATGACATCAAGAACATCATACATGAAAAAAGCAAAAAGTCATTGAGAAGACAAGAAATAAGGACAAGGTCAAAATGGTTGTCAGAAGAGACACTGAAACTTGCTCTCCAGCATAGATATGCTAAGGCAAATGGAAGAAATGAGGAGCTCCAAGAGCTGAACAGAAAATTTCAAAGTCCAGCTAGAGAAGATAAAGCCAAATATTACAACAAAGTGTGCAAAGATCTGGAATCAGAAAACCAAAAAGCCAGAACATGCTCAGCATTTCTCAAGCTGGCAGAACTGAAGAAAAAATTCAAGCCTTGACTTTCGTTATTGAAAGATTCTCTGGGCAAATTATTGAATAATGCATAGAACATCAAGAGAAGATGGAAGGAATATACAGAGTCACTGTACCAAAAGGAAATGGTTAATGTTCAAC
>NW_006408537.1:12243752-12246358 GCF_000296735.1 Chrysochloris asiatica
AAGAGGACTTAAAACATTTACTGATGAAGATCAAAGAGCACAGCCTTCGGTATGGATTACATCTCAATATAAAGAAAACATAAATCCTCACCACTGGACCAATAAACAACATTCTTATCAATGGAGAAAAGATTGAAATTGCCAAGGACTTCATTCTTCTTGAATCAACCATCAACACTCACGGAAGTAGCAGTCAAGAAATTAAATGACATATTGCATTAAGCAAATCTGCCACACAAGACCTTTTTAAAATGTTGAAGAGCAAATATGTCAGCTTGAGGACTAAGGTGCTCCTGATCCAATCCATGATATTTTCAATAACCTCATATGCATGTGAAAGCTGGACAGTGAATAAGAAAGACCGCAGAAGAATTGATGCTTTTGAGCTATGGTGTTGGAGGAGAATATTGAAAGTGCCATGGACTTTCAAAAGAATCAATAGATCCGTTTTGGAAGAAGTGCAGGCAGAATGCTCCTTGGAGGTCAAGATGGCCAAACTTCATCTCTTATGCTTCGGACATACTGTCAGGAGGGACCTGTCGTTTGGGAGAAGTATATCATGTTGGTAATGTGGAGGGTCAGAGAAAAAGAGGAAGACCTCCAAGGAGATGGATTCACCAAGTAGCAGCATCGATGGACTCAAGCGTGGCAACAATAGTGAGGTTGGCCCAGGATCGGGCAGCGTTTCGTTCTGCTGTGCATAGTGTCGCTATGAGTCGGTACTGACTCGATGACACCTAACAACAACAAAAACAATGTGTCAGAATTGACTCAACAGCACTTAACAACAACAACAGCTTCCTTATCCTCACTTTATTTAGGAAGATAATGTGTTTGAAAAAATTAAATTAGAAACAGAATGACTTTAAATTTACAAGAGACTTGTTTAGTGCTAAGGAGTCAGTTCAGACTCATAGATAGCTTGTATAGGGTTTCCAAAGAGGGACAGATGAATTTGAACAACTGAACTGGTAGTTAGTCCAATGCTTATTGTATAGCACCATTGCTTAATACAAATTTCAGCTCTTGCACTTAATAGCTGTGTGACTCTTCAAAAATTGGTCCCTTAGTCTGTGTCTTCATCTCTAAAGATACTACTAATTCCTTTTCAGATCATTTTGTAAGTAAATGAAACAAGTATGTAAAAACTGTAGTACACTGACTTAATGTCTACTTACTAAGTAAACCTTAAAGTAGATATAAAAAAGTCTATTTATCAGGTCACCTAATTATTTTGAGATCCTTTTACATGATAACAATGTGTTCCCTCATATTTAATTATTAAAGCTTTGTTTGTTGCTTTGTGCCAGGCTTAGTTTTCTCTTAATTCTTTAACTTTAGAAAATACAGTTAAACTGTATTTTATTGAGAAAAGAATTTGGCGTCGCATCATTAAAGTAGCAACAAAACAACAACTAAACCATCATGTAAAGGATTAAGCTAAATACATATTGTTATTTATTTGTGTGTGTGTGTGTGTTTCATTCTTGTTTTATGCTTTATTATGACAACATTAATTTAACCAGATTTTAAAAAAAGAAACAAAAAACAGAAAAATACTTGAATATAGCCTTTAAGTAATAAAATTCAATGTTTGTTATTATTCTTTCCAAATTAGCTTCATGGACCATAGTGTGTTAATCAAATTCCCTGAGTCTCAATTTAATAAATTAATTGACTTATTGAAATACTACTATGCAAACCCAAATTTTATAATACCAAACCTTGACACAGTTGTTTATTCTCAGATAGCAGAGTGATCAAAATGTTCACTCCTCAGGTTTAAGAATGAATGGTTGTTAAAAATAGAAGTTTTGAAAAGCAAAGAAGTGAGACCTTACAATTATTGTTATGTGCTGTGCTGTGGATTCTGACTCATAGCAATCTCATGCACAATAGAACAAAACACTGCCCAATCTTAAGCCATTCTAACAATTGTTGTTATACTTGAGCCCATTGTTTCTGCTACTGTGCCAATCCACGTCATTGGGGGTCTTCCTCTTTTTAACTGACGCTCCACGTTGCCAAGCATAAAGTCTTCCTCCAGGGACTCATCCCTCCTGGCAACACGTCCAAACTATGAGAAACAAAATCTGGCCCTCCTGCCCCCCACCCACACCCCACATTTATGCATACTTCTTTATTTTAAGCAAAATTGACTATTTATACTAGAGACCACATTAAGGAAATTAATTTAACCTTCTAATTTGTTTTTTTTTTTACTTTTTATTGTGAGGTTTACATGGGAGAATATCAGGTTTACACTAATCCTATCGTATTTTGTTTCATTGTAATGATTACAATCCCCTCCCTGCATTATCAAATAACCAAAGGGTACACCACACAGGCCCACCACCCGGCAGCCAGCACATAGCCTTTCTCCCTCCATGAGTCCAGTGTCCCTAGCAGCTCCATCTGTTCAAGTTATCGTCTCTGTCTCCATCCCTGGCATCACTGCCTCTCTGGGTAGGGTCCTGCTCTCCGTTCTCACTTGATGGACCCAGGGATCTCCACTCCCAGGCTGCAAAATTTAACCTTCTAATTAATTCTTGAATAGAAAACTAAACTTCACAGTAAGGAGCTGAATTTTCAATAATGTATATATA
>NW_006408537.1:12247658-12248701 GCF_000296735.1 Chrysochloris asiatica
GAGTAAAGTTTTGCTAAAGGTAATACAGAAATGGCTACAATCATACATTGACAGAGAACTTCCAGAGGTTCAAGCTGGATTCAGAAGAGGATGTGGAAAGAGAGATATCATTGCTGATGTCCGATGGATCTTGGCTGAAAGCAGAATTACCCGGATGACCACCATATACAAAAATATGCAGCCCCTGTATCCCTGTGGTACCAAGTGAAGACTAACAGTGCTTAACTTTTCACATATTCTTTCTCAAATTGAGTCTTTAGATCCTGCACAGACTTGCCTAAGATTTCCTATGAGATTTGTGAGTTGTCATTGTTGAGAACACTGGTTCAGAGAGTGATTCTCAGGGTAGTGTAGGGCTGGGTAGGGTGGGGTGAGATGGCAAGTCAGGAGATACATTTACCAATGCCATATGGATAAAATCATAAATAATTTCAGTTGTTGAGCAATTACAGAGACTAAGTATACATTCATCTTTGAGGGTGAATCCTAAACCAAAACTTGATCTTGTCTTTTGGAATCCAAAATCTCAATCCAGAGGAAACCCAAGACCATATATTAAGTATCTTGACCCTAGTTTTTGAGGGGGGAAGAGTGGTAGTGGAAATGTGGTTCAATTTTTAATATTAGTCCCAAAGAAAAAAGCAGGTTTTGTCAAATATCCTCCTCCTCCACTTCACTTTAGTTAGCATCTTTCAGAATTTTAAGTAAATGGTTGCTGTAGTTGGGAAAGAGCACCTCCAGAGCACCTCCAGAGCCATCCAACAGGAAGTGCTGTTGTCACTGGCAAGGCTTCCAGCTCCTGTAGGGACATCAGCCTGTAATTATTGTAGAATTCCCATAACAACTCCCCAAGCTCTGGTAGCGTAGTGGTTATGAGTCAGGCTGCTAATCACAAGGTCAGCAGTTCCAAACTACCAGCCGCTCTGTGGGAGAAAGATGAGGCTTTTTGCTCCCATAAAGAGGACTCGAAACATTTACTTATGAAGATCAAAGAGCACAGCCTTCTATATGGATTGCATCTCAATGTCAAGAAAACAAAAATC
>NW_006408537.1:12249331-12251709 GCF_000296735.1 Chrysochloris asiatica
GCTATGAGTCGGTTCCAACTTGATGGCACCTGACAACAACAAAAGATTTACAGCCTCGGAAACCCTATACAGGGTTACTATGAGTCGTAATCAATTCCACGGCACACAATCACCACCATACAACCATTGCCCTTAAAAACCGGAGGTACGGTTCTTGCTCCTGTGAACTGCTGGAGATAATTTTGAATGTCATTGTTGTTGTTAAGTGCTGTGGAGTCAGTTCCAACCCATAGCGACCCTATATAGGGTTTCTGAGGAGTTTCTGGTGAGCTTAAACCTCTGATCTTACAGTTCAAACAGCTTTGTAGTCTGGCGCATTAACTCACAGCGCCACACCAGGATTCTTGTGATATTGACAAATCCCAAAACCCTTGCTTGAAAGGCAATTGGCAGAGGATGTCTTGGATTTTTTTGTGGTAGAGGAAAATGGGTTTGATGAACACAACCACCTTCCGTAGGTGGAGTCTGCTATTCACAAACTGTTGGGTCTTGCTGAGAAGCTGCTATCTCCACAGGAGGACTCTTAAATTGCAGGTATTGCTGGAGTGAGTCCATCCTGGCTTTTAAGGAGTGTTCTGGCTATACTTCTTTCAATAAAGATTTGTTTATTTTTCTCCTAGTCCATGGCACTTTCAATATTCTTCTCCAACACCACAACTCAAATGCATCAATTCTTCTATGGTATTCCTTATTCAATGTCCAGCTTTCGCATGCATATGAGGTTATCGAAAATAGTACACATATGAAGCTATTGGCTTAAGTCAGGTCTAATTGCTGCACAGTAAGTAGCATTTGCTACACAATAGAGTGTAGATTTAGACTACCTTGGGGTGGGGGGGACAGGCAAAATAATAATCAACATATAATGTTTCTTTTAAAGTTAGACTTTTCTTATTTTTATTGTTTCAAACAACAATCAAACAATTTGATTTCTTTCCATCTTTCCATCACTTTACATATACATACTCAAATGAACTGAGCCAAACCTATAACTCAGTTCATGTTATTGTATTATAAAATGCATCAATCTCAATAAAGTATACCTCTCAAAAATGTGGCTCTGAGTTTGGCACAGGAGTCAGACCCAACTAACTGCAAAACATAGTGTCTTTCCTCAAGGACCTTATAAACAGTGTTAAAATTTGTCACAGATAAGTGTATTCAAAGAAAACATTGAGATTATGTTGTGATTTATACAAAAGGATTTTGTATTGGTTTTCTATGTCTATAGCTCATAAGTAAATTACTTTAGTTATTAATCTACAAATAATTTCAGTGTTGTAGACATTCCTATAGCTCACAAAATAAAATGTCAATATTATTTCCTATATACCATATAAATAAAATGTAGGCAGAAACTCATTGAACTTCAAACCATTGCTGAGTAAATATAAAGATGTAAAAATATAGAGAGATATAATGCATGAGTCAGAAGACTCAATATAAAGATGCCAATTTTGTCCAACTTGACCTGTAAATTCAATGCAATCCCAATAGATTTTCTAGTAGAAATTGACAAGATGACTGTAAAATACATATAGAAATGAAAATGGCTTATAATGGTCAAAATACTTTATACAAGAATAATATTGAGGAACTAATATTACCTGCTTTGAATACTAACTACAAAAACTAGTTGTAAAGACACTGTGACATCAGATAAAGATAGACAAATATACCAATGAAACCAAGCACTTAGACAACTGATGTTCTAGAAGGAGATCTATAAAGGCACTCTAGTGTAGAATGGATGCTTCCCTCTTCAAGTATTGTTGGAACAATTGTTTATCCAATTGTGACAAAAAGAAAAATTTGGATTTATACCATGCACCATATATTATAACTATTTTTTTTAAATTCAAAATGGGTCACATACCTAAAGATAAACCCTAAAGCTATACAATTTCTACAATTAAACATATAAAAAAGACTTTGAAGATTTCATTGAGAAGTTATTTCTAAGCACAATCTATAAAAACATGAAATGAAGAAAACAAATTTATGAATTGAACATCATTAAAATTAAAAACTTCCTCATTTTGAAAATCATTACTAAGAGAATGAAATGTTAAAATATTAATGGGGAGAAAATATCATTTATCTTTGTGTATCATATATCTTATAAAAGACTTGCATCTACTTTTCTTTTTTTTAAAGAGCCAAGACTTGAAGACCACTTGAAAGAAGAAAAATTGATGGCAGAAAGGCCCATTAACAAAATGATTTACATTATCTGTCATTAGAAAAATAAAAATTAATAAAACGCATTGTGATGTAATTGGACATTTCCATTGAAATGTTTAGATTTTAATAGACTGAATATACAATCATTCAGTATGGATTGCACCTTAATGTAAAGAAAACAAAAATCCTCACAA
>NW_006408537.1:12253234-12276143 GCF_000296735.1 Chrysochloris asiatica
CGCTATGAGTTGGTTCCGACTCGATGGCACCTGACAACAACAACAATAACAACAACAACAGATATTGGCCAAGATGTGGAGAGACTGGAAAGTTCATGTACCCTGGTCAGAATGCAAAATTGGAATATTTTGTCAATTTTTTAAAATGTTGACCATGTACCAACCATATGGTCCAACTACTTTATTCCTAAGTATTCATGCAAGACACATGAATATATTTATATAAAAATCTATAATAGTCCAAACTGGAAACAGTCAATATATGTTTATCAATAGGTGAATGAATGAACAAATAGTAAGTTATTCATATTATGAAATTCTATCGAAAATTAAAATGAATGGCCTATTTATATATACATCAACATAGATGAAACTCAAAATACTTATGTTAAGTGAAAGAAACCATATAAAATAAGAACCCATGTTATATGACTTCATTTATATAAAAATCTAGAAAATGCAAACAAATCTCTAGCAACAGAAAACATTACTGATTAATGATTGGGGAGAGAGGTAATTTATGAAAAGAAAGATTCCAAAGTGCATAACGACATTTTTAGGGATGATATTATTAATTGTGGTATGGTTTCACAGATGTATGTATGTATGTCAAACCTAATCAAACTATATATTTGAATATGTGCAGCTAATTATGTTAATTATATATCAACAAGCTGTTAGATATCATGTTAAAAATCATGTGTAAAAGCAAGGAAAATTTCAGAATAACAGAAAAAATGTATGCTTTAAAACATAAGATGATTATTTTTGTTGTTGTTCAGAACAGACCAGTGTTTAGAACTTTGTATACTGGTTCACTCACTTTCAACTTTTATTTTTTTTTGGTTTAAATTTTCTATCACTCCACCATGCTGATTTACTACTTAAATTAACACTTCCTTTGAAAGATACACTACCTGAAATATAATCATTTCACAGCTAGGAATGTCATCTTTCTAGTAGTCAGGATTCATTTCATCTCAAATCCCACCAACGAGTATAGTTCTGCCCTTCTAAACTCAAATGAATTATCTTACTTAGCCATAAAATACATCTGAGAATACTTGAATGAGACTATCATTTGTCTCTGAAGTCATAATTTCTATGATAAAAATATGCATGATTTATTTCAGAGATGATATGATTCCAGCCTATTTAACTCACCTAGGATTTTCTTGAGTTTGCCACTCCCAAGTTATGGAATCAAAACTGGAAGCAATAAACTGACTTTAATATGATCAACACAAAGCATAGAGACTATAATCTCCTTTGTTCTGAATCATGCAACAGTCCAAGAATGTATTACCTTTTTTAGCAAAATTGTCATGCTGTCAATTCCTATTGAACTTCAAGCTAAATAAAACTTCATGTTTTCTTTTTCTTTTTCAGTAGTACAGCTATAAATCCAGTATTTCACTTTTTTATTCATATAAAACCAACTGCTTGAACCTAAGTGCAGGGATTTATATTTGCTACTGTTAAATTACATCTTGTTTTATGCTTCTTGTTCCTGCCTATTGAGATGATTTTAAATCCAATCTTTCCATCTACTATATTTATAGTTCCTCTTAGCTTTGGGTAATTCGCAAATCTCGTACATAACATTTTATTACATGTCTCTCCTTTAGCCTTATATTCTCCTCTGGCTACCAATTTACTTGTCCTAAAGTAAAACTTTCCAATTCTGTTAAAGCAAAATTTAAAGTTTGGAGACATTCAAATGGGGAATCGTGGAAACTTCAACAAGTGAAGACTCGAATGTGAGGAGAGACATATGAATTCTCAATAACACAGAGCAGAACCAAGAATTAGGGCTCATCTAGGACTTAAAATATTTACTGATGAAGATCAAAGAGCATAGCCTTCGGTATGGATTGCATCTTAATGTAAAGAAAACAAAAATCCTCACCACTGGACCAATAAACAACATTCTTATCCATGGAGAAAAGATTGATGTAGACAAGGACTTCATTCTTCTTGGATCAACTATCAACACACATGGAAGCAGCAGTCAAGAAATCAAATGACGTATTGCATTAGGCAAATCTTCTGCACAAGACCTTTTTAAAGTGTTGAAGAGTAAAGATGTCAGCTTGAGGATTAAGGTGCACCTAACCCAAGCCATGGTATTTTCAATCATCTCATATGCATGCGAAAGCTGGACAGTGAATAAGGAAGACCTTAGAAGAATTGATGCTTTTGGGTTATGGTATTGGAGGAGAATATTGAAAGTGCCATGGGCTGCCAAAAGAACAAATATATCTGTGTTGGAAGAAGTGCAGCCAGAGTGCTCCTTGGAGGCTAGGATGGCCAAACTTCGTGTCTCATACTTTGGATCTATCGTCAGGAGGGACCAGTTGCTGGAGAAGGATATCATGTTTGCTAAGGTGGAGGGTCAGAGAAAAAGAGGAAGACCCCCCAGCAAGATAGATTGGTAAAGTGGCAGCATCAATGGTCTCAAGCATGGCAACAATAGTGAGGTTGGCCCATGACCAGGCAGTGCTTTGTTCTGTTGTACATAGGGGCACTATGAGTGGGTACCAACTCTATGGCACCTAACAACAATAACCAGGAGTCCTGGTGTGGCTCTGTAGAGTAAGCACTGGGCTACTAACTGCAAGGTTGGCAGTTCAAATCCACCATTTACTCCTTGGAAACTCTGTGCTGGACCACTATGAGTTAGAACTAACCAGACGGCACTTACCAATAACAATCATTCATACAGCAGCTGATGAGTTAGGTGGAAAGCAGAATTTAGCAAGGGATAGAAGTGTTACTAAGATTGGTACCATTGCTTTTGGAGTTTAGATACAGAGGATTATTGTATAGGACATCATTCCAGAAGTTCCCTCTGGGGAAGGGTTGTTAGGTGATCACAGGATGATTACAAAGCAGAGCTCTGAGAACAGATTGTTGAAATACCTTAAGGACATTTCACACAAAGCATTTCAATTACCATTTAAGAAAAGAACTTCCCCCCATAGACACACCCCATGCCCATACACCTATTGTTAATTTTACTACAAAGAAAACATATCCTTAGTGATAGGGTTATTTCACTGGTGATAGGATTGGTTTTATGTAAATGATTAACAAACTATCCTTAAGAATCAGTAGTTAAAATGAGATAAGTAGTATGAGACCAGACTATGGATTAGTCATTTTACTTTGGCCAAGTGGCCTATAATTTTTGTTGCTCATGACACCCTTCACATTCACTTCACAATTACACTTGTTGCTGTTGTTAAGTACCATCAAGTTGCTCTAACTCATAATGGCCCTGTACAGGGTTTCTAAGGAACGAATGATGGGTTTGAACAGTTGACTTTGCAGTTAGCAGTCCTGTGCTTTTCCTGTAGTGCCACTCAAATATTTTTCTTTGAGGAATCATTTCTACTCTTCCAAAGAAAATATGATCAAGACTAGTCAATTTAAATTCTACATTTCCAAGGTTACAGTGATTGTTTCATACAGGGACCCATGGACCAATCAGAATTTCTCCCAAGAGTTTTACAATATATCAAACATAGAAGACAGTCAAGACTTCAGGTCATTATACTGGGAGAATGTGATCATCTTATTGAGCAGCAAGATTGAAATCTGTTGGGAGAAGACATATAGTATTACCAAAGTAACCTTTCCCTTCCTTTCATATATCCTTGCTCCCTCTCTTCTTTCCCTCCTTCCATCTTTTCTTCTTTCCACAAGATGTCTGCAAATTGCCAGGGAATGTCTTTTGCTTAAAAGTACAGGACAGGGTGTATGTAGCAAGATAGAGTAGAGGCAAGTTTTAGAGGTCTGAGAAACATTCTATTGGCAAGCTTTGTGTGAAAGGAATCTTGGTTTGGGGAGAGCTCAAATCAGAAACTTTGAGTCTGGGTTTGAAGTGCTCCTTTTGGGCACATAGTCAAGCCAGTCTTGACAAATCAGTTAGGCCAGTTACAAACCATCAGAAAAGAAACTGGCCTCGTCTTATCCAAGAGACTAAACCATACATCATAAAATCCACTGCATTTAATTTGGCCAAGAATCAAAACCATTCATTCATTACAATGACAGAGTAGATAGAATGCATCAATATTCTATGGTGTTTAAGATTTAACTATTGGTTAAAGCCCAAACTATAGTGGTGGTGGTGGTGTACTGTGGAGTCGCTTCTGACTCAGCGACCCAACAGGAAAAGATAAAAGCATTCGCTGCCCTCTCCACCCAGGAAAGAATTTAAAATATTAATCAGGTTACTGAGTGGGACCAATCCTTTCTGCCTAGGAGTCAAACTAGAATGTTAGTCAGGTTACTGAGCAGAACTAATCCTTTGGTTTCCCTCCTGTCTTCAAACAGGTCTACAACCTAACCCCTCCAATTTGGACTCCATATAAGTCTGCATTGCCCTGTATTCGGTGCTCAGAGTCTGGAGAAGCTAGTTCCTCTGACCAGCCAGCTTAATAAAATCTGAAACTCTACTTCACCTCTCTGAGTAGCCTCAGTTTCTTCAACAATGGTAAGACCCACTGCAACACCCTCGGGCCCAGGGCTGTTGTAATACTCTCAAGTCTAAAACTGCTCTAACAACCCTGCATAGGGTTTCCAAGGCTATAATTCTTTACCAGAGCAGAAAGCCTCATCTTTCTCCCATGGAACAGCTGGTAGTTTTGAACTGATGACCTTGAGGTTAGCAGCCTGACTCGTACCCACTATGCTACCAGAGTTATAAGTAAACACTTTTGCAATTTTGCAATGTCCACTGAAATGTTATACATCTCATTCTTATATATTGGTGCTCTCATGCCTTATTTAGTCTTCAGTTCCCTCTAAAGAATCTTTTTTTTTTTTTTTTCTGGAAGAGATGAAAGAATAAAATAGTAATAGGAAATCAGCAGTAGCAGTGTAAATAGTACAGACAACGGTGTGCTGGAGTCAGCTTGTACTAGCTAATAGCTTCATTTGTTTTATTTTTGGATTTGGGTGAGCTGGTATTTAAGCACAAGCATTAATAAAAAGTAAAATTATATCAACTTTCAATTAGATATTAAAAGTTAATAAAAACTTTAAACACATTAATTTTCTGTTATTTTACTACATTTTCTATGATCAACTGGACTAATAAATAGCATCATGATAAATGGAGAAAAGACTGAAGAAGCTGTCAAAGACTTTATTTTGTTTAGATTCACAGTAGTCAAGAAATCAAACTATGTATGCATTAGGCAAATCTGCTGCAAAAGACCCATTTAAAGTGTTTAAGCACAAAGATGTCAATTTGAGGACTAAAATGCTCTTGACTCTAGCCTAGGTATTTTCAGTAGTCTCATATACATGTGAAAGCTGGACAATGAGTTAGAAAGACCATAGAAGAATTGATGTATTTGAGTTATGGTGTTGTTGTTAAGTGCCGTCCAGTTGGTTCCGACCCATAGTGACCCTACATAGGGTTTCCAAGAAGCGACTGGTGAGATTGAACCACCGAGCTTGTAGTTCTAACGGTTTTGCAGTCTGGCGCATTAACTCACAGCGCCACACCAGATCTCCATGGTGTAGGAGGAGAATATTAAAAGTATCATGGACTGCCAGAAGAACAAACAAATTTGTCTTGGAGTAAGTGCAATAATACTTTGTCTTTCATACTTGGAACATGTTTTCAGGCAGGATCATGTTTGAAGTATGAGAGACAAAGTTTCACTATCATTGCCTCCAAGGGTATCATGGGGAAGGACATCATGCCTGGTAAAGTAGAAGGTTAGTGAAAAGGAGGAAGACCTCCAATGAGATGGATTCACACCGTGACAGCAAAAATGGGCTCCAACGTAGAACAATTGTGAAAGGCTGGAGTACAACAGGGCAATGTTATGTCTGTTGTTCTCTAGGCCGCTGAGTCAGAATCAACTCAATGGCACCTAACAACAACATGTTCCTAAGGTTATTGTGTCTGTTTAATGAAAATGGGAGTACGGTGTCTATATGATAAGCACTGGATTGCGAACCACAAGTTCCGTGGTTTGAGTCCACTGGCCACTCTGCAAATGAAAGATAAGGCTTTCTGCTCCTTCAAAGATTTAAAAAGTCCCAGAAACTCTATATAGGGTCGCTATAAGTTGGAACTGATTCGATGGCACTTAATAACAACAATATAATGAAAATACTATATGTTGTTAAGTGCCGTCAAGTTATTTCCGACCCATAGCGACCCTTGTCGATAAGGTTTCCAAGGAGAAGCTGGTGAACTTGAACCGCAGACCTTGAAGTTCAAACGGCTTTGCAGCCTGGCGCATTAACCCACAGTGCCACACAGTTGCACATTATATGAATCTATTCACAAATCCCTGTTTCTTGACTCGACATTTATAAGTGGAATCAGTCAATATGGGAGTAAAGTAGCAAATACTATAAATCAAGCATTCCCTATCCTGAGTTACTTACTAAATATTTATCAACACACCATGGAGTATAATTTGGTAGCGTAGTGGTTACGAATCGGGCTGCGAACCGCAAGGCCAGCAGTTCGAAACTACCAGCGGTTCCGCGGGAGAAAGATGAGGCTTTCTGCTCTCATAAAGATTTGCAGCCTCGGAAACCCTGTGCAGGGTCGCTATGAGTCGGAACAGACTCCACAGCACTTAGCAACAACAACAATGGAGTATAATAATAGAAATTAAAAATTCTATAAGTGCTACTATGGGTCATTTGTGCCTACTGCTTTAAATGTGGTAACCCATTTAAACCATCTGGACTTTAAACCTGTCAGGCACTTGAAGGAAAAAGATGACATTGTCTGTAAAGATTTGCCCTTTCGGAAACCCTATATAGGTGGCTATGCATTAGAACTGATTTCTACATCGGACATATTATCAGGAGGAACCAGTTTCTGTAGGACATCATGCTTGATAAAGTGAAGGCCTCTTTTTGAGGAAGACCAACAAGGAACTGGAAAGGTACAATAACACAGCAATGGACCAAGCATAACAATTGTGAGGAGGGTGCAGGACTGGGCGGTGCTTTGGTCTGTTTTGCATATGGTAACTGTGAGTAGAAACCAATTGAACAGCAACTAACAACAACAACAGTATAATATATTTTGCAGTATAGAATATTACAAAAGTGATGGGAATACCACTTCACTAATGAAGAAGTTATTTTATAAGACAAAGATGATGGGTACCACTCTTGTGATTAAATTTCATTATATAAGACTCTGTCTTAGCACACCAGAAAGAGAGAATGCTCCTTGGAAACCAGGAAGGCTAGATTGCATCTTTCATATTTCAGACATGTTGTCAAGTGGGACCAATCTTTGGAGAAGGACATCATGCTAGGTAAAGTAGAGGGTCAGTGAAAAAAAAAAAAAAAAGGAAGTCTCTCAATAAGACGGATTGGCATGGTGACAGCAACAATGGGCTGAAGTTTAACAGTAATTGTGAGTATAGCGCAGGACTGGGCAGTGTTTCATTCTGTTGTGCATAAGATCACTGTGAGTCAGAATCAACTTGATGGTACCTAACGACAACAACAACAATAACAATTTATGATAAACAAGCTCAGAATCACTCTTTTTTCAGGCTTGGGCAAATGTTTGAAAGAACTCACTACACTTCACAGAGCAAACTTGCATGTGACTTGTTTTATTGTTTATAACTTTTTATTGTGAATTGAATGAAGCAGCAAAAGTTAATAGACAAGATCATCATCTTTACAGTATCAAGAATCTTTATCTCCATCTCATCAAGTTCTGATAATCTAGATAGGCTAGTTCTTATTCAAGCTATTACATAAGACTTTTATTTTCTACATATTTCTACATTTAGGAGTGTGACTACTCCTAAATGAGAAAAAAAATCCACCAACAAACAAAAGGTCATCTTGGAGCCATCTTTAGCTTTTAAAAACAATTCTAAAACCATTTATGGATTTAGTACCACTGAAGTTTTCAATAAATTATCATGTCATTTTTTTGTTGTTATTTCATTCTTATTTCAAATTTTGTTGCCTTTGCTACAATCTGAGTTGCTCATGAGCTAATTGTTCAATATGCTATTTCTTTGGCTTTTGCATTTCTTCTTCGCTGGGTTTACTCAGAATTATTTAGTTAGAATTTTGTATGCCCTTTAGGTCATAGTCCTTACATCTTTCCATAGCTCAGTTTCCTTCAAATCCACTTTCCTGAAGTCTTTAACACTTAGGGATATATAACCTATAATTCTTATGTTAAGATGTCATTGTTATTCTTATAGTGGATACACAATATTTCTATAAGCCCACATTTTTATTCTTAGTAAAAATGAATTCCAAAACAAAAATTGCCCTATTTTTTAATATTCTAAAAGTATGAACAATTTATTCAGTTTAATTCAAGTTCTTATAACATATTTATAATCTCACCTCTAAAAACATAGTTTTGCAATTATGAAAGAATCTATAACATTGAATTTGAATACAGACCTATTTTTAGGTTCAAAGCCTTCAGCAAATTAACCTAAGTATTATTATATGGGGAAAAAAGAGATGACATTAGCTACTTATGACTTTTTAGCAACATTACTTCTGAATTGCATAGTAGGTATGGAATTCTTAGCATAATTTTGAGACACAGTTGTTATAAAGTGTTGTTGAGTCCCTTCTGAAAAACAGTGATCCTGTACCTGTATAGGATTTTCAAGGACTGACTGATGGACTTGAACCACTGACCTTGTGGTTACAGTGCAATGTTTATTCCACAGTGCCACAGGAAGACCTCTGAGACACAATGTTGCTGTTGTTATTAAGTGCCGTTGGGTCGGTTCTGACCCACAGCAACCCTGTATAGGGTTTCCAGGGAGTGGCTGGTGAGCTTGAACCACGGACCTTGTGGTTCAAATGACTTTGCAGTCCAGTGCATTAGCCCACAGCACCACACCAGGACTCCCTGAGACACAATAGGTATTCAAAAACATAAAAAGATAACATCAGAAACCTTTTTTGATGCATAACAGTATAAATCAATATTTTTGAGACACAGTAAGCATGATAACAATATGCAGAAAGTGCTTATTTATATAACCAATGTTTTTTGAATACCTGAGACATAATAGGTATTCAAAAAACATTGATTATATAAACGAGCACTTTTTGCATATTATCATACTTGGTGTCTCAAAAATATTGATTTATACTGTTATGCATAAGAAAATATTTCTGATGATTTAATGAAATATACTTTGAATTGAATAAAGAAAATAACTTAATTTGAATGAACTTGCCCTTGGATTGTTTCTTCATGACAGGTGAGGACACAGATAATTATGATGGTGATGATTACTATAATAATTAACATAGAGGAAGTGCTTATCAATAACTTTACTAAGTTTATCTGTAAATCTGGAATGTTTGAAATGTGTAAACTGATTCCCTCATTTTACAAATGGGCAAATGTGACTCAGAAAAGTTATGACACATCTAGTACTTAAACTTTGTACTTAGATTTATCTGATGTTAAAGTCTCTTTCCACTCAATTATGCTAGCCATTCTTGTCAATATCTTAAACCCATATATTTTTAATTCAAGAATTAACCTCTAACTCTGCAAATCCATAATAAAATGGGACAAGTCTTTGCCACCTTGTTATAATGGTTCACTTGAAAATTTCACATTAAATCATAGATAGATCAATTGATAGATAGGTAGATAGATAAATTCTAGCCCTTGGTACTTATTCAAATTTATAAAATATGCCTTCCCATCCAGGCTATTAATATATTATTAAGCAAATTGATTTGCTGTAGGTTAATGTGCTAGACTGCAATATTGGTTTGAACTGCAAGGTCAACTGTCCAACCTCACCATTCACTCCTCAGAAACTCTATACAGGTTTGCTATGGATCTGAACTGACTCAATGACACTTAAAAACAATTGAGAAAATAGAAAAGAAGTATTTAGCAAAGAGATAGTCATCTCTATCATATGTAAATACAGTTTAAATTGATGCCATATCAAACCAAGTTAATTCATTACTGAGGAGCAGACTGCACTAAATTTTAGCTGACTGGATTAATTAGCTCACTCTACTCATTACAAGTCTAAATTTTCGTATACTTTTAATGACATTTTTAGGTTGTTAAATTGCCAGTGAATGCAGAACTTGAATTATCAACATTCTTTCAAAATGTTAATTTTGCTGATTATGAAGGGAAAAATACTGTAGACTAAAAAGAACTTGGGACCTAGGGTCTAAAGACCCTGGATCAAATCTTATATTTGACATTTATTCATGGTTCTAGGAAATAATTTCAACTCTATCACTTTGTTTTCTCCTTTTTTGAAATTGTGGTCAATAATATTTCCAAAATAAAATAATGCAGGTGAAAGCACTTTAGGAGCTATAAACTGTCATAAGAAGAAAAAAATTATCATCAGCACCATGATTATGCATTACCTAAAAATAGTTGAACTAAGGTTAGCTTGGCAGCTGGTGACACATATCTAGGAAGAACTTCCTATCATCCTTTTATATCTAATGGGATTTAGGTTTGTGTCTCCATGTATAAGTAATTTGAAGTTGGTGGGACAATTGGTAACTTTGAAATGAAAGATTGAGTAAAATAGCCAGTACAAAACAAATGAAACATTAGAATGGGTTTTTAAGAGAATAAATCATAAAATGTATAATATAAACTATGCTGTCCCCTCTGAACACCCCTAAAAAGTGTTGATAGATATTTCAATTATAAACCATTATCAATATTTATTGATAATTAATCTTATTCCTTCAATCATTTTTCTAATCATTTTGGATAAATTTTATTTCTTTTAATCTCTCCACAACCTTATGTGTTTACATAAACTATTATTATTCTCATTTTATAGACAAATAAACTGTAGCACAGAGAGGTTAAATAATTTGCAAATGGATACATACTGGTGATATTCTATAGTTATTGATCACTTAGTTCAGGAAACTTTTTTGAATGTTTCTATTAATTATTTTAGTTCGTACTCATCACAACACTTTGAGGTAGGCATTATTAGTACCTCCATTTATAGATAAGGTCCAGAATATATATGAGACAACTTCAAAAAATTCATGGAAAAATTGAATTAAAAGATAATGAAATTTTTTAATGAACTTTCTGAAGCTCACTCATATAGCTTGTTCAAAGTCACACAACCTGGTAAGTAACAGAACAATTTGCTCAAGAGGCCTCACTTACTACAATAAGTAGTCTCATATCAATATTTATAGCTAGAAAAGTATAGTCAAGGTGTTAAGTCTATGTTTACATCTGTGTCTAATGCTCCTAAACACTATTGTCTAAGGCATAAGGCATAATGAACTTAGGAACTGAACCCATTGCACTCCATATATCTACCACAATACCCCATTCTCTCACTCTTGATAGACCAACTTGAATGTAGCTGTTTGCTTGAAAAGATATCTGTCATTTCTATGTATGGGTAAATTTAGAGAGTTACTTTGAAGTGCGTATGGTTGGATATAACTTTCAGGGTTTCTATTCCTCTTAGAGAAGGGTATGAAAACACTTCTTGGTTGTTTCACTGCTGTCCCTGTCTATACTTATTGGTACACAGCACCAGCTACTGCTGAGGAGGTCAGTAAATTTGCATAAGTTGAAAATAACATGAGAGCAATGAGTTCCAATCATTGACCCCTTTCCATTGTGGTACACTGTTAATAAAACTTATATAATTACTGTTCACTGGCAGGAAAAAGGACCAAAAGTAGATAGCAAAAATTCAACAAAAGTAATGTTGGTTAAAATTGGTTTCCTGAATGCCAAGGAATGTTACAAAGATTATGGAGTTGAATGGTACATTTGTTAACTTTCTGCATAATAAACTACCCCCAAATCTCATGGCTTAAGACAATTACTATTGTTTATGTTCATGAATCTGTGATTCAACTGGATGTTCTATTGATCTGGCTCAGGCTCTGTTGATCTGGTTGGGTTTACTCTGATTGTTCACTGAGGATTGGCTTACTGAAATAGCTTTACTTACTATGGACTATGGTTATAAGGATGACAGTACTACATGACTCTCTTCATTCAGTTAACAAACCTTGGATTGCTTAAACAATTGTGGAAGAGCTCTAAGAGAAAAAGCAGACATTTGTAAGACCTTCTGATGCCTTACTTTGTAATTGGCATATTGTCACTTTCATCACATTCAATTGGTTAAAGCAAGAGACTTATGTGACTAGCCCAGATTTGCAATAAGAAAATAAACTCACATTTTGATTGGTTGAGACATAAAGTCACACAGCAAATGGGAGCGACTATCAAGAGGGAAGGAATACTGCTCCATTCTTTCCATCCACCACTTCATACTGTGGATGACTTAATACACAAAGTCTCAGCAGCTCACTCTTTTTTTCCCCCCCTTATTGTATATAGTTTCATTGCCATGGTTACAATTCCCCCCCACCCCACATCACCAAACAACGAAAGGTGAAAGGGTATATCCTATAAGCCTGCTTTCCCCGCCCCCCTGTTATCAGCACACAGCCCCTCTCCCTCCCCAGGTCCTGAGTCCCCAGCTGCTCTATCTCTCCATGTCATCATTTCTTCCTCCATCTCGGAGATCTCTGCCTTTCTGGGTGGGGTTCCGCTTTCCACTCTTCTCCATTCATGGTTCCAGGGACCTCTGCTCCCAGCCTCAGCAGGTCACTCTTGATTTCAAAGATGTAACTTGAGAGACAAAATGTGTGAAAACCACTGCAGTCTATTAAAAATGAATTTTCAGGGAGAGTTTTTAAAAGGGACCCAATAAATTTGTGGTGGAAGCAATGATAATGAAGCTTACTCTCCAAATATCTTTCTACATCCCTTTTCAATCAGGATTGACCCTTTTTGATGAAAGAGTTCTCTGTGTTTCTTGGTTAATTCAAGCCCATAGGGAGCTTCATGAGAGAAACTTGAATATTTTAATATAATTTGAAAGATACATGATATAAGAATTTATTTGAAAAGAAAAAGGTTATAGTAATATTTATACCTCACAGAAAGGAAAGTTGATTATTTCATATATACAAATTGTGAACTAGTCTGATATTTTGTGCTTTATTAACTATGTAAGGGCTTTAGACTATGTGGATCAGGATGAAGTGTCGATAACATTGGGAACAGTGGATATTCCAGAACATTCCACTGTCCTCATGGGGAACCTGTTCAGAGACCCGGAGGCAGCCATTCTAACAGAAAAAGGGAATAATGAATGTTTTAAAGTCAAGAAAGATGTGCTTCAGGGCTGTGTTCTTTCACCATAGTTATTAAATTTATATGCTGAGAAAATGACCAGGGAAACTGGATTATATGAAGAAGATTGTGGCTTTAGTATTGGAGGAACACTCATTAACAACCCTCAATGTGCAGATGACACAACCTTGCTTGCTGGAATTGAAAAGGACTTAAAATACTTACTGATGAAGATAAAATACCACAACTTTAGTATGGATTGCACCTCAATATAAATTAAACAAAAGGCTCATAAGTGGATCAATAAATAACATCATGTTAAATGGAGAAAACATTTAAATTTTCAAAGACTTCATTTTGCTTGGATCCACAATCAGCTCTACTGGAAATTTCAGTCAAAATCAAAAGACATATTGCATTAGGCAAATCAGATGCATAAAACGTTTTTAAAATGTTTAAGAGCAAAGATATCAGTTTGAGGAATAAGATGTGCCTGACTCAAGTCATGGTATCTTCAGTCACCTCATATGCATATTTAACCTTCAGTGGTGGTGGTTATGTGCCATGGAGTTGGTTCCAACTCATAGCGACCCTTTATAGGATTTCCAAGAATGTAAATCTTTATGGGAGCAGAAAGCCTCATCTTTCTCTCACGGAACAGCTGGTAGTTTCAAATTGCTGACCTTGAGGTTCACAGCCCGATTTGTAACCACTATGCTAACAGAGATGATACAACCTTGCTTCCTGAAAGTGAAGAGGACTTGAAACATTACTGGTGAAGATCAAAGAACACAGCCTTCAGTATGGATTACATCTCAATGTAAAGAAAATAAATATCCTCACCACTAGACCAATAAACAACATTATTATCAACAGAGAAAAGATTGAAGTTGTCAAGGACTTCATTCTTCTTGGATCAACTATCAACACTCATGGAAGCAGCAGTCAAGAAATCAAATGATATGTTGCATTAGGCAAATCTGCTACGCAAGACCTTTTTAAAAAAAAGTGCTGAAGAGCAAAGATGTCAGCTTGAGGACTAAGGTGTGCCTAACCCAAGTCATGGTATTTTCAATAACCTCATATGCATGTGAAAGCTAGCCAGTGAGTAAGGAAGACCATAGAAGAATTGATGCCTTTGAGTTATGGTGTTGGAGGAGAATATTGAAAGTGCCATTGGCTACCAAAAGAACCAATAAATCCATTTTGGAAGAAGTACAGCCAGACTGCTCCTTGGAGACCAAGATGGCCAAATTTCTTCTCTCATACTTAGGACATAGTGTCAGGAGGGACCATTTGATGAGGAAGGATATCATGTTTCGTAAGGTGGAGGGTCAGAGAAAAAGAGGAAGACCCCCAACGAGATGGATTGGCTAAGTGGCAGCATCGATGGACTCAAGTGTGACAACAGTAGTGAGGTTGGCCCAGGATCGAGGAGTGTTTCTTTCTGCTGTGCATAAGGTCATTGTGAGTCAGTACTGACTCGATGGCACCTAACAACAACAACATATGCATGTGAAAGTTGGACAATGAAAAAGGTAGACTGTAGAAAAAATGTTGCATTTGAGTTATGGTACTGGAGAAGAATATTGAAAAGTACCAAGAATTACCAAAAGAACAAATGAAACTTTGTTAGAAGTACAGCCAAAAATGCTCCTTAGAAGCAAGGATGGCAACTTGATCTTCCATACTTCAAACATGTTTTCATGAGGGACCAGTTCCTGGAGAAGGACATCACTCTTGGTAAATTGTGTGTCAGTGAAAAAGAGGAAGACCCCAATGAGATGGATTGGTATAGGGGTAATGGCATAAAACTAAGCGAAACAATTGTGAAGATGGCACAGGACTGGGTATTCTTTTGTTCTGATGTGCATTGGGTCACTATGAGTCAGAACCAACTCATCGGTACCTAACAACAACGAGAAGTTGAAACAAACTTGATGGCTTTTCACAGAAACAATATTAGAATCAAAATCCCTGAAGCTGGGAATTCTTGCTTAATTTCTTCATTTCTGAAGAATAATCATATCTTTTAATAACCAACACAAATTTTCATGTATTTCACATAAAAGTGAATATCCATGTACAACATTATCCTTTTCAACTAAGTTATAGTATCACAAGCTAGCTCTTCAAATTTAGTTACTAGCTCTATATCATTGTGAGTAATGCTCTAATAAATGAACAAAAACTTCACTTTATTTTCATGAATGATAGCTGAGTTGTATTATTTTTTTTAGATTCAGAGTGCAAAGTCTTGCATCTTAATTTGCACACTATTCTAATTGCAAACATTTAATATCTTACATATTAGTTTTTGTTGTTGTGTTCTGTAGAGTTAGTTCTGACTCATATGACCTTGTATAGGGTTTCTAAGAACCTCTGGTGGGTTTCAACTAGGAGTCCAGTGCTTATCCCAAAGTGTGACACAAGGGCTCAGTTATTAACTGGAATTTTTCAAAACCAACTTTTCTTTCATTAGGTGGAACTATGGAAATAAAGAGTATGGATAGTTAACAGTACTGGAGTATAGTAAAATATTGCCATTTTTAATTCCATGGTATACAATTATTAGTTATATATGCCAGTATTTACAAGGGATCTTTAATATGTTCACAGAAATTGTGTATTACAAAAAAACTATGCATCAAAATCAACTCATATTAACTTATTATAACATGTCTAAACAGGATCTAGTTTGAGTCACTATAAAGGATAAGACCTCCATTTGAAAATAGCCCATATTAGAGTAACATGAATTCAGCAAAAATTGAAGCAAGAACAAAGATCACCTTTATAATGCAACTTGGAAAGAATAACAGTGAGATCATTGATTTTTTTACCAAAAGTTTATGGGGACAATGTCCCCCCAAACTAAGCAGTTGACAAATGGATGGCTCATTTTTAAAAGGGGTGAGACAACATTGAAGGTTAAGAGGCAGACCATCCACATCAATTTGTGAGGAAACAATCTTGTTCATATCCTAATTGAAGAGAACTGATGATTGACAGTAGAAACAGTAGCCAACACCATAAACCTCTCTAGTGGTTCAGCTTATATAATTCTGACTGAAAAATGAAAGTTGAACAACTTTCTACTTGATAGGCACCAAAATTCTGGTGCCCAGAATAGCTACAGACAAGAACAGAATTTTCAATGAAAATTGTAAAAAAGTGTAGTCAAGATCCTAAAGCATTTCTTGGAGGGATTGTTATAGGCAATCAAACATGGCATCACCAGTACATTCTTGAAGATAAAACAATCAAAACAATGGCTAACAAGATGTGGAAATGGTCCAGTCAAAGCAAACATAGACCGTCAGGAGCAAAGTTCGTAGCAACAGTTTTATGGGATTTTCAAGGCATTTTGCTTTTGACTTTCTGAAGGACCAAAGACAATAGCATTTGCTTATTATGAGATTATTTTGAAGAAGTTTGCCAAAGCTTTAGCAGAAAAACTTTCACCAGAAAGTCCTTATCTAACACAACCATGTTCCTGCTCATTCCTCTCCTCAAAAAAGATCAATTTTATAAGAGTTTTGATGGAAAATCATTAAGCATCAGCTTACAGTCCTGAGTTGACTCCTTCTGACTTTTATTTTTGTTTCCTAATCTTAAAAAAAATTAATGGGCATCCATTTTTCATCAATTAATAATGTAAACAGACTGCATTAACATGGTTAAATTCCCAGGACCTTCAATTCTTCAGGAATGGACTAAATGGCTAGCATCATCTTCTTGCATCTGATGGAGCTTATGTTTGGTAAAGTTGGAGTTCAGAGAAAAAGAAGACCACCAACAAGATGGATTGGAACAGTGGCAGTAGCAATGGGCTCAACTGTAGCAATGACTGTGAGGTTGGCACGAGACTGGGCAGTGTTTTGTACTGTTGTGCCTAGAGTAGCTATGAGTCAGCATGGACTCAATGGCAACTAACAACGACAAATGTTGAAAATAAAATTTATATATATATAAACTTTTTTAAAAAATTCCATTTTCCACAGACTCTCAAAGTTCCTCATATATTTTGCATAGTTTTTGGTAGCATATATTGAACTTTTACCAGTATTCAAGAAAATAAGTTAATTTTAAGTCTTATTTTGGTAGCATTGATCTATGAGTTTCTTAGCAATATAATAGAAAATGTTGTAAACTAAAATGCAGAAATAACTATATGTTATAACTCACAAGGGCACAAATGTCGGTTATCTTTTCTTTCAGTTACAATAACTTCTTTCAGTTACAATAACTTCCCCACTGCATTGGCCTCAATACGTATGGCTCAAATACTTTATGAAACAGCTTAGTTTTTCCTCAGAATCAACTACGAACATACTGGAGACTTTACCAGAAATCTTTATTACGCAGAAAGGAAATATGAAATCTTTTGCCTTTAAGGATATTATTATACATTTGAGGAGTCATATCCTTTTTAAAGACAGGCTTATTTTTGTTCTCCTTTATAGTGAAACAATTCAGAGATTTGCAAATTACCATAGCATGTGTTTATCTGAATTTTATAATAAATAAGCATACACTCAAGATTGCTACTAGAAATTATTTTTTATGTTTTTAAATTAAAGAAATTCCAGAAATGAGAGCACAATTACATGAGGAATCATAGATATGCAATAGTCCATGACCCATTAAACTGCCCTACAAAATTAGGTGCCTTGAAAAGCTAAGTGATATTTCATATTAAGCTAGGAGAGTTTGAGCCAAAGGTAGGATATTCCACAACACATTGGACATTTTAACAATCCTAGTCAAACAAATTTTCATTGCTTTGATGTCCATCTCAATCAATGAAGGATGATTTATGCTTCCATTGTGCAGTTAGCGAGTTATTGCAATCTTTCGTGAGGATGGTTGTTATTGTAATTGTTGGAGTTCTGGTGTGGCACTGTAGGATAAGCACTGAATCTAGGATAAGCAGTATTTCATGCGGATGGTAGTCCTGTGATATTTTACTTAGCCTAACATAAGACTGCTTTCCAGTGTAAAAAGAATTGGGAAAGACCAATAAAGAAATTCCTGAAGGGAAAGAGAGAAAACAAGAAAGGCAAATTCTAAGAACTATCTGAATAATTTTAGGATGATGGTTACCAGGCTAACTCTGTTTTAGTTTATAGTTTACATTAGCCTGTAATCTAGGTGGATACGCAGAATTGAATAGTAAGCCATTTTTCACCATTTGTTGAGTTTTTGCTTTAACATTTAATTTTTTTTAATTTGGCTTCTATTTATTTATTTAGTCTCTGTTTTTTTTTAAAGTTTTTATTGTGAATTATGTGATAGTTTACATGGCAGAAAACTAGCTTTACATTCATCCTATCCTATTTCATTTCATTGCAATGATTACAATCCCCTCCATGCATCATCAAACAACCAAAGGTTACACCCTGAAAGCCTGCTCCCTGGCCACCAGCACACAGCCCCTCTCCCTCCCTGAGTCCACAGTCCTCAGCCACTCCATTTCTCCACGTCATGATCTCTGCCTACATTTTTGGGGTCACTGCTTCTCTAGGTAGGGTCCCGCACTCCACTCTTCTCACTTGATGGTCCCAGAGACCTCTGCTCCTGGACTGCAAAATCAACCACTCTCTTCCTTTTGTTACAACATATCTACCTTTACATTTTCAACCCTCACAGTCAGTCCTAATAGCAATTCTTCACTATTGTATCACAAGAGTCTTATCCCCATCTCTTTTCATTAGTCCTGTCCCAACAGATTGGAAACCATTCAGTGGAGATTCTACCTTCCCTCACACCCTCTGGAACTAGGCTCCCTCTTGAAAGCTTGTAAGCCAGTCACTTCTTGCCTTTGTAGCCCTATCCCCCCACTTTTGGGTAGCCAATGTCTAAGTTGCCCATCTCTGTCAACACGGCATACTGAGGGGGTGGGAATGACCCTCACTGTAAAAATTGTTCCCTTGTTTGAGCTACCACATCCATAAGTATAGGTCAAGTTTATCAAATTGTATCAGATTACTCTTTTTGTTCTCTTCTTTCTTCTTCTAGTCGTGTTCTGATCATCCAGCTATTGAAGCCAGGTCAAGTGGGTACTATCTGCAAGTATGGGTGTTCTTGTGCATCTCCTTTACTTCATATCATCTGGACACTTCACTCTCCACTCTAGTCCTCTGTGACCATGTCACTGTCTCTGGGCCCAGGAGTCCCCAGGTCTTGCCATACTGCTGGCCAACCAGGTCTCAATCTGGGTTCACAGGAGTCTACTAAACATGGTCAGACTTAGCGCACAATTTCATTGCTGTTTTCCCCCCACTCCCCCTTATTGGTGACCAACATGGTTACCAGCCAGACCATATGCCTGCTTGTGCATACCACTTGAGTCTTAGTCTTGGAAGGGGGTTTACCCTGAGGGAACCTGACCATTTACCTTGATGGCTCATGGACAAACAACTTGCTCCTTCTTGTAGCAATCAATTGGACTGCCGTTATTGTTTTTGATTTTTCATGCAGGTCTTTCTTTCAAGAAGTATCTTCTGTTCTTCTAGCCTCTTAAGGCTGGTCTGCTTGTCCTTTCAAGTGGAAATTTCGCACCTCAGAAGATTCTGGATGGGAATCAGTAGTCTACCTTTGGTTTTATGCAATGCAAAGGCTCTGCAGGAAGCCTCCTTCACTGGGCACGTTGTAGCCCCATTTTAGGTATTCCAATCAGTTGTCGGTTGAAGACAGACTTACAAGCTTTCTATGGTGATGTTTCTGGCTATTCCTTTCTATCCCCCTCAAGTATCTATTTCACAATAGTATGCAAGTGAAACCAAGATTCAAAAGACAGCCAAGCATCTTAATATTATTTCCCCTCTTTTACCCATTCAAACCATGCCTCAATCCCTTTATCCCAGAGCCTTGTTGTTCCAAGGTTGTGGATACATCATTTTTTACCTCTGTCCCACTTGGTCCATGCAAACTTGCCTAACTGTTCTCTCATCCACTTTGTTCTTCCACTCCCCTCCCCTTTCTTGTGTATTGCTCCCCCCTCCAGCACCCAAGCTATCCTGTGTCTATTCCCTACCCTGTGCTCCATCTTCCCCTCCCTCCCCTCAACCCACCCCATGCATCCTGGTAAGCAGCAAAGAATTTTTTCCCTTCCTTTTTTAGTGTGGGTTTTTTTCTTAATCTTTTACAATAATGGTTCTATGCAGTATTTCTCCTTTGTGAATGACTAATTTTACTCAGCATAATGTCCTCAAGGTTTATCCTTGTTATGTGGTGGCTTGCAGCTTCCTTGTTATTCTTCAAAGTAACATAATATTCCATTGTGCATATGTACCACAGTTTGTTTATCCATTCTTCCATTGATGGGCACTTAGGCTGTCTCCATCTTTTTGTTATTGTAAATAGTGCTGCTATGAACATTGGTGTACATATTTCTACTCATGTTATAGCTTATATTTCTTGTGGGTAAATACCAATTATAGGAATTGCTGGATCATAAGGTATTTCTATTTCCAACCTTCTGAGGAAGTGCCATATTGCTTTCCAGAGTGATTGGACCATTTTGCAATCCCACCAGCAATGTAGGAACATCCTGGTCGCTCTGCATCCTCATCAGCATTTATTGTCCTCTACTTTTTTGATCTTTACTTTTATAGCTGATGTGAGATGAGATCTCATTGCTGTTTTGATTTGCATCTCTCTGTTGGATTCCTGGTGTGGTGCTGTGGGCTAATGAGTTAGACTGCAAAGTCATTTGAACTGCAAAGTTTGTGGTTCAAGCTCACCAGCTGCTCCTTGGAAACCTTATATAGGGTCATTATGGGTCAGAACCAACTCGACGGCACTTAACAATAACAACAACAATTGGCTAGTGGGTTAATGCTCCAGACTGCAAAGCCATTTGAACTGCAAGGTTGGTAGTTCACGCTCACCAGTTGCTCCTTGGAAACCCTAGATAGGGTCACTTCACTATGGGTTGAAACTGACTTGATGGCATTTAACAACAACAACAACAATGGCTAGTGATCATGAACATTTCTTCATGTTTGTTGGCTGCCTGGATCTCCTCCTTAGTGGAGTGTCTGTTCATGTCCTGTGCCCATTTTTTAATTGGATTATAGGTCTTTTTCTTATAAAGGTGTTATAGTCCTATATATTTTAGAAATTACTCCCTTATACAATGTGTTGTTGCAAAATATGTATTTCTCATTCTGTGGGCTCCCTTTAATATTTAATTTTAACATGCAATTAATTCACTTAATATCAGATATAAAAAGACCTTCAAATATTAAGAGAATAATTCAAACTAGTTTGCGTCATTTTTCCATTCTTGAAAAGTGTCAGGCAATAAGACAAATCAATCTTTTCATCTTTCCCTATTTAAATTGAACAAATATTCATGTTTTCATCTAGTATCTGTCAAGTTTGCACTAACTTTTCAGAAAATGCAGAGGGAGATTCTAAGGATTTTTGTCCAAGAAACTTCAAAGTTTTTTCGTGTTTCCTTTAGGTCTTCCAACCTGGTTAATGTCCTACACTACACCCTTTTGTACTTACTCTATTATACTTAGGAGTTGACTAAATTTTCTCATTTTTAATTTCAAGTTATTTTTCCCCCTAAATAATACAGAATTCCAGA
Source organism: Chrysochloris asiatica (assembly GCF_000296735.1). Taxonomy (NCBI): domain Eukaryota; kingdom Metazoa; phylum Chordata; class Mammalia; order Afrosoricida; family Chrysochloridae; genus Chrysochloris; species Chrysochloris asiatica. Next base: position 12,275,020 of record NW_006408537.1, read on the forward strand.
CAATTAAGCTTTGCAAATTTACTTTTCCTTACATGTACTTCATCAAGAATTATTTTTTGTCTTTTATTTATATTTTGTTGTTTTTAGCTCTGACTCATAGAGAGCCCCAAGCAGAAAAGCATGAAATGCTGTCTCATCTTGTACCATCCCTATGATTGGTTGTGGAGGAGTCTGCTGTGATCCATACGATTTTCTTTAGCAGGCTTAGAAGTAGATAATCAGGTCTTTCTCTTAATCCATTTTAGCCTGAAGTCTCACTGATATTTGTTCTGCTTGATAGCAACATATAAGTCTCCACTGACAAACAAGTGTGACTGAATATAACATCCATTGATTGAATATCAAATCTCAATTCCGTATGGATGGTGAGAATTCCACCACTGAGCCACCACCACCCTTTATTTATATCTGATTAGTCAATCAATACCTGACTCTAAATTTGGTGGCACAATCACAGTATTCAATTCAAATGCATTTGAGAAATTCTTCCTTTGGTTCACGAGAATAAATGTCACTATTTTAGAGTAGCCAGTTTCTTAAATAATTTACTCCAAATAAATATTTATATGTTTTGGCACTTCCAGGAATAAATGCTTCATGTGCTTTATTTATCAGAATTTTAAGTTTAGCAGTTTTAATATTATCCACTTATTACAATATAGGGATAGTTCAAGCACATCCTAAGTACTTAGTTGTTACATGCCATCGAGTCAATTTCAGCTCATAGAAATTCCATGCACAGTAGAAACAAATACTACCTAGTCCTCATGATTGTTGTTACGTTTGAACTCAATGTTGCAATCACTGGGTCAATTCATCTCATTGAGGCTCCTCCTCTTTTCTGCTGATCGTTTACTTTACCGAGTATGGTGTCCTTATCCAGAGACTGGTCCCTCCTTACAACATGTCGAAAGTACATGGGAGGAAGTCTTGCCATCCTCTTTTTAAAGGAGCATTCTGGATGCACTTCTTCTAAGACAGATTTGTTAGTTCTTTTGGCAGTCCATGATAAGTCCAATATTCTTCATGAACACCACCATTCAAATGTGCCACTGCTTCTCCAAACTTTCTGACTCACTGTCCAGCTTTCATAAGCATATGTTGTTGTTGTTGTTAGGTACCAT
>NW_006408537.1:12278808-12281389 GCF_000296735.1 Chrysochloris asiatica
TATTCCTAGATTCATACTTCGTACATTCCATGCTCCAATTTTCAATGGATGTTTACAGCTGTTTCTCTTCATTTTGAGTTGTACCCCATAAGCAAATGAAGGTCCCATGGGCTTTTCTTCCATGGGCTTTACTCCATTCACATCATCACTGTCAACTCTACTTTGAGGAGGCAGCTCTCCCCCAGTCACATTTTGAGACCTTCCAACCTGAGGGGCTCATTTTCTGGCACTATATCTGACAGTGTTTCTCTGCTATTCATATGATATATGAGGCAATTGAAAAGAGCATGACTTAGGTCTAGTACACTGTAGACCTCAAAGTGACATCTTTAATACTTTGAAGAGGTCTCTTGCAGCAGGTTTGCCCAATGATTTCCTGACTGCTGCTTTCATGTGCACTGATTGTGAATCTAAGTAAAATGAAATTATTGACTACTTCGGTCCTTCCGGCATTTATCACGATTTTGTTTATTGGTCAAGTTGTGAGGATTTTTGTTTTCTTTACATTGAGTTGCAATTCATACTGAAAGTTATGATCTTTGATTTTCATTAGCAAGTGCTTCAAGTCCTATTTACTTTCATCAAACAAAGATTTGTTGTTGTTGTTGTTGTTAAGTGCCATCGAGTCAACTTTATATTAACCTTCCTTCAATCTGATGGATTATTAATACGTCTTCTTTGTTGTTAATAAGGTTTCCTTCATTTTGATGCTGCATTCTTCATATAGTCCATCTTCTCAGATTATTTATTCAGCAAGAGAGCTCAGTATTGTTGCTATTGTTGTTTCTGCTGTTAAGTAACATCAACGGTTCCGACTCATAAAGACCATGCTCAACAGAATGAAACACTACCTGGTCATGCACTATCCTCACTACTCTTGCTATGTTTGAGGTCATTGCTGCTGCCTCTATGCCAGTCCATTTCCTTGCATGCCTTCCTCTTTTTCTCTGACCCTCCACTTTACCAAGCATAATATTCTTCTCCAGGGACTGGTCCCTCTTGACAGCATGTTTAACGTAAGAGATACAAAGTCTTACCAGCATCACTATTAAGGAACATTTTGCCTCTAATTTTCCAAGACTGATTTGTGTGTTCTCCTAGATGTCCATGATACTTTCAGTATTCTTTGCCAATATCATAATTCAAATGTATTGATTCTTCTATGGTTTTCCTTATTCATTGTCCAACTTTCATGTGTATATGGAGTCTGGTTTTTCACCAATGCCTGCCACATCAGACAACTGGCTGTAATCTGTGACCTGTGCAGAGAGAATAAACCCAACTAGGGGCAAAAGGAGATTATAAATAAAAAGAAAGACACAAATGGTGGGACACAGCACTCTGATAGAGATACTGTGACTCAGACCTAGTGCCACAATTTTATTTTATACACATATCAAAAGAAAGTGCTGGGGGCAGGGAAAAGAGTGTAAAAACATCTGGTGTTATCAATGTACTCAGTCAATGGGACCTTATCAGAAGAATGTAACTTGTAGTTGCTAGGGAAATAGAGATAGGGCAACTAGATGTTTGTGCAGACTTGAACTGAAGGTCATACAAGGGAATAACCTTGCAAGTGCCCTGTCCCTCGAGGCAGCCCTACAAGCTCTTCAGGGGGCAGCTTGACCTGGGAGCAGCCTGATTTTCTGGACCACAACTGTTCAGTTGCAATCCTTCAGTTAAACCATCCCCAAGTCTGAGATCTTCAGCTCAAATCGCTCAAAACAAATGCCTTCAGTACAGCTTGGGCTTCTTTCTTCAATACCATCAGTTATCGATTGTATTTACCAGTTCTGTTTGGTGCAGTGACTCTGTATTTCTTCTGTCTTCTTCTGATTCTCCCTGTATAGTTTAACATTTTTTCTCACAGAATCCTTTAATATTGCAACTCGATGCTTGAATTTTTTTCTTCAGTTAGTTCTGTTTGAGACAATATTTTCAAAAGTTTATGTTAATTTCAAAGGAAATCAATTATTCAGCACTCTAATAAAATGTATCATTTGCTAATTTTGCTTATGTCACTATCATTTTTATACATAAAAGCAAGATAAACTGCCTTGAGTTAACTTAGCTTGAAATGTTTAAGTGTAATCTCCTAATTTAATGGTATACCTTAAACTAAGACATGCTGTCAAGTTGGTTCCGACACATTGTTACCCTCTATAGGGTTTTAAAGGAGCAGCTGGTGGGTTTGAACTGCCAACTTTGTGGTTAGCAGTACAGTGCTTATACTACAATGTCACACTAGTATTCCAAATGTTATATTAATTTATATGCAATAAAGTATGACTTTATTGATTTAATTCTAACTGGTCAATGCTGCTAATGGTCTAAGGAGAAATGATACAATGATTCAAAATGTTTTTAAGATAAAGGTAGTCTTAGAAAGATTAAATTAACTGAAATCTTTTCTAAGATTAATTAATAATGAATAATGACAAACATGCAATTAAGATGTATTGCTCATTACTGGTGACTGGAATGCAAAAGTAGGGAGCAAAGAGGAAGGACCAGTAGTTGGAAAATTTGGACTTGGTGATAGAAATGATGCTGGAGAACGAATAATAGATTTCTGCAAAAC
>NW_006408537.1:12281489-12292186 GCF_000296735.1 Chrysochloris asiatica
CTATGAGTCGGTTCCGACTCGATGGCACCTGACAACAACAACAATGATAATAATAATAAAACTACATTGTTACCCAGTCAATTTGAACTCATAGAAAGCCTGTATAGGGTTTCTGAGATTTTAAGTCTTTATGGAAGCAGAAAACCTCATCTTTCTTCTGTGGAATGGCTGGTGGGTTTGAACTACCAACCTGTGGTTAGCATTCCAGTGCTTATTCTAGAATACCACACTAGGGCGCATCCTATTTAATTTACCAAAATAAATTCATTAAAAATGTATATTTCAAAAGTGATTTAGTGATTTTGCTGTTATTGTTAAAAAAAAGAAATGTTTAGTCAGTTCCACTCATAGGGACCCTATATAGTGTTTCTTAGGGTTTGAACCACAGACCTTGTTAGAAGTTCAATAGAGTACTTATCTTACAGTACTGTACTAGAACTATGTTAGCGATAATCACCATATTTGAATGCTAACCTTGGCATATAGGAATTGTCATGTCTGTTTTTCCACAGTGTAGGATCAACATTGGCCTGTGAATGACAAGGTAGGCTGTTCAAACATACAAATTGCTCCTTGGAAACCCTGTACCGGATCACTATGAGTAGGAACTGACTGGAGTTCTCAAATGTTGTCCAAGGACTCATGGGATCCACAGACCCATTCAGGTAATCTGTGAGGTCAAAATTATTTTCAAGTATACCAAGGTATTATCTTTTTCACTTAATCTGTCTCACATACAGAGTGCAGGCTATATGAAAAATCCCCACTTACCTGTAATGACTATTAAAATACATTTTTAAAACTGCATATCTTTGAGAAGACTAAATTTCTTCATGTACTTCTACAAAAACAAACACATGTGAGACTCCAGTGCTCTTCTACTAATCCAGACATTAAGGAAATTTGAATAAGTATAAAACAGTGCTTCTTTTTGTTGGTAAGTGCTATCAAGTCAGTTCCAACTCATAGCCTCCTCATGTAGAGTTTCCAAGGAATGATTGGTGGGTTTGCATCATCAATCTTGTGGCTAGCAGTTCAGTGCTTATCCTATATCACCACAACAGAATTCCAAAACTATGCTACTTTTGCCTTCATAAAATTTGGAGGATAATCTCTTTTTATTTAAAAAAGTTAAATGTTTTGTGTAAAAATATATTTTATACCTCATTTTCTAAAGTGTTTATTACTGTCCTTTAAAATGAATTCATAAAAAAAATAAAATAAAATGAATTCATAAATAATTTTAAAGCTTCTCAGTTTTTATTTCTAATATTGTAAATATCAGTGGTTATGATCCACATAAGCAAAAGCTACTGAGTAGTTTTTGCGTGTGGAAGCATTTTTAGGCCCAAACTTTTCAAAACAGTTGTTGTAGACATTCTTACTGTTTTAGCCTATTATTAAATTAAAATTTAATCTCTTGCAAAAACAGAGCCACAGTTCTTTCAGAAGAATTTTACAATAATTGTCTCTCAACAAATGAAAATTGACTTCTATTATTTATCCATTTAGCTTTGTAAACAAAGACTGCAGCAGCTGTGACAGCTGCAACAAATATAGCTGACATGCTTAGCAATTGAAATTAGTGTTTCCATATTTCCATTACACAATTCACGTTTTTCTAATTTATTCATAAGGCACATTGTCCGTTGATTTTTTATGGATGAGATAGAAGAGATATAAAGCTCTTCTCTGAAAGAGAGAAAATAGGATTTTGCTCTCAAATACCAACGAATTTCAGTCTTTAAATAAAAAGTAGTACATGTAGCATGTACTACTTTATTTTACCTTTGCTCTGTGGTATCAGCAAGTAGCAATTTTCTTTAATATAGCTTCAAAACAACACTGTTCCTTTATAATAAAAGGGACTGAGGACAACAAAATCACTGTAATCCATTCCTCACTGCTTTGGTAAAGAAATGTAATTGTTAACAATTGTTTATTATATTGTACACTAGTTATATTTGTATTAGTTTTGTGTATATAAATAAACACCTCTTCTAAAGCAACAGAAACCTAGAGAGTTGGAGGAAAAGAAGAAAAAAAAACTATCTTCCTTAAAAAAAAAAAAAAGTAAACATTGGATAATGTAGGTGGTCAAATCAACTTTCTTTATACGGTAGCATTCAGAAATTGATAAGGCCTGTGAGTTGTTTTACTGACTTATTTCTTCCATTCACATCTCACATCTTTCTGAGTTTTCCTTTGGCTTCCATTATAAGTCTACTTTAATTTGTACCAGTGCAGTTTTCATAGTCAGTACAGGAGTACAGGAGTCTTGGTGTGGCTCTGTGGATTAATGCTCTGGTCTACAATGTTGGTTTGAATTGCAAGGTTGGTGGTTCAAGCTCACCAGGTGCTCCTTGGAAATCTTATACAGCTATGAGTTGGAACCAACTCGATGGCACTTAACAACTACAACAACAACAGCAATGGAGTCCTGGTGTGACATTGTAGGACAAGCACTGGATTGTTAACCACAAAGTCAGTGGTTCAAACCTACCATCTGCTCCTCAGAAACCATATATAGAATTGCTATGAGTCAGAACTGACTCAAAGGCACTTAGCAATCACAACAACAATGCTCTGAGAAAGGAATCCTGGTAGCATGTGCATTATGAGTTCGGCTGTTAACCGCAAGGTCCACAGTTTAAAATTACCAATTACTCTAATGGAAAAATATGAGGCTTTCTACTTCCTAAATATTTTTTTATTGTTGTTGTTAAGTGCCATTGAGTCTGTTCCAATCCATAGGAACTCTATATCGGATTTCCAAGGAGTGGCTGGTGAGTTTGAACCATAGACCTTGTGATCCAAGCTAACTTTCGTCTTGGAAATCCTGTATGGGCTTACTGTAAATTGGAACCAGCTTGACAGCACACAACCACCACCAGCACCAGTGCTCTGAGAATAGGCCAGATGGAAAATATTTTTGGTTTTGTGGGCCACACAATCTCTAGCACTACTCAACTCTGACATTATGGCATGATAACAGACACAGTAAATACATAAGCAAGTGGACATGGCTGCGTTTCAGTAAAGCTTTATTTACAAAAGAGAGTGGGGAAAGGACCAAATATAGCCCATGTGCTATAGTTTGGGGATCCCTTTCTTAAAACAAAGATTTAAGTTCTCTCTCCATCTGTGATTGTCTGTGTGAAGCCTTTAGGCCTTTTTATGGCTCCATGCTGGATTCTCTGGGTGATGTAAACAGTTAAAAGTCCTGCTGTTAATAGAATGATTGGAGGTTTGAGTTCACCTCTGAGGGAAGACCTGGCAAACAAGTTCCAATAACTTAACTATTGAAATTCCATGAAGTTGGACCCTGTAGGATTTTCAGTGGCCTAAAGGTTTTCAATGACGCACAGGGTCACCATGAGTTAGACTCGACTAGACAGTAGATGCTTTTGTTGTTTTTTTATGTATCTCTATACCAGGGAGTCTCATATTAGACGGAACAAAAGTGCTAGTGGCATGAATAAATCTGTAAAAATGTGTTAAACATATTTGGAATGCTGGGACTCTTTAGTATGGTTCACAAAACTCTCCTCCTGATGTTTGACCCAGGAACATAAACCCTTTCAACTCACAAATTTAGTTTGATTTGGATTTTGGCTACTTTCACCATGTACTGATGGCAACAACCCAATTAATGAAGATTACTTTGTAAACCAGTGAAGGTTGAAAACCATTTTTCTCCTATTTTCTATACTTGTTAAAGGTGGCATATAGAAAATGGAATTTCATATATCCCAACACACCTTAAAGTACACCCTGTAGTAAGCAAATCCCCCACAGTCATAAACATTGTTCTACTGGAGCAGTTTCGAAATTTACTGCATTTCACAGTCCAATGGCTCAGTAAAAGCAATTTTTATTTTTACCTCCTGTATCAACCTGTTTGAAAATCTTTCCATGTCGGAGAGGCAGTAGGAGGCAAACATTAAAGTACTTTTTTTAAAAAACTGTTTTTTTTTATTTCCCCATTAAAAAACCAGGCTTAAAAACACTACCTACCTCAAAATGTTGACAGCTGAATAAACAGCAGGAGGAACCTGAAGACCAGGTAAACACACTGCAGTAAATGATACTATACTAAAAACATTCTTGATACCAAAAAAACAGTGAAAAATATTAATAAAATTTAAGCTTTTCTCATTTACTCAAACATTTTTTCATTTCTTTTCCTATTTATGACTCTCTTATCTTACTTGAAGCATGTTTGTTTTATATGGCCCTTTATTATCTCAAACTATATTTCTTATACCATCATTATTGGGCTCATAAGCAGATACAGAACTACCTACATTTACAAAGTAGATGAAGAAATTCAAAGTCCATTGAGGACCACAAATAACAGTCTGATATTTAAAATTACTGTAGAAATTAATTCTCTTTTGTTTTCTTTTCTCTATTTTTCTTCTAACTTTGGTCCTTCTCTGGTCTTTATCCCAACTCCTTCCAACTTTTCTCCTTTTTGTCCCCTATTTTTATCATATACAAACTTCCTGTCATGAATTTTAAGGTCATTCATAATTTTGGTCTACCAAATTTAACCAATCCCAGAATGTTTCCTTACTCAAGGTTCACTTGGCACTTTGTTCTCAAAGACCTTAAGGTAATATCTACATATGGTTTTGCTTACATGTAACTATTTATAAACAACAATATACTGATTTTTAAGTCTGTCTATCCATCCATCACAACACAACACAAATTCCAGGTCCTGAGGTATTCTTCCTCTCTACCTAATTTGCATCTGATTTTCATGTTCCCTCTTCATCTTGGAACTCCTTTAGTCAAGTTACAGACAAAGCTCCTTCAGAGATCTATAGCTTTGTGCACAATCTGGCTCCTGTTACACCTCTGATTACCTAATTATGTCTTCATTCATGACACTTGTTCATCAAGTTTTTGAATATAGCAGGTGTGCTCCTTCCATGGCTTTTGTAACTAACTTCCTCTATACCTGAAGCATGCTTTCCTAGTTATCTGTGCGGCCAGTTCCGGCCCATCATGTCCTACAGATTTTTACTCTAGGAACCATTCACTGAACACCTTATCAAACTCCTTATAGAACCATTTTTGGTATTACACTATACACTGTATATGTCCTTCCCTCCTCATTTCTTCCATTGAGCAACTTTTACAGTTTTTATTGTCTTGCTTATTTTCTGCTCCACTATATAGCAGGCAATGTTCAAGTATTTTTATCAGTTTTGTTTAAGACTTTCTGCACAACACCTAGATGATCACCCAAAACTTGAGAGGCTACATAATTATTTGCTGCATGAATGAATGGGTATCTTTCACATATAATTTAGCATTCCATATTCTATTTTTTTCTGCCTCTATCATTCCCAGAGTTCCAGAGCAGGAGACTCTTCATATCAAGGAAAATACATGTCTCTGTAGTACTGGACTGGTAGGGACAGACAATTGAGAAATAGAATGGTGTTGGTGGTGGTAGTTGGGGAGAAGATAAAAGCAAGAAGTGACTAGCTTACAAGCTTTCATGGGTGTGCATATAGTTAAAATGTTATGGATGAAGTCCTTTCATCATGTAGGAAAGGGACAATGGCTAGAAAAGGCAAGGTGGGGCCTTCAGTGCAGTGAATTATTTAATGTCTCCTCTAGCTATAGTGTTGTTGTGAGTGCTGTTGAGTCAATTCTTAATCATAGCAACCCTCTATAGGGTTTCTGAAGAGCTGGTGGGTTTGAAACTTGAACTTGTGGTTTGCAGTCCAGTGTTTATCCTACAGCACCACACACCAAATGACTTTTTCCTGATGGGTCTGGGTAAGATAATGTTGAGAAAGATGTTAATGGATTGTATCGTACAGTTGTGAGTGATTGTTAATAGGGTGGTGGTTAGTCAATCTTGCCATCATACTAAGTATAAAATGAGCCATCCCAGAAGCAGAGGGTGGTGGATCACACTACCATCAAAAACAAAAAGCTAGGAGTGGAACATAGGATCCCTGCTCATCAAAACTCCTCAACTCAAGGATTGAAAATAGTTGACACTGGAGGATTGGCAACAGCAGCAGAACCAAGAGCCAGAGCATGAGACACAGTGGTAGACTTCCTGGCCCACAGAAGAAGTAAAGCTGAGTATCTGTGGGCACAACACACGTTTGTGAAATGGGGTGCCTCCAGGCATTGAATTAGGTTTATTGACCCATAGAGCTAGAGCTGAGTCCTTTTGGCCTGAAATTTATAGCAGAATGGAGTTTCCTTTGGTCATTTATTAGCAGTCCTAAAAGAGCTTTGTAATTTTTCCCGAACAGGGCAGAAGCTAGACCAAGGGCAAGATAGATTAGAGGCTGTGCTAACTGGAAGAATTATGCCTTGAACCCTGAATTGTAGCCTGTTCACTTCTCTAATAAACCCTATTACTGTGAGTATGGTGCCTGAGTTCTGTGTGGCCATCACAATGAATTATTGAACTCAGTTGAGTAGAAGGGATGAATGTGTTATGCAGATATTAATTAATCCCATTTAGATAATCAGGACTTGGAGGTTATGACCTAGATTTTCTCTTTTGTCTATGCTTCTAAAATATCAAAAACAATGCAGAGCACAGGAAAGGGATTACATGTATATTTTTGTGTGTGTGTGTATTTGTTTGTTTGCTTATTTTTAAAAATCTTAACATGGAAGTGAAAAAGATGCTAAATTTACCAAAAATAAGGTTGCCAATGAAAGTTTCTGGACAGAATGAAGAATTAGAAAAGGAAGTGCCATTTATTATCTCCTCAGTCAAGTTCTATCTCTTTTTAAACACTGAGTCTATGTAAACAGGCTATTTTAAAACTCAAAGTAAGTTAAAGGCATCAAAGCCAATAGAAAACTGGGGGATAGCCAGGTGGAACTCTCCGCTCCCTTTAACAGCATCTATGTCTACATTCAATCCAAAATGAAAATATCACATGCAATATTAAATAGAATATCCTCTCACCTATTTCAGAGTATATAGCTGTTATACTTTTAGTGAACTTTCATTTACATTTTTGTGTATGTTAACTATTTTGCTCCACTTAGAATCATTATTATCTAGCAAATTATATCTTAAATTATACACAGTGACCTCAATCTAACAGTTAGAAGCTATGGCTTAACGCATGTACAGTAGCAGGTGCAATAATAAATCAGCTCCAATTAGTGAGGTTGTGAAAGGATCCTTGAGAAGTTAGAAATCTGTGGTTCCACATTTAAAGAGCTTACCTGCTGAGAATGCTGGATTGTGTACAATTTAGTTTTTTGCTTCATTTTGTCTTCATATAGCTGCATTGTGTATGAGGGCCTACCTTTATCACCTGAGCTGAATCAGCTATTTAACGAAACTGTTTTTAGCCAAAGGCTTTCCAAAATCAATTCTGCGATAGGGGCACTGTTGCTGTGATGTGATAATTTTTAAGAGGAAAACTCTCAACCTCAGAGATAAGCATTAAATCATAAAACATGTCATTTGGGATAATTAGAATTATTATACAAGAAGACAGATTCAAATAGGCAAAAGAAACCCTGAAAAGAGACACTATCACCTATGCACACACACCACACAGACATGTACATGTGCTCATACTGACAAGCACTTCTACTCTTTATTATCCCTTTGAATTGCTCCATATCAGGTTATCTTAATTTTATCATAGTGTTAGCGTTGTTGTTAAGTGCTGTCAAGTCAGTTCCAACCCATCTCGACCCTGTATAGGGTTTCCAAGCAATGGCTGGTGGGCTGAACATTTTGCGTTCTTCTGATTTCAAATCTCCAGTCCCTTCTGCACTCTGTTTTTTATGCACTAGGAGAGTAAGTTAAAAAAAAGTATTGCTACAACACTCTACAAACCTTTATGAGACAGAAATATCAAACTGTGAAGCTACTGTTTCTTGACATATACTCAATCTGCAAATGCTGTTAAGTGCTATCCAGTCAGTTCTGAGTCATAGCGACCCTGTATAGGGTTTCTGAGGAGATGCTAGTAAGTCTGAACAACCTACCTTTTGGTTTAAATCTACCTAGCGGTCCATTGCTTTATCCCACAGCACCACACAAGGGCACTTAAACTCCATATTTTTGAAGGTGGTGTTTCCATCTCTCTAACTCCTACACAGTTTTCTGCAGCCCTGATTTGCTTCACACCAAAATGGCAGTTTTTACATCCTTCAGTAACTCAAACCATATTCCTTTTAAATGTTCTTTGAGTTGTAGAGACAAAAAGGAGTTGAAAGGGGCAAGTTCAGAGCAGGAGGGTCAAGGGGGTATAGTTTCTTTAAAAAATCCTCTTAAGACAGCCCTTAATACTATTACTCTGAAGAATGAGCAGATGCATTGTTATAGTGGGAAAAAAATTCCTCAGCACAATTTTCCTGGTCTTCTTCTCACACATACAATGTTCAGTTTTCTTAAAACTCTTCATACACCCCTGTAATCATCCTGTGCCTTTTGAGAAAACCTACCCAGATTATCACTATGTTGTTGTTGTTAGGTGCCATCGAATCAGTACTGACTCATAGTGGCCCTGTGTGCAACAGAACGAAACACTGCCCTAGCCTGGGCCAACTTCACAATTCTTGGCATGCTTGAGCCCATTGATGCTGCCACTTTGCCAATCCATCTGGTTGGGGGGTCTTCCTCTTTTTCTCTGACCCTTGACCTTACCAAACATGATATCCTTCTCCAACGACTTGTCCCTCCTGACAATATGTCCGAAGTATGAGAGACAAAGTTTGGCCATTCTGGCCTCCAAGGAGCACTCTATAGAATCCCCTAAACAAAACAGTTTCCATAAGCTTTGGAGCTAACCTCTTTGCTTTGAATTAAGCTGATCCAGAGTATGTCCTTGAAAACCATGTCTTTAGTTGGACCTTTTCCTTGAAGCTACCCTAAGGAGACTAAGACAAGTGTATTACAGGAGAACTCGACTGCAGCCATAACTTTTCAGAGACATGTTTGAACACATTTTCTTTGGAATAAACCTGTGCACTGATGAACTGGAACATCAGTAACAGTGCTTTTCCACTTATCTGTGTATATAAAATGATCTTATCTGCTTCTCAGTTCACCTTTCTGAAACACTGCTCAGTAATACTTTCCATAATTGTGTACTCCTGCCATTTCACTGCAGCTGCTTGGCAAAATTGCAATGGTGGTTGAATCCCACAGGTTTTGTTTTCATGTCTAAGAAGTTCACTTTGTTGTTCTTGTCAAGAGCCATTGAGTCAGTTCTGACTCATTGCAACCCTATGTACAACAGAATGAAACATCACCTGGTCCTGTGCCATCCTCACAATTGCTACTACGTTTGAACCCACTGTTGCCACCACTATGCCAGTACATCTTGTTTGGAGGTCTCCCACTTTTGCACTAAGCATGATGTCCTTCTCAAAAGTATGAGAGATGAAGACTTGCCATCTTGGCTTCTAAGGAGTATTCTGATCATGCTTCTTCCAACTCAGATTCATTTGTTCTTCTAGAAGTCCTCAGTACCTTTCATATTCTTATCCAACACCATAACTCAGATGCATCATTTCTTCTATGATCTTCCTTATTTACTTTCCAACTTTCACATGCATATGAAGTCATTGAAAATATCATGACTCGGGTCAGGTGCAGTTTAATCCTCAAACTGATATCTTTGCTCTTGAACACTTAGAGGTCTTGGGCAGAAGATTTGTCTGATGTGCTTTTTTTTTTTTTTTTGCCTAATGTGATACATTGTTTGATTTCTTTCCTGCTGTTTCCATGAGTTCTAATGGTGGATTTAAGCAAATTGAAGTCTTTGACAACTTCCACCTTTTCTCCATTTATTTATTGGTCCAGTAGTGAGAATTTTTGTTTTCTTTACATTGAGGTGCAATCCATACTGAAGGCTGTGGTCTTAAATCTTCACTTTCAGCATGTAAGGTTGTATCATATACCACAGGATGCTAATGAGCCTTCCTCCAATCCTGATGCCACGTTCTTCACATAACCCAGCTTCCTGGATTGTTTGCTCAGCATACAAATTGAATAAATATGGTGAAAGAATACAACCCTGGCACACACTTTTCCAAATTTTAAACCATTCAGTGTCCCCTTGTTCTGTTCGAATGACTGTCCTTGGCCTGTGTGCAGGTTCCTTATTAACATGATTAAGCGTTCCTGAATACTCATTCTCCACAGTGTTGTCCATAGCTTAGCAGAAGTTCACTACACTCTACTAAATAAAACTAAGCAGCCATGTAGATTTATGACACCAAAAACAATTACAATTTTCAGACAGATATTGTGCTCAATGTTACTTGATACTGTATTTATTTGTTTGCAGTTCCATTTCCCATTCTCCTCACTGACGTTTTTATTCTTTTAAACTTTATTCTGTCTCATATACTTTTAGTTACTTAAATTTATTTCAAGAAGGCTGAATCAACTAAGAATAAAGAATCTCAATTTCATCTCAGTTTTACTTACTTCCATATCCTTATTCATGCTTACCTTCTTGTCAGGATAAAAGGTCTCTCCATCTATTCCAGATCAGTTCCACAAATTTTCAGTGTGCCAATCAGATTCATTTTCTAAGAAAATGTCCTATTAAGTATTTCTTCTCTTTCTGTTCAACCCTCTTTAGTGGATGTCTCTACTCAGCCTGCACTTGCTCTGCTGAGCTTCTTTGTTATTCATCTAACCATCTCTAGCCCAATAAACTCAATTT
>NW_006408537.1:12293116-12298894 GCF_000296735.1 Chrysochloris asiatica
ATTAAGTTCCAATTAATTTCTGGGTTACTGTCATATATATTTTCACTCCCTTACCTTGCATGCACTCTTCAATCAGTTAAGATTAGGGTATTCTTACTTTGCCCACCATGTTTCAGTCTGTAAAGGAACCCATAATCTCAATAACCAAAAACACTTTGTGAATATAGTTGTGAATACAGTTCTGACTCATAGCAACCCTATGCACCACAAATCAAAGCACTGCCCAGTTCTGCGCCATCCTAACAATTGTTGCTATATTTAAGCACATTGTTGCTGCCAACGTGCCAATACATCTCACTGGGGATCTTCCTACTTTACACTAACCCTCTATACATTACCAAGCATGACGTCCTTGTCCAGGGATTAGTCCTTCCTGACAAAATATCCAAAATACAAAATACAATGTCTTACCATCTTTGTCTCTGTGAAGCGTTCTGCTGTATTTCTTCCAAGACAAATTTGATCATTCTTTTGGTGGTCAATGGTACTATCAATATTGTTTGCCAACACCATAATTCAAATGTATCAATTCTTCTCTGTGTCTCTTATTCATGGTCCAACTTTCACATGCATGTGAAGTGATTGAAAATACCATGGCTTGAGTCAGGAACACCTAAGACCTCAAAGTGACATATTTGCTCTTTAACACTTGAAAGGGGTCTTTGCAGCATTCTGTTCTTCTCCAGGGACTGGTCCTTCGAGAAAATATGTCCAAAGTATGAGAGGCGAAGTCTGGCCATTCTGGCTTCTAAAGAGCGTTCTGACTGTACTTCTTCCAACACAGATTTTTTGGTTCTTTTGGAAATCCATGGTAGCTTTAATATTCTACTCCAATACCACAACTCAAATGCTATGATCTTCCTTATTCATTGTCCAACTTTGACACACATATGAGGCTATTGAAAATACTATGGCTTGAGTCAGGCGCACCTTAGTCCTCAAACTGACATCTTTGTTCTTGAACATTTTAAAGAGGTCTTGTGCAGCAAATTTGCCTGATGCAATAAGTCGTTTGATTTTTGGACTGCTGATTCCATGAGTGTTGATGATTGATTCAAGCAAATGAAGTCTTTGACGACTTCAATTTTTTCTCCATTTATATATATGGATGTTATCCAGTGGTGAGGATTTTTGCTTTCTTTACATTGAGATGCAACCCATACCAAAGGCTGTGATCTTTGATCTTCATCAGTATTTTAAATCCTCTTCACTTTCAGAAAGCAGGGTTGTAGCATCTGCATGCTGCAGGTTGCTACTGAGTCTTCCTCCAATTCGAATGCTATGTTTTTCTTCATATGATCCAGCTTCTTGGATTATTTGCTTAGTATACACATTAAATAAGTATGGTGAAAAAATATATACCTGGCACACTTAGACCATCAAGTGTTCCCTTGTTCTGTTCAAACAACTGCCTCTTGATCTATGTACAGGTTCCTAGTAAGCACAATTAATTGTTTCAGAATATTCGTTCTCCATAATGTAGTCCATAGCTTGTCATGATCCACACAACTGAGAGCTTTTGAGTAGTCAATAAAGCACAGGTAGACGTCTTTCTGATGTTCTCTTCTTTTAACCAAGCTCCATCTAATGTCAGTAATGAAACCCTCATTACTGGCATTACATTTCACTTTCTCATCTGAATACAGCTTGAACCTCTGGCAGTTCCCTGTCAACATATTGTTGCATCCATTTTTAATTATCATTAATAAAACTGTGCTTGCATGCAATATTAATGATACTGTCTGAGGCATGTGGCACTGCAGGATAATGCACTGGACTGCAACGTCGATTGGAATCTCAAGGTGGCAGTTCAAACACACTAGCTATTCCTTGGAAACTTTACACAAGGTCGCTATGAGTCAGAACAGGCTTGAAGGCATTTAAAAAATAATAATGGTGTCACATTCATTATCAAAAAGAATTTTTGATCTAACTTGAAGTATAATGCTGACTGTCATAATATCCATATGCATACAAAGACCAGTTAATACCACTGTTATTCAAATTTATGCACCAACCACTGAAGTCAGTGATGATGAAATTGAAGAATTCCACCAACAATTGAGTCTAAATTTGATCAAACATGCAATCAAGATGTATTGATATTTACTGGTGATTGGAATGCAAATGTTAGAAACAAAGAGGAAGAATCAGTCATTGAAATAGTATGGCCTTGGTGATAGGAATAATTTTGGAGATCATATGATAGAATTTTGCAAAACCAATGATTTCTTCATTGCAAACAGAATACACAGAAACCAAATTGACTACATCTGTGTAGCAAGAGTGTGAAAAAGTGTCATATCCTCAGCCAATACAAGACCAAGGATAGACTGCGGAACAGACTATCAATTACTCCTACGCAAGTTCAGGCTGAAGCTGAATAAAATGGAAATAACTCCACGACAGTCAAAATATGACCTTGAACACATTCCACCTGAACTTAGAGATCGTCTCAAGATCAGAATTGATGAATTAGACACCAGTGATTGAAGACCAGAAGAATTGTGGGATGACATCAAGAACATCATACAAGAAGAAAGTAAAAAGTCACTAAGAAGACAAGAAAGGGCAAGACCAAAATGGTCTTCTTAGAAGAAACACTAAAACATGTTTTCCAGTGTAGAGAAGCTAAAGAAAATAGAAGAAATGAGGAGGTAAAAGAACTGAACATAAAATTTCAATGGGTACCTCAAAAAGACAAAGTCAAAACAAACATTATAATGAAATACAAAAAGACCTTGGATAGAAAACTAAAAGGGACTACAATGTTCAACATTTCTCAAGCTAAAATAACTGAAAAAAAAATTAAGCCAACACTTGAAATACATAAGGATTCTATGTGTTAAATATTGAACGATGCAGAAAGCATCAAAATAAATGGAAAGAAAACCCAGAATCACTGTACCAAAAAGAAACAGTTGATGTTCAACTATTTCAAGAGGTGTCATATGATCAAGAGTCAATGATACTGAAGGAAGAATTCCAAGTTGAGCTTAAGGCATTGGCAAAGAACAAGACTCCAGGAACTGATGGAACACAAATTGAAAAATTTCAACAAACTGATGCAGCATTGGGGGCACTCACTAATTTATGCCAAGAAATTTGGAAGACAGTTACCTGGCCAACTGATTGGAAACAATCCACATTTGTGCTCATTCCAAAGAAACGTGACCCAATGCAGTGTGGAAATCCTTGTCTAATATCATCAATAACATAGGCAAGTAAAATTTTGCTAAAAATAATTCAAAAACCATTGCAGCACTACACCAAAAGGAAGCTTTCGGAAAGTCAAGCTAGATTCAGAAGACTTTGTGGAATGATGAGTAACATTGTTGATATCAGATGAATATTGTCTGAAAGCAGAGAATACTAGAATGATTTTTACTTATGCTTTATTGGCTATGCAAATGCTTTCAATTATGTGCTAAAGATAATTTAAAAACATTAGCAGTGGTACATTGATAGGGAGTTGCCAGGGGTTCAAGCTGAATTCAGACAGGGACATATAATGAGGGACATATCATTACTGACATCAGATAGATCTTGGCTGAAAGCAGAAAATACCAGAAAGATATTTACCCCTGCTTAATTGACTATGAATGCTTTTGATTATGTGGCTTGTGACAAGCTATGGACAACATTGAATGGAATGAGTATTTGGTAACATTTAATTATGCTCATGAGGAACCTGTGCATAGACACGTAGTCATTTGAACAGGACAGGGAGACACTGAATGATTTAAAATCAGGAAAGATGTGTATCAGGGTTGTATACTTTCACCATATTATTCATTCAGTCTGTATGTTGAGCAAACAGGATTATATGAAACAGGATGTAGCAACCGAACTGGAGGAAGACTCATTAACAACCTGCAATATGCAGGTGATACAACCAAGCTTGCAAAATCGAAGAGGACTTAAAATATTGATTACGATCAAAGACCACAGCCTTCAGCATGGGTTGCACATCACTGTAAGGAAAATCCAATGTAAAAATCCTTACAACTGGACCAATAAACAACATTTTGACTACATATGTAGTAAGGTAATAAAAATAAGCCCTTTCTGCAGGGCATTTGCTAGGATTAAATGAAATGATGCTCCTGAATTTATTTTCAAAATACAATGCCTTATTCAATTACTGGTTATTTTCATTTTCAAATTTACTTATCTTTGGATAGCATTACATTTATGTCTTTAAGTCATACTATTGTACCTAATTTGCATTTTTACAGTTACAAAATGATCAAGATTACTATATTAATTTCTGTATAGCCCAGTAATGTTTCTCCAAGCAGATGGACCCCTGGATGTTTAGTTTTCCTTGTCTGGAGTCAGTTATATGGTTTATTTTTTAACCAATTTATTTTTAACAAAAATTGTTTTGTATCTTCTCTATGCTTTATACCTCACCACAGGAAAATTACCTTGGGGAATATTCTTGTAAATTCTTTAATGATACCTCAGTGTCTAATGCTTAACACAAACTAATTGAGGATAATAAGCAATTGGTGATGTAATATAATTTGAATTCCTTGCCTTATGCAATGACTCTCAGACCTAACAAATACTATATTCATAATTAATCAAGGTGTATAATTTCAGATTTGGACAAATAATATTTCAGTCATTAGAATCAGGTATGTAGGTGATTACTCTGGCTTCAACACTTAATGTCAAAGAGCCCAAAATGGAGTTTATTATAATTAATATTGTTAATTATGTCTTCTCATAAAATCTACAGTTATGACTTTCTGTTATTTAAATTACCTCAGCAAACAGCCACAGGACCTCTGTCAATTACCAAAAAGCATCAAGTGCAATCTGAGTATGCTGTGCACTTGCTACTATTTGAATTCATTGTCAGTGACATTTTAAGCAATTTATCATTTATTCCACTAATGTCTTCTTGCCTTTCTCTCATGCCAAACACAAAATATGCAGTTTTAAAGTTACATAAAAGTATAATTTAAGTAAATCCACCTGTGACTATAAATACCAATACCCTGAAAAGTAAAATATATATAGAAAATAATGCTTTTGTTCTTGCCATGTGTGCCTCTATTAGTTTGAAAACAAATTCTTTTTGATAATTTGAATACAGAATGTGCTATTATATCATGATGTGTGTGGATGATGAGATCTAGGGAGAACGTAGTGGTGGTGGTGGTGGTGTGTCATGGAGTCGGTTCGGACTTATAGCAACCCTGCATAGGGTTTCTGAGGCTGTAAATCTTCACCGGAGCAGAAAGCCTCATTTTTCTCCTATGGAACACCTGGTGATTTAGAACTGCTGATTTTGAGGTTAGCAACCTGACTCTTAACCACTATACTACCAAAGCTCCTTTCAAGGGAGAATATGTAGGAGTTTGTATTTGATTAGAGGGAAAGATATATATCATGATAAATTTAAGAATCTTATATGTTATGTGTTCTGTTATATGCTGTCAGGTCATTTCTGATTCATAGCCACCCTGTATAGGATTTCTGAGGAGTGGCTGATGAGTTTCAGCTGCCGACCTTGCAGTTCAAATCTACTTTGTGGCCCAGCGCTTACCCAACAGGGCCACACCAGGACTCTGGACTCTTAATATCTAATATTAAATTTAGCATTTTAGGTAACAGGATTCATTTCTTTGTTATTGATTTAGTAAACATTTTCTAATACTTTTATCTCAAGAGGTTTTATTCAGATGTTAAATGCTACTTCCCCCAGGAGGCCACCATGCACTCACCATGTTGTTACAGGAGCTCTTACAATATCATATATATATA
>NW_006408537.1:12299044-12324476 GCF_000296735.1 Chrysochloris asiatica
CGAACTGCTGACCTTGCGGTTCACAGCCCGATTCGTAACCACTACGCTACCAGAGCTCCATATATATATATATATATATATCCCTCCCTATTTGTATTTAATACACATTGCCTGTTAGGTGATTCCTTCCCCCCTCCCCCTCCCCCCATGCATAAGAGCCTTTTGAGTGCAAAGATTTTCTTATTCATCTTCAAAACACTTAAGCCAAGCCACAAATTTTGGCATGTATCAACAATTTTTAAAAAAATAATGATTAAATGAATTAAGGAATTATTCATGGTTTACCTGGTGTAGTGTTGTGGGATAGTGCACTGGACCACAAAGTTGGTTTGAACTGCAAGTTTGGTGGTTCAAATTCACCAGCTGCTCCTCGGAAACCCCATACAGGGTTGCTATGAGTCGGAACTGACTGGAAGGCACTTAACAGCAACCATCTAAAGGAAAAGCGGTATTGACAATGTCTGGCTCATTTTCTTACTTCCTTATATACTTCACGTATCACAAACATAAATGAGACTCTCATTCTAATATTTTATAAATTATAGTAGAATACATTTAAAACCTTATCAGAAACATCTCTATCATGAGATGATTCAGTGGTGTGCTAGTAAATTTTTAAGAGGGTTATGGGATGGAGGAGGTGAAGGAGAGGGGAGCTTGATTTGCAGTGCTGGCTGATTTCTGTGCTATAAACATTCCCACCACGGCCAATTACAAACAACTAACACCTTGTCACTGACACAAGGTTGAAAAGAGATGTGCACTCCTGAAATGGTAAAAGCAGCCTCCAGGACATCACCGTCTATGTCTATGTACTCTGTGCATCATTATTCACTTCATCTGGGTTCTCTGAATTACTGTCTTCTGCTGGTCTTCAGATTGTTCCTTTCAAGGATTGACTTTTATAGGTAGAGGTAACAAATCAAGGACAGTACAGCAGTGTGTTGCTGAGGTCTTTAAAATTGATATCCTTAATATAATTCTTAAGACCACCATTAAACAATGGTGTACTCTTTTACAAGAAGCACATTTTAAAACATATGTAAAAACAGAAAATGTGCAAGATGACTACATTTGAATTCTATTTTAATTGGTGTTGAGGAAGGTTATATTATACATCTATGCTTTGAGTGGGAGAAGTAGATCATTATGCTTAAAAATATCTATGCCTTACTGTTTTTTTTGCTAACTACGTCCTTCCTCATTTTTCAGTTAATTTAAACTTATATTTTCTCAGGAATAAAACCTGAGAACTTTAAACACTTGAGGTAAACCACATGTTTACATATTTATGCATGTTATATATCTTGGTTACTGGCTTACAATTAATAGAATTAAACAAGAAAAGACTCAGTCAGCAATTCTGAAAGAAATCAAGGATAATGAAAGGCATTTAATTCATAACTTGACTCCTGGTGATCTATTGGATTATTTTTTCCTTTAGGTCATCTATGCTAAATGGATTAATTTAGAAATATTTTAATAGTGAACAGGTCCTGTGATAACTTTAAAGAACCATAATGATTAATATGTTGTTGCTGTTATTAAGTGCAACTGAGTTGTTTCTGACTCATAGTGATCCTGTGTGGAATTTCCAAGGAGTGGCTGGTGGGTTTGAATGGTAAACCTTGTGGTTAGCTGTTGTTAGTGTTGTTGAGTCAGTTATGACTCATAGTGTCCCTGTATAGGGTTTCTGAGGAGCAGCTAGTAGGATTGAACCATTGACCTTGTGGTTCACAGTCCAATGCTGATCCTAGAGTACCAAGCCAGCAGTCTAGTGCTTATCCTACAGTGCCACACCAGGACTTCTGAGATTAGTATAGAGGTGGGAAAATAGATTCAAGATGAACATTTGTTGTCAAAAATTATTTGAAATTTTTATGAAAAATCTTCAAATATGGTAAACTCTCAAACGTCAAAATTAAGCACATTGGTGATAGTATTAAAATTAATAAATGCAAATCTGTAAGAGACCTTTTGGGTAGAAGGAGTAACATTGAATTCTGGGTATATACATTAAATTCAGAAATGATAGCCCCCCTTAGCATAAGTTGGACTGCTAGTCATAAGGCTCGCAGTTTGAATTCACAAGCTACTTTTGAGGAGAAAGAAGAGGCTTTATGCTCCTATACAAATTTAAATCCTCAGGCACTACACAGATCTCTAGACACCCTATATAGGACCATTATGAATTGGATTCTACTCCATGGCAGTGGGAATAAAGGATAAACAAAATCTGTGTCTTTGAGCACAGGATATCTCAAGGGTATATATAATTCCATAGATAAAATTCTATTGCATTAAATCTATATGAAAGTTTGTTTTGATTTTTTTCTAATTAAGTTGTCAACGTCAGATGAAATGAAACCATATTGGAGCCCTTAAATACTTTCAAGTATATTATTGACAGTCACGCTTACTTCTGTAGGGTGTTGAATCATTGTTGTTGTTGTTATTAAGTGCCTTCAAGTCGGTTCTGACCCATAGCAACCCTATATAGGGTTTCCAAGAATCATTAGAAGAAACTTAATTATGATCAACATCTCTTTATTAAATCTTACACAAGAATAAATTTAAAAAATAAATTTCAATATTTATGGATAAACTGGGCTGCAAGGTAGGTTTGAACTATAAGGTTGGTGGTTCAAACTTACCAGCTTCTCCTCAGAAACCGTATACAGGGTAGCTATGAGTTGGAACCGACTTAACTACAACAACAAATAGACATTTAATGAATATGTAAATTTAAATAATAGATGGAAAATCTAACTAAAAGCCATGTTTATAACTCATGATAAATACATATCCACTTACTTTTATTTTATAAAGTCTAGATTTTGCCAATTTGTACCAGTTAAAATATTAAAGGCTTTTATTTCATTTGCCTTACTTTCAAGACTTAAATTTATTGATTCACCAAGTTGCTATTTCACATAGCTGGTCATTAATGTGGAAACTTTATAAATCATTTGTTTTAATATGAGTCTGGTTCTTAATAAATACAAGAGATTATCTAGCCTTCTTTAATCCTAATGTGTCTAGACTCCAGAATTCACTATTCTTCTTCTTCCCAGACTTATAAATTGAGAACATCTCCCATGGAATTGATTAACTAAATGAAAATGTATTCTTAAAGTAATCTAGAGTAGTTTTAATAAATCTAAGTAATATATAACTTAGGGGAAATTACTGAAAGTGACAGGGCAACAAAAATTTTTCAAATCAAAAATGTTGCTGGATAGGTGAAACCTGTGTGAGATTATATTATATAAAAGAGATACCTTATGCATTATGAAATATTGAATCGTAGTGAGAAAGAGTACAGATGCTAAGCTTTATTGACTATTCATGTGCCAAGGTGCACTTTGCTAAAAGTGTTACATGAATTATCTTGCTAAATCTCTCAAAAAGTCTACAAGACAGGTAAAAATGTTATTGTTGTTTACAACTTAAGAATTTTTAGGATATGGATGTAGTAGATCAAAAGAGGGAACTAATCTTTACAGTGAGGATCATTCCCACACCCTCGATATATAGGGTTCAAAGGGATGGGCAACTTAGACATTGGCTACCCAAAATGGGGGACTACAAAGGCAAGAGGTGACTGGCTTATAAGCTTTCAAGCGGGAGCCTAGTTCCAGAAGGGGTTGGGGAAAGTAGAGTCGCCACTGAGTGGTTTCCAATCTGTTGGGACCGGGCTGATAAAAGGAGATGGGGATAGGACTCTTGTGGTACAATAGTGAGTAATTGCTATTAGGACTGACTGTGAGGGTCAGAAATATAAAGGTAGATGTTTTGTAACAAAAGGAGGGGAGTGGTTGACTTTGCAGTTCAGGAGTGGAGGTCCCTAGAACCATCAAGGGAGAAGAGCTGAGTGCAGGACCCTACCAGAGAAACAGTGACACCAGAGATGGAGGCAGAGACATGACCTGAAGAGAGGGAGCGACTGGGGACTCTGGACTCAGGGAGGGAGAGGGGCTGTGTGCTGATGGCTGGGGGTGCAGACTTGCAGGGTGTACTCTTTGGTAGTTTGATGATGCATGGAGGGGATTGTAATCATTGCAATGAAATGAAATACAATTGGATGAATGTAAAGCTGATGTTCTCCCATGTAAACTATCACATAATTCACAATAAAATGTTTTTTTTAAAAAAAGAATTATTAGGATACAGTTGTGTTCATTCTTTTATTTATTATCTATAACTGCTTCTTCTGCAATAGCAGGATTGGGGAATTTTGTCAGAGACTATGTGTACAAATAATTCACTTTCTGGCCATTTACCAAAGGAGTTTGCTGACTTATGTTTAGATTCCCAGTTTGAAATTTAAAATATTCTTTGCTTTAAGAGATTTAAGGCATTTTGTGGTACTGTAGGTTAATATGCTGGCCTACAAGTTTGGCAATTCAAGTTCATCAACTGCTCCTTGGAAACCCTATACAGGGTTTCTATAGGTTGAAATGGACTCAACAGCACTTAACCATAGCAACAAATTCATAAGCAGTTATATGGCTGAAATAATCACTGTGTATTTAACCTAAATTCCACAGTAGTCCTATAGAGAAACAAGCAAAAGTGAATTTTGACACCATTTTTCACAGAATTTAGCATATTTTTCTATAAGTCCTATAGTAAGAAATTGCTTATTGTTATTATGCTTCATAGGAAACTTGATGGTAAAACTTAAGTGTTCAAGTGCTAGCTCTAAGTTTGGCAGTTCATATCCATTTGGTGGGAGAAAGACCTGGGGATCTGCTTTCATAAAGAATATTTGTTAGATGCAATCAAATCAATACTGACTCATACCAACCCTATGAACAACAAAATGAAACACTGCGTGGTAGTGCACCAACCTCACAATCGTTGCTACATTTGAGCCCATCGCAGCTGCCACTGTACCAACCCATCTCATTTGGGATCTTCCTCTTTTAGTTTGACCCTGCACTTCACCAAATATGATATCCTTCAATGAGTGTTGATGGTTGATCTAAGAAAAAATGAAGTCATTGACAACTGTAATCTTTACTTCATTCATTGTGATGCTATTATTGATCCAGTGGTGAGGACTTTTGTTTTCTTTATGTTGCAGTACAACCCATATTGAAGACTGTGGTCTTTGATCTTCCTCAGTAAGTATTTTAAGTCCTCTTGGCTTTTAGAAAACAAGAATGTATCATTTGCATATTGCAGGTTGTTCATGTGTTGTTTCTTCCTATCCTGATGCCATGGTTGTCTTCATATAATCCATCTTCTCAGACTATTTGCTCAGCATACAGGTTGAATAAATATGGTAAAAGAATACAATCCTGGCACACACCTTTTCTAATTTTAAACCATTCAGTGTCCCCTGATTCTGTTTGAACAACTGCCTCTTGGTTTATATACAGGTTCCTCAGGAGCACAATTAAATGTTCCAGAGTACTCATTCTCTCTAATTGTATGTAGTTTGTCATGACTCACATAAAAGAAAGCCCTTCATAGTTAATAAATCACAGATAAACATCTTTCTGATATTCTCTGCTTTCAGTTAAGATCCATCTGATGTCAGCAATGATATTCCTCATCCTATGTCCTCTTCTGAATCTGGTTTGAACCTCTGGAAATTCTCTGTCAATGTATGGTTGCAGCCATTTTTTAATTATCTTTAGCAAACTTCTGCTTGCATTGGATATTAATGATATTGTCCAATGATTCCCACATTCCATGTGTGACATTTCTTTAGAATGGGCACAAATATGGTTCTTTTTGAGTCATTTGGACAGGTAGCTGTCTTCCAAATTTCTTGGCATAGATGAACGAGTGCCTCCAGTGCTTCATCAGTTTGTTAAAAGATTTCAGTTTGTATGCCATCAATTTCCAGAGCCTTTTTCTTTGCCAATGCTTTGAACACACCTTGGACTTCTCCCTTCAATGTCACTGGCTCTTGATCATATGCTACCTTGAAATGTTTGAACATCGACCATTTCTTCTTGGTACAGTTACTCTGTGTATTCCTTCCATCTTCGTCTGCATCGTTCAATATTTTCCCCATGTTGTTGTTGTTGTTGTTAAGTGCCATTGAGTCAGTTCCAACCCATAGTGACCCTATGGATTTCTGAGGAGCCACTGGTGAGCTTGAACCACCAAGCTTGCAGTTCAAATGGCTTTGAAGTCTGCCACATTAACCCACAATCCTTTAATATTTTGACTTGAGGCTTGGTCATAAAGAATATAGGGGGTGAAACAACAATCCTATGGGACAGTTCTGTTATATTACATGGGGCCCCTATCAGCTGATGTCAACTTGACCGCACTTAGCAACAGAAACACTATGATTCAACACAGTCTTTGTAGATTGCAGACATTCATATTAGAATTAAGACATACTTGGTGGTGGTTATATATTTTTGAGTTGTTTCTGACTCATAGCAACCCTATATAGTTTCCCAGGCTGTAAAGGTAGAAAGCCTAATCATTCTACAGTGGAGTGACTGGTGGATTTAAACTATTGAATCCCAACAAGTAACCCACTATGCTACCAGGGCTCCTTAAAATATAGTTGGTGGTGTTGATGGTTGTGTGTCATTGAGTTGGTTCCTACTCTGGCAACCCTATATAGAGTATCTAAGACTGTAAATCTTTACAGGAGTGACTGGTAGATTTGAACTGCTAACCTTTTGGTTAGCAGCCCAGATAGTAATTCACTATGCTGCTAGGGCTCCCAAAACATAGCTGGATATCATAAAAAAACTGACTCTACACTAAAGAAAAGAGAATGAAGTAGCATTAGAATTTAAAAAATAGTATAATATGTTTGTAAAACTGTTAATATTGACTTAATTTTATTTAAAGAGTTAGAATCTTTCCAAGTATTGTTTCTTTTTTAGGAACTAGTAGATCAACTACCTTTTTTGTTGTAGTCCTGGTGTTGTGCTGAAGGATAAGCAGTGGACCATAAGATCAGTTTGGACCCCAAGATCAGCAGTTCAAACTCACCAGCTGCTCTTTGGAAACCCTATACAGGGTTGCTATGAGTTGGAACTGATTCAATGATGCTTAGCAACAAGAACAACAACAACCTTGCTAATTATAAACCATGCAGAACTGTAATTGTTTTGCAGATTTATACAAGGAAACATCAACTTCAGATTTAGAGAAAAAATTGATTCCAATGCAGCCTAAAGACCAGCTCTCAGAAAATGCTAGCTGGCCCACTGGGTTAGTTGCAAAAAGTCTCATGCTGCTAGTAAATTCACCACAGTCTAAGTCTCTGTCCTTTAATTTATAAAGCTGATTTGAGAGTCCACTGAGTGTATTCCTCCCTTAAGAGGCAATGGACATTACGTTCACTACAATGGATGTATAGCACTAAACTGTTGAGCACTAACTGTTGAGAATATGAGGCTCTGATTCCGCTTCAGTAGTATAGGAAATTGCTGGGACATCACTCTCTCTGGAAGCATATCTACCCACGAGTACACAGCATAATGCTTTCAGTGCTTATTTTGCTGCATAGTATCCCATGGTGCATTTTTTTTTTTTTCTTCCTGGAGCTTACTTTTTAAGTATGAAGTTATTAAGAGCACTTTTGAGTGACCTAATTTTTCCAAGCACAGGTATTGGAAGTTTGGATCTTAAACAGATCTCAATTACACATACAACCTCTCATGATATAAGAGAAATTTAAAATGAAATGGTATCATTTTCCTTTTAAGAGGACTGACCAGAATGCAGTTTTAAAATAATAACTAGTATTGAAATGTTTTGAATAATTGTGTCTACCTACATTTACATACACTATGCTATGAATACCGAGCTAGTCCTGGTGTGGCATTGTAGGATAAGCACAGGACTGCAAGGCAAATGGTTGAAATTCACCAGCTTCTAATCAGAAACCCTACACAGAGTTGCTATGAATCTGAACAGACTTGATGGCACTTAATAACAACAACCACCTTAAAAGTGGAAGGTAACACTTTCAAAGGTTAAGCAAAAAGGATATAATTATATCTTCTGTTTTTCTAGGCCGACCTCATTGTATGCGTCTCTTTATCCCTTTTGATCTTCCCCTACCCATACTAGACAATAGGATGATTAAAGTGAGAACAGGACCACAGACCATTGTAATTTAGGAAGAGCATGTTTCATAAGAAAGAAGATAAGTTTCCTTTTGGGGAGCCTAGATTAAGGAGCTCTGGTATCATAGTGGTTAGAGTCGGGCTGCCAACCTTAAACCTTAAGGTCGGCAGTTCGAAACTACAAGCTGTTCCGCGGGAGAAAGATGAGGCGTTCTGCTCCCGTAAAGATTTACAGCTTCGGAAACCCTGTGCAGGGTCGCTATGGGTTGGAACCGACTCCACAGCACATAACAACAACAACAATTATTAGATTGCTTGATTTGACCTAAACATTTCTTTAATCTAATTATCTGATTTCTTCATTCAGTGATTTCATTTCTCCACAATTTTCTAATTCTATACACTGCATCTATCACTACTGTCTTACCAATATTAGATAATTTCAATTTGTTAAGTGGAAAATATTTTTTCACTCGTCATTCCTCTTGATCTGTATCAGAATTTACTATTTTGAATTAGTTTTGGGAAACTGACTTTTTTTCTTGTTTTTTTTTTTTTTTAAATGACATTCTACTTTTTAAATTCTACTTTCTAATTATGATCTCTTTTGTAATTCACGTTTTGTTTTCTTTGTATCCTCTAAGTGAAATTTTTATACTAAATTTTGAATTTAATTTAGTCTTTCCTTCCATGCCTATGTGTATTAAGAGAAATTTTAACTTATTTGTGCTCCTCAACATTGTGCTTCTATGTAAGGATGGTGGAATGTAGTGATTGGATGAGGAGTTTGTGAAATCTCACTGTAATTGTCCAATTAATAGGTGAGGTGCTAGATACTGAGAAAATAAAATCTGTTGGATTCCAACTGGGTATCAATAGTATATAGCACAAGCAATAGACCAATCTTACTTTCATGTATGGTGGGTAGTTGATATAAAATGATTCAACTCCAAAGACCATCTGAGATCTCTCAGGATCCTTCACTGATTCTACTCATCCAGATGTTCTAAGAGCGTCTCCACTGTGGCGCAGCTTCCTTAAGACTGGCTGATGCTTTGTCTCCTTAGTTACCATTAGGTAATTTTTTCTTAATTTCTTCACATATTCAGAGATAATTATTCTTCCATCCAATCTTCTTATTTCTTAGTCTTTTAAAATAGAACAAACAAAACAAACAAAATGAGTTCCCTTATCTATAAGAGCAGAAAGAATGAATTCTTCCAATCTTCCTTTTAGGGTTGTGTTCTATTCTTTTCATGAGGCAAGGAAGGAAATTGAAAAGAAAGAAAGACAAGATAATATCATTGTTTACATATTAAAACTGGTTATATATGCATGCTTCTTATAATATCACACTTACTTTTTATAACAACCACATATTGTTGTCAGGTGCCATCGAGTCAGCACATACTCAAAGTAACACTATGTACAATAGAACAAAGCACTCTCTGATCCTGCACCTAACTCAGAATCATTGCTAAGCATGAATCCATTGCTGCCGTCACTTTGCAAATCCATTTTATTGGGGTCCTTCCTTTTTTTTCTCTCTGACCCTCCAAACATAGTATCTTTCTCCAGTGATCGGTCCCTCCTGATAACACATCCAAAATATGAGAGATGAAGTTTGGCCATCCGCCTCCAAGGGCACTCTGGCTATACTTCTTCCAACACAGATTTGTTTGTTCTTTTTGCAGTCTGTGGTATTATTAATATTCTCCTCCAACATCATAACTCAAATGCATCAATTTTTCTAAGGTCTTCCTTATTTACTGTCCAATTTACCCGTGCATATGAGGTTATTGAAAATACCATGGTTTGGGTCAGGCTCATCTTAGTCCTCAAACTGACAACTTTGCTCTTGAAATTTTAAAAGTCTTGTGAAGCAGATTTGCCTAGTGCAATGCATCATTTGATTTCTTGACTGCTGTTTTCATGAGTGTTGATGGTTGATCAAGCAAAATGACATCTTTGACAATTTCAATCTTTTCTCTGTTTATATGGACGTTGTTTATTGGCACAGTGGTGAGGATTTTTATTTTCTTTACACTGAGATGCAACCCATAATGAAGGCTGTGGTCTTTGATCTTCATCAGTAAGTATTTTAAATACTCTTGGCTTTCAGCAAGCAAGTTTGTATCATCTGCATATTGTTGTTGTTGTTAAGTGCCATCAAGTCGATTCCAACCCATAGCCACCCTGTATAGGGTTTTCAAGAAGCAGCTGGTTAGCTTGAACCACCAACCTTACAGTTCAAACGACTTTGCAGTCAGACACATTAGTCCACAATGCCACACTAGAACTCCATCATCTGCATATAGCAGGTTGTTAATAAGTCTTCCTCCAATCCTGATGCTACAATTTTCTTCATATAATCCAACTTGACGGTATATTTGCTCAGCATACAGATTGAATAAGTACAGTGAAAGAATATATCCCTGGTGCACACCTTTTCTAATTTTAAACAACTCTGTGTTCCCTTGTTCTATTCGAATGGCTGCCTCTTGATCTATATACATGTTCCTCATGAATACAATGAAATGTTCTGGAATACTCATTCTTCACAAAGTTGTACATGATCCACACAATCAAAAGCCTTTGCATAGGCAATAAAGCACAGGTAAACAACTTTCTGATATTTTCTGCTTTCAGCCAAAATCCATCTGACATCAGCAATGATATCCCTCATTCCATGTCATCTTCTGAATACAGCTTGAACCTCTGTAAGTTCTCTGTCAATGTGCAGTTGCAGCTATTTCATATTATGTTTAGCAAAACAATCACACGAGCTACTTATTATTTTTCTGTTTTATAGCAGGTAATGTTTAACTTGTTTGGTATTGTACAACTAATGAACAGTAAGTCAAAAAACAAATTCATTTCTGATTGTTAATCAGTTACTTTTAAGTATTACCAATATTCCTGCAGAAAACATGATGGTATGGAACATGTGGAATGTAGCATTACATGAAAACTTGTTATGTTTTAATCATATGACATTTACTTGTTTTGCAGGATGTAGGATCCCTGGTTGGTGGAAACAGTTAACTACTGGATTACTCAGTGAGTAGCTTGTGACTTGAACTCACCCAAAGGCTCTTGGAAAAAGAGTCCTGAATCTGCTTCTGAAACTCTCTGGAGCCGCTCTTCTTTGCACACATGATGTCATCAGGAGTCAGAACCATCTAGACAGGAAGTAATAACAGCAACTGCATGACGAAACCACACTGTGTTCTTGAGGAGGAAAATAGACAATATGAAAAACAACACAGTCATTACTTGTCTGGATTTGGTGTTTGTTGTTGTTGCTAAGTGCCATCAAGTTGAATCTGACTCATATTGACCCTTTAAGGGTTTCCAAGGAGGTGCTGATGGGTTTGAACTGCTGACTTTGTGGTTAGCAGTCCAGTGCTTATTCTACAGCACCATACCAGGACTTCATATAAATTACTCTGAGAAAGGGTATTATGAAAGAATTTATTATTTATCATATTATTAAAGAATTTTCATCACAAATATGTGATTATTATAGTTTGAGTTCCTGAAATAGCTTCAATAATTTTGTGCTTAAATTCATTCTTCAGCTGGAAGAAAGCATGAATCATTCAGTTCACAACTTAATTAGTTTAGTTCCAAGCTATTGAAAATATAGGCATTGAAGGAGAGGTGTCTTTCAATGACATCTGTTGGAATAGATAAATTCCAAAAAGAACAAGAAATCACAAATCCCAGTGTGAATTACTACAAAATGGATGAATGCAACAAATGAAGAATCATCCTTTACCTGTAAAAATTTTTTGCAACAGTCAGTAAAATGAATTAAGAATCTGCCTGCTTAAAAAATCAGCAGGACTACCTAAGGAGATAAGCAGAAATCCCTTACCTCCCATGTTAATCTAATGACTAGAATTTTTCTTTCCATTCTTTAAGCAATTATATTAATGTATGGTTTTTGTAGTATTTTAAAAAAGTAATCTGGTAGCCTTTTATTCAATTATAACATGGATATATTTATTTTTCTTTAAAGATGAAATTATGAATAAAACATTTTCTCTTTTCACTCTGGTGGATTTCAGAAAAGGCTTCACAGAAGAGATAATCACAAAGCAGAATTTTGAAAGATGAATTACAGTCCAATTCTTTAAATTTTTATAACATGGGTGTCACTCAGGAAATAGATGTTTCCTCATATGACTTAATCAACACCAACTATCCTTCTCACAGTCACCATCCAGAAAGAATTGATGAGCATTGTGCATGCTTGATACTGTATTAACCCTAAAACAGAGTTGATAAATATGTTCCTAACCTCTAATTGCAATGCACACAGAGCAGATGACCATGCAATAGGCATTGGAGAAAAAGGGAATCTGAGTTAAGCAGGAACCAGGTGGTGTTTTGAGGTAAGTATCATAATACAGTAAAGGTAAAATTTTATCTGTCATTTTTCTCAGACAAGAAACTCTGTTAATGATCACTTCAATATTCTCCAAAGCATTAATTTATATTTTTATTGGCCTGGAGGACTGTAATATACTAAAGAGTACTCAGGGTCATCAGAGAAGTGGAATAGCATTCAGTGGAGCTTTAACATTAATATATCTTATTGTATTTCAATTCTCTAATAAACACAACTCATTTCTTTGTAGAAAGCATGCTTTTATATACATATAGAGTCAAATTGGAATTGCAAGTCTTAGTACTGCTCCAAATCACTCACTGAGTAAGTCAATTTTTCTGGGCCTAAGGTTTGTCATTTGTAACCTAAGCAGCTTATTTCACATGATATTTTAGTTTCTCCTCTAGCCTTAAAAATACCATAAGTTTCTAAAATTACTTTATATTAACAAATCCATTACATAAAATATTTTTTATCATGAGCAGTATTGATTGCATTACAATTTAGTGTTAGAGATTAGTGCTGTCCCTTAAAAAAGGCTGTCATCAAAATCAGCTAACGAAAATCATTTACTCTATTAATCTGGTGTAACTCCACTTAAATTCCTGATAAGGTACATTCATTTTTTATCAAGTGTTGATTCTAAAATCTATGAAGCAAGGCAAAAGGTGTAGAAAATTAGAGACAATTTTGAGTAATAGCTAATTATTGAGTACTTGAAATCCTGGTGTGGCTCTGTAGGATAAGCACTGGACTGCCAACCACAAGGTTGGTGTTTCAAACCCACCAGTCACTCTTCAAAAACCTCACAAAATTTACTATGGTGCTTAAAAACAACAACACTCAACACTTACTATGGGTCAGCTATACTTCAAGTGCTTTACATGAGTAAGGCCTTTTAATTTTTGAAAGAACACAATTTAGGCAAAATTAATATCTTTATTTTGCAGACGAAAAAAAAGCATAGAGTCTACATAACTTGCCAACATCATATTGTTTAAAAGAGGATTTAATTAAAATGATAACAACTGTGCTGACTTAGAAGAAAACAGGAGTAAAGCTTCAAGATCCTTTTTTTTTAAAATAATAAAGTGTTAGATATGACATCAAAAGCATGAGCAACATAAGAATAAAGACATAAGCTAGAATTTATCAAATATAAAACTTGTATATATAAGGGCATTGTGAAGAACATGAAAAGACAATATTCAGAATGGGAAAAATATTTGAAAAGCATATGTCAGATAAGTATTATAATAACCAAAACACATTAAGAACTAAATAACATAAATGAAAACAACCCAACTAAAGAATGTGCAAGGGATTTGAATAGACATCTCACCAAAGACGATTTTCAAAAGGTCAATAAACACTTGGAAAGATGTTTCTGATTTTAACCATTAGAAAAATGAAAAGCAAAAGAAAATGTCACTGTGAACCCATTAGTATGGCTGTTACTATTTACTTTTTAAAAAAGGAAATACGTGTTGGAAAGGTTGTGGAGAAATCGAAACCCTTATGCAAACAAGTGGGAATATAGGGAATGTAAAATGGTGCAGTCATTGTAGTAAACAATTTGTCAATGACTCAAAAACACCTTACATATAGAATTAGCAAGGTTTTGTGTCAACTTGACTAGGCCAGGATTCTTAGTGGTTTGGCAGTTAAGATATAGCAATTTCCCATGATTAGATCTGCTATGAGCAGCCAGTTAATTGAAAGGAATTTTCCTTGGGGGTATGGCCTGATTCCAATGTATTGGTTACTCAGACAAAGCTTGCTTGCTCTCTAATGGATCTGGATTTTGCATCTGGTTTACCTTCTAACCTCCAGTTATTTGGACCTCAGCCAGTGACCTACTGTATCAGCAGCCTACCTTCTTACTTGTTGGACCTGCCTGTTTACTTACCTGTAGTCTGACCTTCTGATCTTGGTTCATCAACCCTAAGGTTTTCAATGACTAAATATTCAGAAGTAGTCTGTCTCTCCTTTTTCTAGTCTGTTGTAGTCTGGAAGCACTTCTTTCCACCTTTCCACCATGGGTGACCCTACTGATATTTAAAATACCAGTGACATAGCTTCCAGAATCATAGCAACGTGCAAGCCACCACAGTACAACAAACTGACAGATGGTGGTGGTATTATTGTTATGGTAGACCACAGATTCTTTGGCTTCTTTGTCTCTAGGAAATGTAGTTTGATTCTTCTCCCCTTGAGTGGGGTTTGGACTTAATGATTCACTTCTCACAAATATTTGTGAAAAAATAAAAGGAATAACATTATTGTACTGACTGTCACCAGGTATACCAATGATTAAAGTTACCATCATCAGTGTCATAGGATCATGCTGTATCCTATTGCTCCTAGTATGATGAAATGAAAAGAGTACATAACTTCTCTAATATATTTTTTCAAAATCATGAGAAAATATAAGATATGTTCCTAAGTGTCTGATTGATATTCTTCACGATTATTAAAATCATAAAAGACAGGGAAAGACAGAAATTGTTAAAGAATGAAGAAGACTAGGTAGACATGACAATGAAATGCATTGTGGGATCGAAGTATACCCTGAAATAGAAAAATGCCACTAGCAATATAAATAATGAAATCTAAATAAAGTCTAAGATTTAATTAATAGTATTGTCCAACACTAATTTCTTAATTTTGACAGACATGGCATAATAATGTAAGATAGCCACCACTCTTCTGTCACTTTATTGTATACAAATACTGGTATTACAAATACCAGAAGGCTCACCCATGGCGGATAGATTTAAGTTGCACTTCCAGACTAAGACAGAATAGGAAGAAGGAGCTAGTGACTGACTTATGAAAAAATTATCCAATGAGAGAATCTTATGAATACCAGTGGAATATTCTGATACAGTGCTGTAATTTGAGCTCCTTAAGTTAGAAAACACTTAAAATATGATAGGAATAGCTACCTCCTCAAAATAGTATTAACATTAATGATGTGGATAGAATAAAGTCTTGTTGTTGTAGTGCCGTCAAGTTGGTTCTGACTCATAGTCACCCATATAGGGTTTCTAAGGAGCAACTGGTGAGTTGAACTGCAGACCTTGTGGTTCAAACCAACCTTGCATCCAGTAGTTTATCCCACAGTGCCATACCAGAACTCCATAGAGACCTTCATTTGCTGGTAGAGCACATTTCTCAATGAGAAGAAGCAGCTGTAAACATCTACTAATAATCAGAATATAGAATGGACTAACTACAAATCTAGGAAAATTTAAAGTAATCAAAAAGGACATGTGATGCATAAAGATTAGCATCCTAGGTATTAGTGAGTGAATCCATTTTGAATCAGACACTCTATGGCCTAATTGGCCAGAAATAACAAATAACAAAGCGGAATAGTGTTGCATTCATCACCAAAAGGAACACTTCAAGATCAATCCTGAAGTACAATGCTGCAAATAATAGTTAAATATGCATATGCCTATAAGGAAGACCAATTAATAAGACATTTATTCAAATTTAAGCACTAATGACAAATGCAAAAGTTGAAGAAATTAAAGATTTTTACCAGCTTCTTCAGTCTAAAATTCATCAAGCACATAATAATGATACATTGGTAATTGTATTAAAATAAGAAAGTGATTAAATAAGAAAGCAGGAAATAAGAAGGATCAGTAATAGGAAAGCATGAACTTGGTGATAAATAACACCAAAGACTCTATCACAGAATTTTGCAACACCAACAACTTATTCATTGCAAATATCTTTCTTCAACAACAAAAAAGCAAATATATCCGTGGAATTTGCCAGATAGAATACACAAAAATCAAATCGACTACATATACACAAAGGGAAGATGGAGAAGCTCAGTATTAGTGAGAACAATGCCAATGACCGAATGTAGACCAAATCATCAATTTCCCATATGCAAGTTCAATTAGAAGATAAAGAATATTAAAAAAAAGTCTGCCAGAGCCAAAGTATGACCTTGAATATATCCCACCTGAATTTAAAATCCATCTTAACAATAGATTTGGCATATTGAGTACAAATGACTGAAAACCAGAAGAGTTGTGGGAAAAAACCAAGACATCATATATGAAGAAAGCAACAGATCACTAAAAAGACAATAAAGAATGAAAGAATTAAAATGAATTACAGAAGAGTCTCTGAAACTTGTTCTTGAGTGTAGAGTAGCTAAAATGAATGGAAGAAATGATAAAGTAAAAGAGCAGAAAGATTTCAAAGGGAAGTGGAAAAGACAAACTAAATTATTGCCATGAAATGTGCAAAGACCTGGAATTATAAAACCAAAAGGGAAGAAAACACTCAGTGTTTCTCAAGCTAAAAGAATTGAAGAAACCATTCACACCTCGACTTGCAATGTTAAAGGATTCTATGGACAAAATATTGAACGATGCAAGAAAGATCAAAATAAGATGGAAAGACAAAGAATGAAAAAAAATTTTTAATCATCTCGATTACTTATGCAAAGAAATTTGGATGATAGCTCTCTGGCCCACAAACTGGAAGAAATCCATATTTGTGGCCATTCCAAAGAATGGTGATATCAAACAATATAATTAATATAACATGGAACTCAACATGAAGGAAACAGCTGTAAACATCCATTAATAATCAGAACATGTACTGTACAAATTAAGAATCCATAAAAATGAGAAATTGTCAAAAAATGAAATGGAATGCATAAACATTGATATCCAAGGCATTAGCAAGCTGACATAGACTGATATTGGCCATTTTTATTCAGCCATGGTTCATTGTTGATTCTGTAAAGTGCCATCAAGTTGAGGGCTTTTAAGGAGTAACTGATGGATTTGAACTGCCAACCTGTGGGTCATAGTCCAGTGCTGATCCTACAGCATCACACTTGAAGAGAAATGGCATCACATTCACCATCAAAAAGAATGAAGGGCAATGCTGTCTGTAATAGGATAGTATCCATATGGCTAAAAGGAAGACAGGATCCTGATTTAGCACTGTATGATAAGTGCATGATTGCAAGCTTAGTTTGAATCACAAGATCTTTGATTCAAACTCACCAGACACTCCTTGGAAACCTTATACTGGGTAGCTACGAGTCAAAACTGACTCGATGGCATTAATAGCAACAACAAGGAAGACCAGTTAATACCACTATTATTCAAATTTATACACCAACCACTAAAGCCAGTGATGATGAAATTGAAGAATTCGATCAACTTCTTCAGTTTGAAATTGATCAAACATGCAATCAAGATGTATTGAAAATTACTGACAATTGGAATGCAAAGGATGGAAACAGAGAGGAAGGATCAGTAGTTGGAAAATATTGCCTTGGCAATAGAACAGATACTGGTGATCACATGATAGAATTTTGCAAGACCAAAGACTTCTTCTTTACAAATACTTTTTTAAAACAATATAAAAAAGATGACTATACACATGAATGTCACCAGACGGAATACACAGAAGTCAAACTGATTACATCTGTGGAAAGAGATGCTACAAAAGCTTCATATTATCAGTCAAAACAAGGCCAGGGTCATACTGTGGGACAGACCATTAATTGCTCATATACAAGTTGAGACTGAAGCTGAAGAAAATTAAAAGAAGTCAACAAAAGGTAAAATATGACTTTGAACAGATCATCTGAAGAACAGATTTGATGCAACAGATACTCAAGGTAAAAGAACAGAATAACTATGGAATGACATCAAGAACATTATACAGGAAGAAAGCAAAAGGTCATTAAGAAGACAAGAAGGAAGGAAAAGACCAAAATGGATGTCAGAAGAGACTCTGAAACTTCCTTTCCAACATAGAGATGGAAAAGTAAATGGAAGAAATGAGGAGATAAAACAGCTGAATTGAAAATTTCAAAGGGCAATTAAAGAAGACAAAGTCAAATATTGTAATGAAATACACAGAGACCTGAAATTAGAAAAAAAGGGAAGAACAAGCTCAGCATTTCTCAAGCTGAAAGAACTGAAGAAATAATTCAAGCCTTGACTTGAAACATTGAAGGATTATATGGGCGAAATATTGAATGATGAAGAAAGCATCAAAAGAAGATGGAAGAAATACACAGAGTCACTGTACCAAAAAGTAATGGTCGATGTTTAACCATTTCAAGAGGTAGCATATGATCAAGAGCCAATGATCCTGACGGAAGAAGTTCCAGGTCATTGAAAGCATTGTCTAGGAACAAGGAACCAGGAATTGACAGGATACAGATTGAAACCTTTCAACAAACTGATGCAGCTTTGGTGGCACTGACTTATCTATGCCAAGAAATTTGGAAGGCAAATTTGGAAGACAAACTACCTGGCTAACTGACAAGAAGATATCCATATTAGTGCCCATTCCAAAGAGAGGTGACCCAATGGAATGCGGAAATCATCAGAGAATATCATTAATATGGCATGCAAGTAAAATTTTGCTAAAGATAATTGAAACACTGAAGCTGAGTTCAGAAGAGGATGTAGAATGAAGAACGTCATTGCTGTATCAGATGGATCTTGGTTGAAAGCAGAGACTACCAGAAGGATGCTCCCTGTGTTTTGTTGACTACACAAAGGCTTTTGATTGTGTGAATCATAACAAGTTGTGGACAACATTGGGGAGACTGAGTATTCTGGAACACTTAATTGTGCTCATAAGGATCCTGTACATAGATCAAGAAGCAGTTCGAATAGAACAAGGGAAGACCAAATGGTTTCAAATTAGGAGAGGTGTGTGCCAGGCTTGTATTCTTTCACCTTACTTATTCAATTCTTATGCTGAGAAAATAATTTGATAAACTGAATTATATGAAGAAAAATATGGCGTCAGAATTGAAGGACAACTCCTTAACAACCTGTCATATGCAGATGATTCAACCTTGCTTGCTGAAAGTGAAGAGGACTTCAAATACTGGTGAATATCAAAGGCCACAGCCTTCAGTATGGGTTGCACTAATACACAACATACATATAGATTGAGAGAATATTGAATTTGTCAGACTTCATTTTGCTTGGATCAACCATCAAGACTCATTGAAACAGCAGTCAATAAATCAAATGACACATTGCATTAGGCAAATCTGCTGCACAAGACCTCTTTAAAGTGCTCAAGAGCGAAGATGTCAGTTTGAGGTCTAAGGTACGCCTGACTAAAGCCATGGTATTTTCAATAACCTCATATACATGTGAAAGTTGGAGAGAGAAAAAGAAGCCCATAGAAGAATTGATGCATGTGAATTACTGTGTTGGAGAATAATATTAACAGTAGTTGTTGTTGTTAAATGCCGTCGAGTTGGTTCTGATCCATAGCGACCCTGTACAGGGTTTCCGAGGTTGTAAATCTTTATGGGAGCAGAAAGCCTCATTTTTCTCCTGCAGAGTGGCTGGTAGTTTCAAACCGCTGACCTTAAGGTTTATAGCACGATTTGTAACCACTACGCTACCAGAGTATGGACTGCCAAAAGAGCAAACCAATCTATGTTCGAAGTATTATAGCTAGAATGCTCCTTGAAAGCCAGAAAGCCCAGGCAGCGTATTTTATACTTTGGACATATTATCAGTAATGATACTGGAGAATGAGATCAGGTTTGATAAAGTGACAAGTCGAAGAAAAAGAGGAAAACCCCCAATAAGATGGACTGGCACAGTGACAGTAGACGTGGCTAAAATGTAGCAATGGTTGTGAAATTTGTGTGGGACCAGGCAGTGTTTCTTTCTGTTGTGTATAGGGTCTTTGTGAGTTGTGACTGACTCAATGGCACCTAACAACAACAACAACAACAACAAAATGAAAGTAAATTTTTCTGAAAATAATTCAAAAGCCATTGTAGTAATAAACTGACAATGACCTTCCAGACATTTAAATTGTACTCAGATTAGAACTTAAATGAGAACTATCATTGTTAATATCAGATGGATCAGATTGATCAGAGAATGCAAAAAAAAAAAAAAGAAAGATATTTGCCTGTTTGTTTTTTTTCTTTTCTTTTCTTTTTTTTTTTTACTCTTTCAAGGCATTGGATTTTGTGGATTACAAGAAATTTACAGATAACATTTCAAAGAATTGTAATTCCAGAAAACTTAATTTTGCTCATGTTGAACATAGATCAAGAGGTAGTCATTTAGACTGAATAAATGGGCACTGCCTGGTTTATAATCATGAAAGAAGTGCATCTGAGTTGCCTTTTTCAACATACTTACTCAGTTTGTATGCTGAACAAATAGTCTTAGAAGCTGGATTGCATGAAGAAAAATATGGCATTAGGATTAGAGGAACACTCATTAACAATCTGGATATGCAGATGACACAAATTTGTTTGATGAAATTGAATAGGACTTGAATTATGTCTTAATAAAGATAAAAGTCTTGATTAAGGATTACACCTTAACATGAACAAAACAAAAATCCTCACATCTGAATCAGACAGCATCATGATGAAGTTGTCAAGGATTTAGTTTTACTAAGTTCTAAAATCAGTGCCCAAGGAAGCAGTCAAGAAGTCAAATGATGAACCTAAGGTTATGGCCTTGGGTCACCCGTTGGGCCTGGAACTGAGCACACCTTTTTGGCTCAATTTTCAGGAAAGCTATAGATAGTATACAAGGGGACAACAACACTACTGAGGTGTACACACCATGGAATTGTCAACCACTCAAGATCGAATGGACAGCATTTACCTAAGGACAAAATTAAGAAGGGTTGGGAAAGAAGATGGAATGAAAAGAAAAATCGCAGGGAGAAAGTGAAATAATTGATGTTAAATTTAAGTGATTGCAATTATTGAAATGAAATGAAGTATATGATTTGTTGGATGTAACACTGAAGATTTACTCTGTAAACTTTCATTCAATTCACAATAAAATGTTTTTTATAAAAGGAAGTCAAACGATGTATTGCATTGGGCAAATCTGCTTCAAAAGATTAAAGTGTTCAAAAGCAAAGATGTAACTTTGAGGACCAAGGTGCACCTAATCAAAGTCAAGTTAGTTTTAACTATCTCATATGCATGTGTAAACTGTACAATGAATGTTGTTGTTGTTGTTATATGCTGTTGAGTCAGCTCCAATTTATAGCAACCCTGTAGGGTTTCAGAGGAGTGACAGGTGGGTTTGAACCACTGAACTTTCAGCTCAAACTGACCTTGCAACCCATTGCATTAACCTACAGCACCACACCAGGATTCTGTACAATGAATAAGGAAGACCAAAGAAGAATTGATGCATTTTAATTATATTGTTGGTGAAGAGTATCAAATAAACTATACACTGTCAAAAAAAGGAACAAATCTCCTTAAAAGTGAGGATGGCCAAACTTGGTTTCATATACTTTGGACATGTTATCAGAAAGGAATAGTAGTCCCTGGAGGAGGAGACCACATTTGAAAAAGTAGAGAGTCAGCAGAAAACAGAAGATGCTCAGTGACATTAACTGACACAGTGACTGCAACATAGTGATGATAGTGCAGGACCAGTTACACTTCATTCAGTTTTATGGAGGGTGTCTAAGAGTTAGATTCTTCTAAATGACACCTAACAGCAACAGTGCAAGATATTAACATTAAAAGAAACTGAATGAAGAGAAAATCTATTTGCTAGTTTTGAAATTCTTCTGTATGTCTAAAATTGTTTCCAAATTATACATAATTATTTTATGTATTAATAATTATATATAAACAGTTACAATTATTTATGTATATTAATGATATATCAAAATCTTGATATATAATTAATTTCAGACTCTTTTTAAAACTAAGACACCAATCATCTTAATTGCATTCTGGATTAATTGAAAACCTAGTCAAGAAAATAGTTTGCTGCAGGTCATGGAGCATATTAGAAACAGAGAATATTTCTTACTTAAGATTAAAAGCCTATTTCCTTTGAAATGAAGGAACTAGAATGACTAATAATGCATATGTGGCAACATATCAAAAAGTCTCATTCAAATTTTTTTCAGGTTTTCTACTACCTTCCCAAAGGATTGGGGATGTCATACTTAACCTAGAGTCCCATTAAAAATTCAGCATAGTTTAATTTGAAGACTTTTAAAAATGTTGTTAAATTTTACATTTCTTCACCATAAGACATAGAAGATTTATGGATAATTTCAAAGGAAATGGCCCTTAGAATTGAGGGAATGAATTCATGCTGAAATGTTTGATTAAAGTAAGAAAAGGACTAACTACTCATTCAGTTGCTAAAGTTCCCAAAAAGGTTTGGAAAGGTCTGTAAATTATGCAAAATGGATTAAGGCAGTTCAGTTCTTCGTGGAACACTTTGAAAAATATTTTATCTAGGAAAAATTCTGACTGTATTCCATAATTTATTTTTATGTATGTTTTCATATTTTTATTATAGATTCTTTCGTATTCTTAAAGGTCTACTTAATGTATTTTGAATGAAAAAAGCATCAAAATGAAAGTAGGATAATTATTTTTTTATAATAAGGAAAACTGAGTTCTAATTAAATTAATATGTAAAGTCATAATGGAATTCATAGATCTTCATCTGCATATAGAAATGATTGAAAATGTTTCTGTGCCACTTGCCTTTTCTGCAATTTATTTGCAAAAATAGATAATTAGTCAAAATATGAAGCTAGCTTTGGTACAGTGACTGTGAAATAATCCTAAAGTGTCAGCACTTTACCTCCATACTCATTTACAAAATTTTATGATTTCTTTAACCTTTTAGCTCTCTTTAAAATTTTTGATAGGTGACTTCTTTGCAATTTATAACTGAAAGTGAGTGATTTTGATTTAGATCATTCTGCTAAATTATTTGTTCTTCACTTTCCCTTCTCATCTACCCCCAAAAGACAACAATCAAGTACTTTAGGATGGTACCATTAATTAGTCCCAGCACTCATAACTTGTTTCATAAAAGTTGTAAAAAAAAAAAAAAAGCCTGTTAAGCGAAGAAAGAATGATCCTAAAATTTCATCCTTTTCTTTTTTAAAACCTTAGACTGACAAATGAAATATTTCTGTAACTTTGTAGTACTGCTATTCTTTCTTTTAAAGTGCTGTAATAGAGCTGTAATAGTCTTTTCCTATCTAATTTCTTTTAATTGACTGATTTGGACTTCTAAGCTTTAATGTGGGACATTTCTAATATCATTAATTACCTAGAAAGATGGAACCTTCTGTGCTATTATTGACTATCTCTACAAGAGTCCCAGTGTGGCGCTGTAGGACCAACACTGGACTGCTAACCACAGGTTGATGGTTCAAATCCATCAGCTGCTGCTTGGAAATCCTATTCAAGGTTGCTACGAGTCAGAACTGACTCAACAGTACTTAACAACAACATCATAGAGGTTGTGAGTTTTTGTTTTATTTATTTTTTCTTTTGAATAATCCCCATTGGCTATGTAGAGATTCAATAAATGTTTAGGACCAGACCTAAGGTCAATTACAATGAAAACAGGGATTATAAATTCAAATACCTACAGTGGTCAAGTACATAGCATAAATGAG
Organism: Chrysochloris asiatica; assembly: GCF_000296735.1. Taxonomy (NCBI): domain Eukaryota; kingdom Metazoa; phylum Chordata; class Mammalia; order Afrosoricida; family Chrysochloridae; genus Chrysochloris; species Chrysochloris asiatica. The sequence continues at coordinate 12,322,961 of NW_006408537.1, forward strand.
TGAGGTGTACCAGCAGAGATTCCAGTGAGCACATTTCATTCCATGGAAATGAAGCTGTTATAATTGATGGTTGCTATGTAGAAAGACTAATGTTCCCACTGGCTGATGTTCCAATATATCAGTTAGAGCCACCAATCGGTACTTTTGTCTGAAATCTCATGATTTTTTAATGCTGATTCAGTATGTTTTATCTTTTTAAAAACTGTTCAAGCTAAATGATAAAATGTATGCAATTTGGAACACAGATAATGAATCAGACCATATTAACACTATATTTTAAATAATATTCAGTTTTTAAGTATTTAAGTAATAGTCAGGGAGATGAAATTAAGATTTCTCCCTCAAAGCCTTTCTTAGAAAGTTGAAATAAGATGGAGCTTGCTAAGTGTCAAAACAAGAAGCCCACTGCCATCAAGTCAATTGAGACTCAAAGAGACACTATGTAAGGTTTCTGAGACTGCAAGCTTTTATAAAAGCTTACAACCCATCTTTCTTCCCTGAATTGGGGGCTAGATGATATGCCATTTCTCAAACTGTGCTTCTTAGAACTCTAGAATTTGGGGAAATGTGAATGGGTGTTAAAGAATACAGATTATGAGGATATGGTTTTTGGAAACTGTTTAGTCAGACATGATTTATTGCCCAGCCTCTCAGAACCTCTATTATGCCATTATTATCATATTTTCCCTGAATTCTCATGAGTCATTTGAATTAAAATACCACTCAAAGAATGCTTCATTTCAGTTTACAGAAATACAGTCAACCACAATGAGGATTAGTGGTAGACCAAAAATAAAATAAAATAAAATAAAAAGGTTGTTCTCATAAACCTATTAGAAATTGAATTTTAGAACAAGACAATATAATAAATAAATCATCACATGATCTCACCCTGAACAGTTTTAGCTTTTCTGTGTAATCAATTTTTGATTAGTTGATCTTAGGTTGGCTTGTTTTGAAGTTGTCAGGACATCTTTTAAGCCTCTGGAATAAAAGTCTTTGAAATGAACAAATCATTGATTTTGCAGAATTCTATCATGCGATCTCCAGCATCATTTCTATCACCAAGGCCATATTTTCCAACTATTGATCCTTCCTCTTTATTCCTAACCTTTGCATTCCAATCACCAGTAATAATCAAAACATCTTTATTGCATATTTGATCAATTTCAAATTAAAGAAGTTGGTAGAATTCTTCTATTTCATCCTCACTTGCTTTAGTGGTTGGTACATAAATTTGAATAATAATGGTATTTACTGGCCTTCCCTGATGGTGCATGGATATTATCCTATCACAGACAGTGTTGTGCCTCATAACTGATCTTGATATGTTCTTTTGACAATGAATGCAACACCAGTCCTCTTCAATTTGTCATTCCCAGCATAGTAAACCATGTGGTTGTCTGATTCAAAACTGCCAATACCAGTCCATTTCAGCTCACTAATGACTAAGATATCAATGTTTATGCGTTCCATTTCATTTTTGACAATTTCCAATTTCCCTAGATTCATGATT
>NW_006408537.1:12324576-12325719 GCF_000296735.1 Chrysochloris asiatica
AATCCTGATGCCATGTTTTTCTTCATATAATTCAGTTTCTCGGATTATTTGGTCAGCATACAAATTGAATAAATATGGTGAAAGAATACAACCCTAGTACACACCTTTGCTAATTTGAAACCATTCAGTGTTCCCCTCTTATGTTTGAACAACGGCCTCTTGGTCTACGTACCAGTTCCTCATGAGCACAATTAAGAGTTCAGAATACTCATACTTAATTATGTTGTCCATACCTTGTCATGTTTCACACAATCACATGCCTTTGGGTAGTCAATAAAGCACAGATAAACATCTTTCTGGTTTCTCTGCTTTCAGCAAAGATCCATCTGACCTTTTGACTGTTGTTGTTGCTGTTTTAAGTGCCTTTGAATCAGTTACGACCCATAGCAACCCTGGATAGGATTTCTGAGGAGTGGCTGGTGAGCTTGAACTGCCAACCTTGAAGTTCAAATGGCTTTGCAGTCTAACGCATTAACCCACATTGTCATAACTTTTGATTAGCAACCTAATATTTAACCTACTATATCACCAGTTGTATTCTTTCACCATACTTATTCAACCTGTGTGCTGAGCAAATAATCCGAGAAGCTGGTTATATGAAGAAAAATGTGACATCAGGGTTGGAGTAAGACTCATTAACAACCTGCGATATGTAGATGATACAACCTTGATTGTTGAAAGTGAAGAAGACTTCAAATACTTATTGATGAGGATCAAAGACCACAGCCTTCTGTATGGATTACATCTCAATGTAAAAAAAAACAAAACAAAACAAAAATCCTCACCACTGGACCAATAAACAGCATTCTGATCAATGCAGAAAAGATTGAAGTTGTCAAAGACTTCATGCTTCTTGAACCATGGAAGCAGCAGTCAAGAAATCAACTGATATATTGCATTAGACAAATCTGATGCACAAGATCTTTTTAAAGTGTTAAACAGTAAAGATGTCACCTTGAGGACTAAGGTGTGCCTGATCCAAGCCATGGTATTTTCAATAACCTCATATGCATGTGAAAGCTGGACAGTGAATAAGGAAGATTGTAGGAGAATTGATGCCTTTGAGTTACGGTGTTGGAGGAGAATACTGAAAGTACCATGGACTGACAAAAGAACAAACAAATTTGTGTTGGAAGAAGTGCA
>NW_006408537.1:12325819-12333045 GCF_000296735.1 Chrysochloris asiatica
TATCAAAATCTTGATATATAATTAATTTCAGACTTTTTTTAAAACTAAGACACCAATCATCTTAATTGCATTCTGGATTAATTGAAAACCTAGTCAAGAAAATAGTTTGCTGCAGGTCATGGAGCATATTAGAAACAGAGAATATTTCTTACTTAAGATTAAAAGCCTATTTCCTTTGAAATGAAGGAACTAGAATGACTAATAATGCATATGTGGCAACATATCAAAAAGTCTCATTCAAATTTTTTTCAGGTTTTCTACTACCTTCCCAAAGGATTGGGGATGTCATACTTAACCTAGAGTCCCATTAAAAATTCAGCATAGTTTAATTTGAAGACTTTTAAAAATGTTGTTAAATTTTACATTTCTTCACCATAAGACATAGAAGATTTATGGATAATTTCAAAGGAAATGGCCCTTAGAATTGAGGGAATGAATTCATGCTGAAATGTTTGATTAAAGTAAGAAAAGGACTAACTACTCATTCAGTTGCTAAAGTTCCCAAAAAGGTTTGGAAAGGTCTGTAAATTATGCAAAATGGATTAAGGCAGTTCAGTTCTTCGTGGAACACTTTGAAAAATATTTTATCTAGGAAAAATTCTGACTGTATTCCATAATTTATTTTTATGTATGTTTTCATATTTTTATTATAGATTCTTTCGTATTCTTAAAGGTCTACTTAATGTATTTTGAATGAAAAAAGCATCAAAATGAAAGTAGGATAATTATTTTTTTATAATAAGGAAAACTGAGTTCTAATTAAATTAATATGTAAAGTCATAATGGAATTCATAGATCTTCATCTGCATATAGAAATGATTGAAAATGTTTCTGTGCCACTTGCCTTTTCTGCAATTTATTTGCAAAAATAGATAATTAGTCAAAATATGAAGCTAGCTTTGGTACAGTGACTGTGAAATAATCCTAAAGTGTCAGCACTTTACCTCCATACTCATTTACAAAATTTTATGATTTCTTTAACCTTTTAGCTCTCTTTAAAATTTTTGATAGGTGACTTCTTTGCAATTTATAACTGAAAGTGAGTGATTTTGATTTAGATCATTCTGCTAAATTATTTGTTCTTCACTTTCCCTTCTCATCTACCCCCAAAAGACAACAATCAAGTACTTTAGGATGGTACCATTAATTAGTCCCAGCACTCATAACTTGTTTCATAAAAGTTGTAAAAAAAAAAAAAAGCCTGTTAAGCGAAGAAAGAATGATCCTAAAATTTCATCCTTTTCTTTTTTAAAACCTTAGACTGACAAATGAAATATTTCTGTAACTTTGTAGTACTGCTATTCTTTCTTTTAAAGTGCTGTAATAGAGCTGTAATAGTCTTTTCCTATCTAATTTCTTTTAATTGACTGATTTGGACTTCTAAGCTTTAATGTGGGACATTTCTAATATCATTAATTACCTAGAAAGATGGAACCTTCTGTGCTATTATTGACTATCTCTACAAGAGTCCCAGTGTGGCGCTGTAGGACCAACACTGGACTGCTAACCACAGGTTGATGGTTCAAATCCATCAGCTGCTGCTTGGAAATCCTATTCAAGGTTGCTACGAGTCAGAACTGACTCAACAGTACTTAACAACAACATCATAGAGGTTGTGAGTTTTTGTTTTATTTATTTTTTCTTTTGAATAATCCCCATTGGCTATGTAGAGATTCAATAAATGTTTAGGACCAGACCTAAGGTCAATTACAATGAAAACAGGGATTATAAATTCAAATACCTACAGTGGTCAAGTACATAGCATAAATGAGTGAGGTGTACCAGCAGAGATTCCAGTGAGCACATTTCATTCCATGGAAATGAAGCTGTTATAATTGATGGTTGCTATGTAGAAAGACTAATGTTCCCACTGGCTGATGTTCCAATATATCAGTTAGAGCCACCAATCGGTACTTTTGTCTGAAATCTCATGATTTTTTAATGCTGATTCAGTATGTTTTATCTTTTTAAAAACTGTTCAAGCTAAATGATAAAATGTATGCAATTTGGAACACAGATAATGAATCAGACCATATTAACACTATATTTTAAATAATATTCAGTTTTTAAGTATTTAAGTAATAGTCAGGGAGATGAAATTAAGATTTCTCCCTCAAAGCCTTTCTTAGAAAGTTGAAATAAGATGGAGCTTGCTAAGTGTCAAAACAAGAAGCCCACTGCCATCAAGTCAATTGAGACTCAAAGAGACACTATGTAAGGTTTCTGAGACTGCAAGCTTTTATAAAAGCTTACAACCCATCTTTCTTCCCTGAATTGGGGGCTAGATGATATGCCATTTCTCAAACTGTGCTTCTTAGAACTCTAGAATTTGGGGAAATGTGAATGGGTGTTAAAGAATACAGATTATGAGGATATGGTTTTTGGAAACTGTTTAGTCAGACATGATTTATTGCCCAGCCTCTCAGAACCTCTATTATGCCATTATTATCATATTTTCCCTGAATTCTCATGAGTCATTTGAATTAAAATACCACTCAAAGAATGCTTCATTTCAGTTTACAGAAATACAGTCAACCACAATGAGGATTAGTGGTAGACCAAAAATAAAATAAAATAAAATAAAAAGGTTGTTCTCATAAACCTATTAGAAATTGAATTTTAGAACAAGACAATATAATAAATAAATCATCACATGATCTCACCCTGAACAGTTTTAGCTTTTCTGTGTAATCAATTTTTGATTAGTTGATCTTAGGTTGGCTTGTTTTGAAGTTGTCAGGACATCTTTTAAGCCTCTGGAATAAAAGTCTTTGAAATGAACAAATCATTGATTTTGCAGAATTCTATCATGCGATCTCCAGCATCATTTCTATCACCAAGGCCATATTTTCCAACTATTGATCCTTCCTCTTTATTCCTAACCTTTGCATTCCAATCACCAGTAATAATCAAAACATCTTTATTGCATATTTGATCAATTTCAAATTAAAGAAGTTGGTAGAATTCTTCTATTTCATCCTCACTTGCTTTAGTGGTTGGTACATAAATTTGAATAATAATGGTATTTACTGGCCTTCCCTGATGGTGCATGGATATTATCCTATCACAGACAGTGTTGTGCCTCATAACTGATCTTGATATGTTCTTTTGACAATGAATGCAACACCAGTCCTCTTCAATTTGTCATTCCCAGCATAGTAAACCATGTGGTTGTCTGATTCAAAACTGCCAATACCAGTCCATTTCAGCTCACTAATGACTAAGATATCAATGTTTATGCGTTCCATTTCATTTTTGACAATTTCCAATTTCCCTAGATTCATGATTCATATGTTCCATGTTCTGATTATTAATGGATGTTTACAACTGTTTCTCTTCATTTTGAGTTGTGCCCCATCAGCTAATGAAGGTCCCATGGGATTTTTTCCCACAGGCTTTACTCCATTTGCATCATCATGGTCAACTCTACTTTGAGGAGGCAGCTAGCTCTTCCCCAATCACTTTTTGAGTAACTTCCAACCTGAGGGGCTCATTTTCCGGCACTATATCTGACAGTGTTTCTCTGCTATTCATAAGGTTTTCAGTGACTAAATATTTGGAAGTAGTTCATCACTTCTTCTTCCTAGTCTGTTTTCATCTGGAAGCTCATCTGAAACCTGTCCACCATGGGTGACCCTGCTGGTATTTAAAATACTGATGGTATGGCTTCCAGAATCACAGCGACTTACAAACCACCACAGTACGACAAACTGACAAACAAGTGGTGGAAAAGTAGAGATCAGTAAAAAAGAGGAATATCCTCAAAAAGACTGACTGACACATTGACTGCAGCATGGGGTTGAATACAGCAATACTGATGAGGATGGCATAGCACTGGGCACTGTTACCTTCTATTTACATAAAGTTGTGTTATGAGTGTGAGTTGACTCAGGACACCTAACAACAATATACAGAAATAATTTATCTCCAGTCTCAGTCTGTTTTTAAGCTATGGGAGCAAATCTGCATGCTAGTCAATGGTCAACTGATGATTTCAAAAAATATTTTGCATATAAAAATCAAATAATTTTATTATCCTGAATTTGGGGACTAAAAGCAATAAGTAAATGTATGAATCTGAAAAAAAAAGAAATAGAGCAAGTCTTTGTTCAGTTTGAGAGTATTCAAATTCAGCACAGCAGCAAGGAGCAGCAAATATCAATAATTTTAGTTATTTTCAAAAGTGAAGAACTTTTGTTTAAAACAACAAAAAGAAAAGTTAACAGACCTTTGGGAAATAAGAGTTCCTGGTGGTAAATGGAATCTGCACTCTCAGGACAAATAAGCCTTAGGTTCCTTGCTGCTGCTTCTTGTTAAGAGGACACTAGGAACAGTGTCTCCCAAGCTATTGCATTTTGCTTTTTATCATTTTCAAACTTTGTTGAAAAAAAAATGTACATTTATATGGTTGTGTAAAATGTGCAGGCATTAACACAAAAACACAAGTATGCACATTTTTTCAGCATAAGGTATCTACTACTTTAAAGCTATGAATATCTTCATTGGGATCTTACAAATAGCAAAAATATTTTATATATGCAAATATTTTAGTTAAAATATAAAAAATTTACATTTTCTACATTTATCATTTAAATTTTCTTAACCTTCATGAATTATCCCAATTGAATACCAATTCAATGTTTTAAAGTCAATTAGTTATATTGGAATTACAATTAAGTGAAAAGTGTCAAAACAGAAAATTACAGTTTAAATCAAACATTTTCAAAGAAATAATATTTGAAATTCCATCCAGTTAATGAAAGCAGACATTTTACATGAGTATTACTTTCTGAGTATTGTTTGAGGTTCACAAGAGCAAATCTTTAAATAAAAAGTTATTGTAATACCATTTATTTAAACAAATGTTTACATTCAAATCAGTTTAAATAGTTTAATCATGAATTTGACCCATAAAAGCTGTAAGGAAAATCTAATGTAGTAGGTATATTAGATTTCACTCTGAGTAGAAAAAAAAAAAAAAAAAAAAGTCTTCTCTGCATAATATTTAACACTGTAGCAAGATTAATGATTAAAGACAGAAAACATAACTGATCTATATAGTTCAAGGATTTACCTTAATTGGGAATGTTATATGAACTGATTCTTATTCTTTTTGTACTTATTTTGATATACATATATATATATATAATGTTTACTATTTATATTTGTACATTTTAATGACTATTAACTATTCCTATTTTCCTGGTGTGGCACTGTTGGATAAGCATTGGAACACAAGGTTGGTTTGAATTGCAAGATCAGCATTTCAAACTCACCAGCTGCTCCTTGAAAACCCAATACAGGGTTTCTATGAGTCGGAATCAACTCAGTAGCACTTAACAACAACAATAATTTTCTATATATTTTTCTTGTTTCTTAAATAGCAATCAGTCATTGTTGCCATAATTCAATATTCCTGTGGCAGAAATGTTTCTCTAAGCAATATTTTTATCTCTCTCTTCCTTAGGCTGAATTCTTTAGAGAAGCAAACCAGTGAAATTTGTATATATATATTTTGTTGTTGTTGTTGTTGTTGTTGTTGTTAAGTGCAGTCGAGTTGGTTTTGACCCATAGCGACCCTGAAAGGGTTTCCGAGGCTGTAAATCTTAACGGGAGCAGAAAGCCTCATCTTTCTCCCATGGAGCAGCTGGTAGTTTTGAACTGCTGACCTTGCGGTTCGCAGTCTGATTCGTAACCACTACGCTACCAGAGCTCCTGATATATGTGTGGGAAATCATGCTTTAATACATATATGTGTGTGTCTGTATGTATATATACATATATGTATATATACATACAGACACACACATATACACACACACAGACACACAGAGGTTTATGTGTTTACATCAAGGAAGTGAATCACACAGTTGTAGAGATGGGGAAGGTCCAAATCTATGTGTTAGATGTCAGACTGGAGGCTTCTGCTGACTTGAGCAGCAGCAGGGACTGATGGCAGGGGCTAATAACAGGCTGCTGACTACTTCTAGGATCAACAGGCAATAGGCAGTACACTGGCTAAAGTCCCAAGAACTGGAGGTCAGTTAGTGAGTCACATGCAGGATACAAACCCAGTAAACAACAAGTAATATATTGCTCCATGCATCCAGTGTATTAGCAGCAGGCCGTACCTCTGAGGATATTTCCTTTCAATTGATTTGCTGCTCATAGCAGAGCTCATCATGGAGATGATTTCATTATATTAGCTCTAACCATTGGAAATTATTACATCTTAAAGAAAGAATCCTGATCCTGCCAAGTTGACAAAACTATCACAGTAAAAAAAAAAAAAAAAAAAAAATTATTGAGTTCCTTTACTTAAAAATATATGAGTGTTCTGCTTCATTATAGGAGCTCTTTTAAACATGAGTGGTTATATTGCCTTATGAAGTGCTGGTATGACACTGTAGGATAAGTGCTGGAATGCAAGATCAATTTGAATTGCAAGGTTGGTGGTTCAAATTTACCAGCTGCTGCTCCTCAGAAACACTATACAGGGCTGCAGCAAGTCAGAACCAACTCTACAGCACTTAACAACAAAAATAAAATTGCCTTATGTGTTGATCTATTTCAAAGAAAAACATGTGCTAATCTATTTTGTTCATAATATACTTCATATTATACAACAGAAGAATGTTGTCAAACTCTGACAAGTGTTGTTGATGTGCCATGCCATTGAGTGATTTCCAACTCATAGTAACATTGTATAGGGTTTCTGAGACTGTAAATCTTTATGGGAACCAAAAGTTTCATCTTTCTGCCATGAATCTTTTGGTTGTTGATGCTGTTGTTAGGTTCCATCGAATTGGTACTGACTCACAGAGAATGTATGCACAACAGAACGAAACACTGCTGGGTCCTGGACTAATCTCACAATCATTGCTATACCTAAGCCCATTGCTGTTGACGCTGTGCCATCATTCTCGTTGGGGGTCGTCCTTTTTCAATCTGACCTTCCATTTTACCAAACATGATATCCTTCTCCAGTGATTGGTACTTCCTAATATGTCTGAAGTATGAGAAATGAAGTTTGGCCATCCTGGCTTCCAAGGAGCACTTTGGTTGTCCTTCTTCAAATACAGATCTCTTTGTTCTTTTGGCAGTCCGTGGCACTTTCAATATTCTCCTCCAACACCATAACTCAAATGCATCAATTGTTCTATGGTCTTCCTTATTCACTGTCCAACTTTCACATGCATATGAGATTATTGGAAATATCATGCTTT
>NW_006408537.1:12334923-12348793 GCF_000296735.1 Chrysochloris asiatica
ATCCTGTATAGGATTTCCAAAGAGCAGCTGGTGGATTTGAACCACTAGTCTTGCACTTCTAACCAACCTAAGTATAGATAGCATTTTCTGGAGCATCTAAGTCCTTTTCCAAAGAGGTGAGTCCTAAGAAGAATCTCAGTCCTGGTAAACAAGCTAAGTACGTCCAAAAGAAGGAGTTTATGGTTAAGAGAGGGTCTAAAATCTAAGATTTAACACTTTGTTATCAAAAGATAAATATATTTATCACAATTTGACTCATTAGAGTACGAGCTCTGGTAGCGTAATGTTTATGAATCGGGCTGCGAACCTTAAGGTCAGTGGTTCAAAACTACCAGCTGCTCCGCAGGAGAAAGATGAGGCTTTCGACTCCCGTAAAGATTTACACCCTTGGAAACCCTGTACAGGGTCGCTATGGGTCGGAACTGACTCGATGGCACTTAAGAACAACAACATGGAATTTAACTACTTTGTATCCTGAGAGACAATGAAGTTGTTGGACAAGTCATGTGTATGTATGATACTAGAATATTCAAGATTTAAAACTTGTATTCAGGTCCATTCATGCAATTGTTATGCAAGTCATACGGTGCTGCTTTGACATCAGTCTTATTTTCAAGTCCTGCAAACTCAATTTTAATGTATTTGCACATAATCCTTTCTTTAAGACAATGTATCTGTTCTGTGACTTTTAAATGCATTTTGGATTAAATATGCCTATAGCAGAGTGCAGTGGCTTTGTTGGATAAGCACAGGACTGCAAGCCCTAAGATCAGTGTTTCAAGCCCACGAGTGGCTCCTAGCAAGAAATATAAGGCTTTCTGCTCCCATAAAGATTTACAGCCTCAGAAACTCTATAGAGTATCTTTATGAGTTAGAACTGACTCAATTAATAACAATAACATTCATATGTAAGGGATTTGTATGTCCAATACATTCCTAAAAGAGATTCCCAAGAAAACATTGTAGACATAAGAGAAGAGCAATCAAAAATAAATCACTCATTATAGTTATTAACTTTCTTCTTTAAAGTCCAGTTTTCTCAATGAAAGACACACAATGATCTGTTATCATCTGGCAATTCAGTTATGAGTCAACAGTGAATATACTCACAAACACATATTTAAGAAAACTTCTGTAGAGAAGGCAGTCATGGACAAAACGATTTGAGATTACTTCTATAGCTGAATAAAAATAATATTACTGTTTCTGGACATAATATGGGGACATTTTTTTACTCATGCAGTTGAGATTGACTGGTAATCTTTATAAAGATCATTCTCATGGCAAAGTAATTATAAGTGAGTGTTTTCATTATAGGAACTCTCTGGGAATCCTGCAAACATTCAGCACACAGCAAAACCAGGCAGTACCTTCTTTGCACTAGCCATTAGCAGACAGAAGTTGTTGTTGTTGTTAGGTGCCATCTAGTCGGTACCGACTCATAGAGACATTATGCACAGCAGAATGAAACACTGCCCAATCCTGGGCCAACCTCACCATCATTGCCACGCTTGAGCTCATTAACACAGAAATAATCCATCTTTGCCCTAAGTCAGAGCTAGAACAGGATGATTACGAGTCAGTCTTGATGGGAGAAAACACTTTTCTGATGCCTGGTGAGACTCGACTTCATTTACCTCAGGATAGAAAGCTATTAGAATAATTCTGAAATTCATGAATTATCTTTTGAAATGCTGGACTTTTCTGAAATAAAACTTTTTTCCGACATTGAGAATTAAAATAACCTAAAAAGGGACTAGGTTAAAGTAACAGCAAAATGTCAGTTCTACTACTTCAACATGAACATTATTTAATTTTTATTTATGTATAAAAATTTGGAGTTTGTGAAATTGCAAAGAAGTTGCATTTCCAATATTCATTTAAAAACACTATAGACATCACCACAAAATGTAGGGGTTTTGGTCATTGTGTGCTTGTTGGTCTTTTTAATATTATACCTATAATGTAAGTGACTAAAGAATTAGATTTTCCAAGAAGAAATAATATCCAAATGCAGTGTTATTAGATTAACACATTTTTAGGTAAAGACATATTTAACAAAAAATACATTGGGTGGCTTATCACAAGGAAACAATGGAATACAGCAGTTTGATGTTTTGTACAGCTATCTTTCAATAAAATTAGTTTTTTTGTGGAGTTATGAAGAAAAAGAACTTTACTTTGAATACTGATTTTTACTGTGAATTAAATCAGATGTTGCATAATCAGTTAGGAAAGTAACATATTAGATAAGTCTACCAACAGAAAATTTTAAATTGGCTATTTGTTTTTGCTTTCTTCCTTTCCTTCCTTGCTTAATTGTTGTCAATATCTAGCATAAAATCGAGGCATTGAAATGAATAGGATGATTTACTGTTGTCATGTTAAGACTGAGAAGGTAAAGGAAATTTTCTTGAGCTTTTATCAGGCTCTCAATCCATTTTTATGCATGGGGTAATGATCAGTTTTATCAGAAGACTAAAGTTAACCATCCTTGTCATACCCAGCTAAATTCTTGTTAACATGAGTTCCTTTTTGAAATTGTAGCAAAATATATTTTATTTACAGAAAAGGAACAAATTGCTACTACAGCATTTGGTTCATGTTTCCCCTATCACTCATTAAAACTATGAGTAAGAAATGAAATGGAACACCATATTAGATGTATGCATACACATAAAAATATACACATGCCTATCCTGGTGTGGCGCTATGGGTTAATGCACTGGATTGCAAAGTTGGTTTGAACCACAAAATTGGCAGCTCAAGCTCACCAGTCACTCCTCAGAAACTCTAGACAGGGTTGCTATGGGTCAGAACTGACTCAATGGCACTTAACAACAAAAATCAACCTGCAAACTCCAAAGAGAGACCAGGGTGAGCAACACACTGCATTTCAAAGGACTTTGACCGAACAGGTATTGAAAGACATTGATGGAACAGGCAAGGGATTCTCCTTAACAATAAAAATAATGTCTAGCATTTATTGTTTGCCCATTATGTGTGGGAAATCATGCTTTAAGAACTTCACTTTCATTAAATTATATTGAGTTATTTAATTTACATTTTACATATATAGTAGAGTCATAGTAAGTGTAGATTTATAAGTGTGTGATAAAGCTAAAATTCGAGTTTTATTTTTAGATCTTTGTTTTTGTGACATTTTAAAGAGGTCTTTTGCAACATGTTTGCCCAATGCAATACATCATGTGGTTTCATGACTGCTGCTTCCATGAACAATGATGGTGAATGCAAGTAAAATGAAATATTTCATAATTTCTTCATAATTTTGTTCATTTATCATGATGTTGCTTATTGGTACAATTGTAAGGATTTTTGCTTTCTTTATTTTGAAATGTATATTGAATGCTTTAGTCTTTGATCTTCATCAGTAAATGCTTTAAGTCCTCTTTGCTTTCAGCAAAGAAGGTTGTGTCATCTGTATATCTCAGTTTGCTCATGAGTATTCTCCAGCCATGATGTTGCATCTTCACATAGTTCAGCATCTCGGATTACTTGTTCAGCATACAGATTAAGTATGTGAAAGGAAACAATCCGGATGCACACCTTTCCTGGTTTTAATCCATTTAGCATCTTCTTGTTCAGCATGATCGACTGTCTCTTGGTCTATGTTCCACATGAGCACAATGAATTGTTCTAGGATTCCCATACTTCTCAGTGACACCCATAATTTATTATGATTCACACAGTCAAATGCCTTAACATAGTCAATCAAATACAGGTAAACATCTATCTGGCATTCTCTGCGTTAGCTAAGATCCATCTAATGTCTGCATTGATGTTCCTCATTCTATGTCTTCTGAATACAATTTGAATTTCTGGCAGATCTTTGTGAATGGACTGCTGCAGCCTTTTTTTTTTCAAGTTTTTTTTTTTTTTTGATTGAGTAATAATTTACATGATTGCCTCCAGGTAGATGTGATCAGGAGATGGGCTTCCCTTTTCACTCGTCTGCCTGAGAAATTTCAAGATGCCACTGTTGGTTGTTGTGATGTAATTCAGGATTTATTTTTCAGCCTATTTCCTTTTTAGTCTGCCTGTCCCACTCCACAATCCCCGTTCAGGCCTTTTTCTTAGTGATAAATAATTCCAGGCCGACTGTGGCCATTTTGCACTGTCATTTGGTTTTAAGTGGAAACTGTCACTTTAAATCACAAGGAGATCTGTGTGCATGTGTAGTAGAACCCTCTGGGGCTGAGGGTGGGGTGTCCACTCGCTCAGGCACCCCTTCTAGTCACCAGAATGGAGATGCGCTGACAGCAAGAGACCAATGAACAGATACCAAAAAAAATAGTGTCCACACCTTTATCTCTGAGGTTCTGTCAGGCATCTGTGGCTGCTCTGATCCTTCCCCTGCTTGGTCTCTCCCAAGATGGCAGCTCCGATAGCAGCTGAGCATCTTGAATTAGAAAGCAATGGATTTCTTGCTTCTACTACAAATTCCCCTAGCTATAAGCAGTCCAACTTTGTAAATATTCCTCTATGTGTGGTTCAGAGTTCTGGGACCATCCCCTGAGCCTGCTTGGTCCGGTATTCTGGATTGTTTCTGACGGAGCTCTTCACTGCACTTCCACCCTTACAGCCATCTTGTTTGTCCTCCTAACGCCATCAATTCTTGATCATATTATACCATTTGATATTACTGAGCATCAATATATTCCTTGTATTCCTTCCATATTCTTTTGATGCTTCCTGCATCATTCAATATTCTGACCATTGTTGCTGTTGGTAAGTGCCACGGAGTCAATTCTGACTCATAGCAACCTTGTATCAGGTTCCCAGCAGCTCCTCAGAAACCACACGTAGGGTTGCTATGGGTCAGAGCCAACTCAATGGCACTTAACAACAGCACAGGGTTTCCGAGGAGTAGATGGTGTGTTTGAACTGCTGACCACTCAGTACTTATCCTAAGTGCCACAACAGAATGCCCATAGAATCCTTCAATATTGCAACTCAAGGCTTGCATTTTTTTCTTCAGTTCTGTCAGTTTGAGAAATGCTGAGCATGTTCTTCACCTTTGGCTTTCTAACTCCAAGTGTTTGCACATTTCATAATAATATTTGGCTTTGTCTTCTTAAGCTGCCCTTTGAAATTTTCTTTTACTTTATCATGCCTTGTGGTAGCTTTAGCTTCTCTGTACCCATTTCAGTCTTTCTTTTTAATGACATTCTGCCTTCTTCATGTATGATGTTCATAATGTCATCTCACAACTCATCTAGTCTATGGTCACTAGTGTCTAATGCATCAAAGCTATTCTTAAGATGCTCTCTAAATTCAGATAGGATATACTTAAGGTCATATTTTGGCTGTCATGGACTTGTATTACTTTTCTCCAGCTTCAGTCTAAAGTTGCATATGAACAATTAATGGTCTGTTACACAGTCAGCCCCTGGCCTTGTTTTGGCTGATAATATTGAGCTACTCCATTGTTTCTTCCCTTCTATGTAGTCTATCTGATTCCTGTGTATTCCATCTAGTGATGTCCACATTGTTTATGTTATTGAAAAAGTTATTTGCAATGAATAAATCATTGGTATTGCAAAATCATATCATTAGACCTCCAGAATCATTTCTATCACTAAGAGCCTATTTTACCAATCCTTATTCTTTGTTTCCAACTTTCATATTCCAGTCTCCAGTAATTATCAATACATCTTGATTGCGTGTTTGATCAGTTTCAGACTGATGAAGTTAATAGAATTCTTCAATTTAAACACCATTGACTTAGTGGTTGTTGCATAAATTGGAAAAATAGTATATTAACTGGCCTTCATTGTAGGTGTATGGATAATATCCTATTACAAACATCACTGTACTTCAAAATAGATCTTGAAATTCTCTTTTTGATGATGAATGCAATGTCAATCCTCTTCAGTTTGTCTTTCCCAGCATAGTTAATAATATGATTATCTGATTCAAAATGGCCAGTACCCATTCATTTCATCTCTCTAATGCCCAAGATGTTGATATTTATGTGTTCTATTTCATTATTGATGACTCCTAATTTTCCTAGATTCATACTTCATACATTTCATGTTTTGATTGTTAATGTATGTTTACAGTTTTTCTTCTCACTTTGAGTTGTGCCCCATCAATAAATGAAGATCCCAAAAGCTTCACTCCAACAAAGTCACTCTACTTTGCAGAAGCAACTCTTCTCCAGTAGTATTTTTAAACTTGCAATTGAGAGATTATCTTCTGTCACTATATCAGGTAGTATATATCATGGACTTGTTTTGCTTTTCTCTTTTATTCATAAAATTTTCAGTGACTAACTATTCAGAAGTGGTCTGCCTCTCCTTTTTCCTAGTGTGTCTTTGTCTAGAAGCTCAAATGAAACCTGTCCATCATGGGTGTCCCTGTTGTTATTTAAAATACCAGTGGCATAACTTCCAGCACCATAGCAACACACAAGCTACCATAGTAGGATAAATTGAGAGATGAGTGGTGGATTTTGTCCACAGAATCCTTCAATATTACAACTCAAGGCTTGAATTTTTTTTTCTTCTTTAGCTTTTGAAGTTTGAGAAATGTCAAATGCAGTATCTTACACTGGATTCTCTAGAGACGCAAAACCAGCGAAGCTTATATACATATATAAAGGTTTATATCAGAGATATGGTTCACACAGTTATAGAGAGGGAAAATCCCAAGTTTGTTGGAAAGATATCAGAGCTTTCTGATTCATGTTGTTTCAGGGCTGATGAACCAAGACCATCTGATGAGATCACAAGCAGGCAGGACCAGCAGGTAAGATGGGTTAGCTGAGATGGGTCAGCTGCTGATCACTCTCAGGATCAGCAGGAGATTGGCAAGTCAGATGGCAGGAAAGCTGGTTGGGCACGTAAGATGGCTGACTGCTGACGGCTTCCAATATCTACAAGAAATAGAGCAGGTCAGTAGAAAGAACCACAGGTTGATTGATGAGCCAGATGCAGAATCCAGACCAAGCCAAAAAAGCTTTTCCCAAATGTCCAATAAGTTGGCAGTAGGCCAATCCAAAGGAAACTTCCTGTCAATTGATTGGTTATAGCATATCTCATCGTGGAGGATCATTGCTGTTGTTGTTGTTAGTTGTCGCAATGCACAATAGAAGGAACTACAACCTGGTCATCTGCCGTCACCACTGACTTTTTAAGTGATTGATGTGTAAATTGTAAAAATTATTCTGACACCTGAGCACACTGGTACTGCCACTGTGCCAATCCTTCTCATTGGGGGGTCTTCACTTTTTCACTGACCTTTCCATTTAATTAGTATAATGTCCTTCTCTGGTTCCTCCTGATAACATGTCCAAAGTCTCACCATCCTGGCTTCTAAGGAGCATTTTAGTTGCATTTCTTCCAACACAAATTTGTTCCTTCTTCTGGCAGTCCACGGTAGTCTTAATATCCTTACCCAACACCATAACTCAAATACATAAATTATTTTGTGATGTCTAATATTCATTTGTTCTTTTGGGAATCTGTGGTACTTTCAATAGTCTTCTTCTGCAGTTAGCTGTCCAGTCTTTATCTTAACAGCTCCACAACAGGACTCCTGTCTTAGCTTGTATATTAGCAATTTATAATCTGTTCCACACTCAGCCTCTGGCTTTGTTTGGGCTCATGATATTGAGCTTTACCACCATCTCTTTTCACAGATTTAGTCGGTTTGATTCCTGTGTATTTTATCTGATGAGGTCCCTGTGTATGGTCACCTTTTAAGCTTTTTTTTTTTTTTTAAATGTATTTTCAATGAGCAAGTGATTGGTCTTGCAAAATTCTATTGAGAGATCACCAGGATCATTTCTATCGCTGAGGCCATTTTTCCAATTTCTGACCTTTCCTCTTTGTTTCGAACGGTCACCTTCCAATCACCATCCAATTCAGCATCTTGACTGCATGTTTGATCAATTTCAAATTGAAGAAGTTAGTAGAATTCTTCAGTCTCATCACTACTTGCTTTTAATGATTCATGCATAAAATTGAATAATAGTTGTATTAAATGGTCTCCCTTGTAAGTATAAGGATATTGTCCTATCATAGACAGCATTATATTTCAAGATAGAACTTTGAATACTTTTTTTTGACAGTGAATATGATGCCATTCCTTTTAAGATTTTCATTCCCAGCATAATAAACCATATGCTTGTCTGATACAAAATTACCAATAACAGCCCATTTCAGTTCACTAATACCTAGGATGAAGTCCTGGTGTGGCGCTGCAAGATAATGCACTGAACTGCAAGGTTAGTTTGAATTGCAAGGTCAGCAGTTTAAATTCATCAGCCACTTCTCAGAAACTCTATACAGGGTTGCTATGAGTTGGAAGTGACTAGACGGCACTTAGCAACAACAACAACAATATCTAGGATAAGGAGTCTTTGTTGTGTAGTGTATTACTAGTTGGGGTGCTAACTGCAAGGTCAGGAGTTTGCATCTACCAGCTACTCCACAAGGGAAAGATGAGGCTTTCTACTCCCATAGATTTGCATCCTTGGGAATCCTACCCAGGTTATCTATAAGTCAGAATTGACTTGCACACAACCACCAACTACCAATACCTAAGATATTGATTTTTCTGCGTTCTATTTTACTTTCGACAACTTCCATTTTTCCTAGATTTATACTTAATAAATCTAATCCTGTGGGGTAATGCGCTGGACTGCAAAGTTGGTTTGAACCATAAGGTTGATGGTTCAAGCTCACCAGCAACCCTTTGGAAACCTTATACAGGTTGCTATGGGTCAAAACTGACTCCGACATTTAACATCAACACCATACTTAATAAATTTCATGTTTTGATTATTGATGGATGTTTATACCTGTTTCTCCTCAGCATCTGAATAGCCTAGGAGATTTACTCCATTTGAGTCATCATTGTCAACTCTACTTTGAGGAGGCATCTTCTGTCCAGTCATATTTTGAGTGCCTTTCAGCCTCAGGGGCTTATCTTCTGGCAATTTATCTGATAATATTCTGGTGCTATTCATAAGGTTTTCATCTTATGGCACTATATTTGGCAATGTTCTGCTGCTGGTCATAAGGTTTTCCATGGCTAAACATTCATAAGTAGTCATCCTCTCCTTCTTCCTTGTCTGTCTGGAAGCTCCACTAAAACTTGTCCACTGTGAGTGACCCTGCTGATATTTAAAATATGGTTGGCATAGCTTCCAGCATCATAGCAATATGCAGCCACCACAGTAGGACAAACTGACAACTGAGTGGGGAATTACTATATCTAAGCTGCCAGACTTCTGAGAATCCTGGCTCAGTCAAGTTGACAAAACTTTAACTATCACTTACATACATTCCTTTTAGTTTTCTAATTTCAAATATTTGCACATTGTATATATGTAATATGTTCCTTTGTCTTCTTGCACTGCCCTTTGAAATCTTCATGTCAGCTCTTTGATTATCATTTATTCTATGAGCTTAAGCAGCTTGCGATATAAAGTTTCACAGTCTCTTCTGGCATCCGTTTGTCTTTTCTTTTCTATCTTTTTAATGACTTTTTGTTTGTTTCATATATGCAGTCCTTGACATCATCTCACAATTTGTCTGGTCTTCAGTAATTAGTATTCAATTGGTCAAATTTATTCTTTATGTGTTCTCTATATTTAGGTGAGATACTCTCAAAGTTACACTTTTGCTCTTATGGACCTGTTTTAATTGTCTTTAGTTTCAACTTGAACTTGCACATGAACAATTGAAATTAATACATTATGAACTTGTCCCTGGTCATATACTGACTGATGAAACTGAAATTCTCCATTGTCTCTTTTCTTGTTGTCAATTTTGTTCCTATATAACCATCAGAATATGATCAAGAGCCAATGATCCTGAAGGAAGAAGTTCAAGGTGCATTGAAAGCATTGGAAAAGAACAAGGTACCAGGAATTGATGGAATAAAAATTGAAATCTTTCAGTGTTATGGTACTGGAGGCACTCATTCATCTCTGCCAAGAAATTTGGAAGACGACTACCTGGCCAACTGACTGGAAGAGATCTGTATTTGTGCCCATTCCAAAGAGAGATAATTCAAAGGAATGCAGAAATCATTGGACAATATCATTGGTATCCCTTGTGAGTAAAGTTTTACTGAAGGTTATACAGAAACAGCTGCAACCATACATTGACAGAGAACTTCTAGAGGTTCAAGCAAGTTTTAAAAGGGAATGTGGAATGAGGGTCTCATTCCTGACATCAGGTGGATCTTGGCTAAAAGTAGAGAATAACAGAAAGATGTTTACTTGTACTTCATTGACTATACAAAGGCTTTCAATTATGTGGATCATGGCTAGCTATGGAAAACATTGCAAAGTATGAGTATTCCGAAACAATTAATTATGCTCATGAAGAATTTGTAAATAAATCAAGAGGCAGTTGTTTGAACAAAGGAACACTGAATGGTTTAAAATTAGGAAAGGTGTGTGCCAGAGTTGTATACTTTCATCACATTTATTAAATTTGTGTGCTGAACAAATAATCAGAGAAGCTGGATTACATGAAGAAAAACATGGCATCAAGATTGGAGGGAGGCTCATTAAAAACCTGCAATATGCTCATGATACAACCTTGGTTACTGAACATGAAGAGGACTTAAAATACTTGTTGATGAAGATCAAAGACTACAGCCTTTGGTATAGGTTGCACCTCCATGTAAAGAAAACAAAAATCCTCACCACTGGACCAATAAATATCATCCATATAAATGGAGAAAAGAATGAGATTGTCAAAAACCTCATTTTTCTTGGATTAACCATCAACACTCATGGAAGCAGCACTCAGGAAATCAAATGATGTATTGCATTGGGCTTATCTTCTGTGCAATACCTTTTTAAACTCTTGAAGAGCAAAGATTTCAGTTTGAGGACCAAGGTGCACCTGACATAAGCCATGGTATTTTCAATAACCTCATATGCATGCAAAAATTGGACAGTGAATAAGGAAAACTGATGCATTTGAGTTATGGTGTTGGAGGAGAATATTGAAAGTACCATGGATTGCCAAAAGAACAAATAGATCTGTGTTGGAAGTATTATAGTCAGAGTGGTTCTTGGAAGACAGGATGGTCACACTTCATCTTTCATACTTTGGACATATCATCAGAAGGAACCAGTAACTGGAGAATAATATAATGTTTGGTAAAGTGGAGGGTAGGACAAGAAGAGGACAAACCCCAGTGAGATTGATTGACACAGTGGCAGCATTAATGGGCTCAAATGGAGCAACGATTGTAAGGTTGGCCCAGGATCAGGTAGTGTTTATTCTGTTGTACAAAAGGTCACTGTGAGTCAGTACCAACTTGATGGCACCTAACAACAAACAACAACAATACAAATAAGGGAAGGTGCTCTATAGGATAAGTTATGTACTTCAAACCACAAGTGGTCCGTGCCCATCATCAACTCCTTGGCAGAAATATGAGGTTTTCTGTTCTTGCAAAGATTTAAAAAGCTTTACTATGAGTCCAAACTAACTTCACGGCACTTAGCAACAACAGCATGTAAATGAAGTTCTTATGGCCAAGCAAGGCGATTGGATAGCTTTCTAATAATTCAAATCAAAGTGCATGGTACCATTGGTGGGTGTGGGTCATGAAAATGGACTTTATTCCCTAATATGGGAATTGACCAATTTTGCCATCCTGCTAGACTTAAAATGAACTATCTCAAAGGTAGATAGTGGGGAACTCACTACAATCAAGAAAGAAGGGCTAAAGGTGGAGTGCTTCCTTTAGTCCTGGAATCCCTACACTGAGAACATCCTACACCTAGGAGACAAAGAGAGAAACCATAACACCAGAGATGGTGTGAGAACTCAAGCAGCAGTGGCAGAGTCATAGCAGCATCAGAAGCAGCAAAACTAGAAGACTAGCAGGAGATGCTTGGTGTGTTTCCTAATCCTTAAAGCAAGAAAGCTGAGTACCTTCAGGCAGGAAACTTGCTGGCAGGGTAGGATGTCTCCAGATACTTAATGTCTAGTACCACCAACCCATGATGGTAGAGAGCTCAATGCCCTTGGTCTGAAGCTTACCGGCATAGAGAGGTGCCTCTGGGCACTTACTGGTGAAACTAAAGAGCTTTGCAACTCATGCTTTAGTAGGAGTGAGCTGGGCCAGAACAAGAGGACCCGAAGTCTAACTGTTGAGGTTCGGGGGAAGCCGGACTCTGGGCACTGTTGAAAAGCTATCTTGACCAATATCAGAATTGTATCCTGAGTCATTCCTGATTCTCAATTGTAACATGCTATGTCTGTGATAAATCCCATAATTTCTAATATTATCTATGAGTTACATGTGGTCATTGCAATTAATTATCAAACCAGCAGAGAAGTAGAAAGTGCCATAGGAGGGAGAGATTGTGTCACAATTGACTTAAAAAGTTGAAGAGAGGAAGTATGTCTGACCTCCATTCCAAAGGAATTAGGTGATTCTCTCTACCATTTATGAAATTAGAGGATGTCTGAAGTTAGTTTTATAGTCACAATAAATATATAAGAAAAAATTGAAGAACCGCTCAGAGTGAAGAATATTAAAAAGAAATGATATAATGCAACACGTAATTCTGGATAAAATTCTAGATCACAAAACGGAAAAAAAATGTTATTTATTTTGTTGTTGCTATAAGGGGCATTTTTTACTTTGAATATTAAATGCAATCTATGGGCTATGGTAATGTTTTTGTTAGGTACCATCTAGTCAGTACTGATGCATAGTGACCTCATGCACAACAAAACAAAGTACTGCCCAACCTGCGCCAACCTCACAATTGTTGCTATACTTGAGTCCATTGCTGCTGCCACTGTGCCACTCATTCTCATTGGGGAGGTCTTCCTCTTCTTCACTGACCTTCCACTTTACCAAACATAATGTCTTTCTCCAGGGACGTGTCCCACCAGATAGTATGACTGAAGTATGAGAGACAAAGTCTGGCCATCCTGACTTCTAAGGAGCATTCTGGCTGTACTTCTCCCAACACAAATTTGTTTGCTATTTTGGTGGGCCATAGAAATTTTAATATTCTCCTGAAACAGCATAACTCAAACGCATCAAGTTTTCTATGTTATTCTAGATTCATTGTTCAACATTCACATGCATATGGCAATATATACATTTGATAATACATCATGGTAGTATTGTAGCAATACTAACTTCCTGAAAATCATTATTGTTTCAATGGTGTGCTTGCTTTCCAAAGTAGTAGGGGGAAACACTGATTTGTAGCATGTATTGATTCCCATGGCATACTTCCACATTAACTGATTTCAATCTACAATTGTGAAATTAATAAGTGGAAAAAGATGTGCACATTTAAAATTTTAAGACAATCCAAACTGGTGGCAACATACTACTGATTGTACTGTAGTTCTATATAAAAGTATATTTATATGAGACATCACATCTGCAACTTACCCTAAATTGGTTATGTACATATGTAATATAAATTATTTATTAAATACAGATAGATCAGACATTGCTAATCTATAAAATCAGCAGTTGATAAAATTGATTGAATGTACTTTGTGCATGAACAAAGGAGCTCTGAATTTATTAACACTAATTTATAGACCGATTTGAGCTTATACTGAGTAGTAAAGCAAAGTGGAGCTTTTCCATTGTCTCTTTCCACAGTCAAATTGACTACATCTGCAGAAAGAGATGATGGAAAAGCTCCATATTATCAGTGAAAACAAGGCCAGGGGCAGACTGTGGAACAGACCATCAATTACTCTTATGCAAATTCAAACTGAAGCTGCAGAAAATGAAAACAAGTCCACGAGAACAAAAATATGACCTTGAATATATCCCACCTGAATTTAGAGATCATCTGAAGAACAGATTTGATACATTAAACACTAAAGAC
>NW_006408537.1:12350838-12361176 GCF_000296735.1 Chrysochloris asiatica
AAAATAGAAACAATCATTTATATTTATTAAAATTTCATAAACGTAAATTTTAATTCCTTTTCTGGAAGAAAAAAGTAAAAGCTTGATTTATTTTAGTGACGTGGATTTTTATAATTTTAAAAATTCAGAGCAACAACTACTTAACGAAATAATCCATTCTAGCTCTGGTAGCATAGTGGTTTCAAGTTGGGCTGCTAACTTCAGGGTCAGCAGATTGAAACTAACAACTGTTCCATGGGAGAAAGATGAGGCTTTCTGCTCCCATAAAGATTTACAGCCTCAGAAACCCTGTACAGGGTCGCTATGAGTCGGAACTAACTCCGGGGCACATAACAACAACAACAATAATGTAGATAAATATCTTAATAAGGTTTTTATGATCATATGGTTTTTGAAGTGGATGAGGAAGGCATGACAAAGTACAGGAAAATGATTTCTACAATCAAATATCAACTCTCTGAATGACTTTCTCCACTGAGTAAGTAAGAGATTTAGCCTGTTTCACACAAGATATTTCTATATTTGCTATGTAGAGTTTCCTCCTCCCGTTTTTTTTTTTTTTTTCTTCCTTCATATTTTCTAAAGTGACAAAGACTTTCTTCTGTAGCAGATAATATTATCCTGCTCACAATTTATACTAAGGTTCAATGCTAACAATCATTGTTCTCTTTATATAATATGTTTTATTATTTGTCCACTATCTGAAAATAAATGATTAACAAAAACTTAATATAGAATCAATAATTAACCAAAATTGCTTTCTTATGTTTGCCATGTTTAACTCGTAGGGATTGATCACTATAAAACAACAAAATCATTTCTGGGTTTTGCACTATAATTAGAAAAGATCCATCCCAACTATTCATTCATACAAAATACTGCCCAGAGTTCATTGATATTCAGAATGATGGTCCTGAGATGGGACAGGTCACTTAATCATCAATGAAAGATTTAATTAAGATAAGTACACTGCATTTTCTACAAAACATAATGGAATTTCATGACTAAGAAATATTTTTAAAGTTTCATTGACAGTGCTAAGTTATCCAGAACATCCATTTATTAAGAAATGTAGTTAAATGATGGCTTATTACAAAACATAACAGTCTGAATTCAGTACATGATCCAATTCAATTACAAAAATGTAATTCCTGAAAATATAGGCTCTTTGAAATTAGCACAAACAACAACAAACACAAATATAAGGGTAAGTAACAAACTATTGCCACAAAATCATAGCAACTTCTATTAAGCAAAAATATTAAGCCTATTGTTTCTTAACATATGGTCCATCAAGGAAAATTCAAATAAACAAACTAAAAGTACTGTGTTGTTAAGTGCCAACAAGTCAATTCCAAATCATAGAGATCCGGTATAGCATTTGCGAGGAAAGATGGTGGGTTTGAAATATTGACCTTGTGGTTCAAAGTCTAGCCCTGATCCTACAGTGCCACCCCAAAAGTGATAGATATTAATTGCTAAGTCTTTTGGTGTGGCACTGTTAGGATCAGCACTGAACTGTGAACAGTCAGCAGTTCAAACTCACCATCTGCTCCTTGGAAACCCCTGTACAGGATTGCTATGAATCAACTGACTAAATGGCATTTAACAGCAACAAAAACAATAAGACCCTTGTTGTATAAATATTTTGTAAAAATAATCTGGTAGGAAAATAGAAGTCATTCAAGAAAATCAATTCAAGTTATATATCAAATTATTTGTCTCGATTCAAGTACTATAATATCTATCACTGTCACTACCTTGAAAAATACTCTAATGCTAAAAAAAAAAAAAACTTTATCCTCCTCTCTATCAAAATAAAACCCTTCATTCTTGGGATCACTATGAAGTCCAGGTGTGGTGCTTTAGGATAATCACTGGAGTGGTAATCTAACCTAAAGTTTGGTGGTTCAAACACACGAACTGCTCCTTAGAAACCCTATACAGTGTTGCTAATGAGTTGGAACTGACTCGACAACTATTAACAACTACAAGGGTCACTATGAGTTAAGGGCAAACTCAATGACACTTAAGAATGACAGCAATTCTGATACTATTCTTTCTGTTAGTCATTTTAAAGAATGGCATCTTTGACAAAATAGAATGGCATAAGTTACTTTCTGATAACTTAGCATTTTGGTTTAAATAAACTCACTGTATTAATAGAAGAAAAGGTTTTTACAAATTAAGTACCTGGCAATGCGATTTTCTTAGGCACTTCTTTTGGAATGAGTGCCATGGAAGATTAAGTCATGATTTTGCAATGTTTGCTAAGACCATATTTTCCAACCTAAATTACCTAAACAATTGTTGCTTACTATACTCAACAACAAGAAAGAAAGTTGCAGCAAAATATATTTGAGAAGTCTTAAATAACAGTCTTTTTTCCTTTATTGGAAAATTGCACATTTATGGCTCTGAGAAGTCTTGTAGAAAGTAAACCATGCTATCTAAAGAATTTAGAGGAATAATTTATGTTTTCTTGAATAACATTTGAAAAATTCAAATAAAAAATGAAGTAAAAAAGGCAGTATTGAAAACACACAATATGAACAGCGTTTGAGGAATAAAAATAATCAGAAAGCTTGAACAATTCAACCTGTTGTTACGATTGCACTGAATAGAATAATATATGTACTATGGCCTAACTGGGGATCTGATTCATTGGAAGCACTAAGTATTTTCTTAGTTCATAAATTTTTTTTTAAGAGAAATGGCTGCTGAAATAAAAGTCCAAGTTCTAGCTTTACATCATAAAGAGACAAATATAATATATTTCAATCTAGTTAAGAGGGAGATGAAATTAAAAATGATGTGATATTTTAAGAAAGAAAGGAATTCAGGGGAAGAGATCAAGACTACTGGAAAATAAATAAATAACAACATAACGTAGCATAATATATAGGAAAACTAAACATAACATAATATACAAAATGCAGGACATTAGACAGCAAACATCAAATTAAAGCACTTCCTCAAAGATGGGGAACAAGGGTCTCTTGTGATACATTAGTGAATAATTGTTATCAGGATTGATTGTGAGGGTTGGAAATGTAAAGGTAGACATTTTATAGCAAGGAAGGGAGTGATTAACTTTCCAGTCTAGGAGTGGAGGTCCCTAGGACCATCAACGGAGAAGAGCGGAGAGCAGAACCCTACCCAGAGATGCAGTGATGCCTGAGATGGAGGCAGAGACTATGACGTGGAGCGATGGAGCAGCTGGAGACTTTATATCCAGAGAGGGAGAGGGACCGTGTGCTGAAGACTGGGGTGTGGAGGGGAAGTGTGGGGGGCAAGCTTGCAGGATATACCCTTTGGTTGGTTGATGATTCACGGAGGGGATTGTAACCATGGCAGTGAAACAATATACGATAGAATGAATGTAAAACTAATGTTCTCCCATGTAAACTATCATATAATTCACAATAAAACATTAAAAAAAAAAAGATGGGGAACAAATGAGGTGAGTTCTAAAGCTGTCCAGCTCACTTCATAGAGAAAGTGTCTAGTCAGCAGTACATAAAAGGGAAACCAAAATAGAGTCCAGCCATCTACCTAGTTAAGTAGAACAAATTGACAATCCAAGAAGGTCAAGATAGCACAGAGGCAAGAATAGTTATTGTTCCTTCTATCGAAGTGGAAAAACACAATTCAGAAGACATTTGTAAGAGTACTCAGTAGAGTTTTGCCTCATAACATTTGAAAAAGACACAAAAAACAAATAAAACTCACAATCATCAACTCATTTTAATTTATACCAACCTTGTATAGGGCTTCAAAGCCTATGAATCTTTATAGGAGCAGAGGCCTCATCTTTTTCCCATGGAGGGGTCTGTGGGTTTGAACTCTCAAATCTGTGGAAGAAGTCCAGTCCTTATATACTACAGCATCACCAGGGTTCCTAATAGAGGGAAACAAATAGCTCTAGACTGAATACTGCTCCTGAACTGCCTAACTTTTCACTAAAACAAGACATTAAAGGATCACATTATTTATAAATAACTTGACTATGTCTCAGATCAATGTCCAAAAATATTTACAAGAATGACAACTATGCAGCATCTAACAACACAAAGTCAACATTTTGACCCAATTAAAACTTGCTGAATTTCCAGTCAATCAAACCCAATCCAAAAGGACACATATTAAATATGGGTTATTTATTAAATAAGTTCAAAATTATTATTACAACTCTATTACACATGTTAAACAAGCTAGAGGAAATTGGAGCTTGTAAAGGAGATACTTTAACTTCTAAAGATTAAAAAATGTAATGTTTGCTATGATAAATACACTTGTTGTTTTTGTTAAGTGCCGCTGAGTCAGTCCCAACTCATAGTTACCCTGTATAGGGATTCTGAGGAGTGGCTGGTGAGTTTGAACTGCCGACCTTGCAGTTCAAACTGACCTTGTGGTCGAGTGCTTATCCTACAGCGCCACACCAGGACACCAATAAATAGACAAGATGGGCTTAATGGCAGATTAGGTACATAGTGGCAGTTTAAAAAGAAGACCTTGTTGAAGATATAGCAATGAAAACTGTCCAAAATAAAAGACTGAAAACAAGAACTGAAAAATAATTTTGCAGCATAGTGAGCTGTGGAACAACTTCAAGCTGCTTATTCAGAGTATCAGAAGGAAAAAGATGGGAGGCAAGAAGGCATAAAAATATTTAAAGAATTAATGGTGACAGTGATTCCAACTTTGATTTGAAATAAAAACTCCACAAATTCAAGAAGCTGAGAAAATCCCACCCACAACATGAAGGAAACTACACCAAGCTAAATCAACTTGCTTAAAATAAGTGATAAAGCAAACATTATGAAAGCAGCTAAATGAAAAAGATATATAATATACAGATGAACAAATATAAAAATCACAGCTGGTTTTCAAAAAGTGGACAAATGTCTTCAAAATATAAAAGAAGATATCTAATTAATTTAAATTTCTTTATTCAGAGAAAAGCTCTTCAAAGCAGAAAGTTAAATAAAGACTCTTAACAATAATAAAGTTGAAAAATTAACACTAGTAGACTTAAATACAAGAAATGTCCAGATAAGCTCTTTACTAAAGATCTTGGTTGAAAGCAGAGAATACCAGAAAGATGTTTACCTGTGCTTTATTGACTACACAGAGTATTTGATTGTTTGGATCATGACATGCTATGGACAACATTGCAATGTATGTGTATTCTGGAACACTTAATTGTGCTTATTAGAAGCCTGTACATAAACCAAGAACAGAACAAGGGGACATCGAATGATTTAAAATTAGTAAAGGTGTGCACCAAGGTTATAGTCTTTCACCATACCTATTCAATCTGCATGCTGAGCAAATAATCGGAGAAACTGGATTATATGAAGAAAAATGTAGCACAAGGATTGAAGGAAGACTCATTAACAACCTGTGATATGCAGATGATACAACTTTGCTTGCTGAAAGTGAAGAGGACTTAAAATACTTAGTGATGAAGATCAAAGACCATAGCCTTCAGTATGGGTTGCATCTCACTGTAAAGAAAACAAAAATCCTCACCACTGGGCCAATAAACAATGTCCACATAAATAGAGAAAAGATTGAAGTTGTCAAAGGCTTCATTTTGCTCAGATCAACCATCAACACTCATGGAAACAGCAGTCATGAAATCCAATGACGTACTGCACTAGGCAAATCTGCTTCATAAGACTTTTTTAAGTGTCCAAGAGCAAAGTTGTCAGTTTGAGGACTAAGGTGTGCCTGACTCAAGCCATGGTATTTTCAATTCAAAAACAATGAATAAGGAAGACTATAGAAAAAATGATGAATGTGATCTATGGTGTTGGAGGATAATATTAAAAGTATCATGGTCTTCCAAAAGAACAAACAAATCTGTGTTGGAAGAAGTATAGCCATAATGCTCCTTGGAAACCAGGATGGCCAAACACCATTTCTCATAGTTCAGACATGTTATCAGGAGGAACCAGTCACTGGAGAAGAATATCCTGGTTGGTAAAGTGGTGGGTCAGAGAAAAAGAGGAAGACCCCCAGTGAGATGGATTGGCACAGTGGTGGCAATGATGGGTTCAAGTATTGTGCAGTTGGTACAGGAGGCAGCAGTGTTTCTTTCTGTTGTGCGTAGGGTCACTATGAGTCCGTACTGACTCGATGGTACCTAACAACAACAAAGAAAATAACGCCCGAAAGAACTATAAATTTACAAAGTGGATGAAAAGGCTAAAAATAGTAATTATGCTGATAAATACATTTATTTTTCTATTTACAATATTCAAAAGATATTTAACTGTTTATAACAAAATTAAAGAAGAAAACAGAATGCATAAAGATCAATATCCTAGGCGTTAGTGAGCTGAAATTAATTTTGGTTAACTGGTGTTGGAAATTTGAATATGGAAATTATATGGTTTACTATGTTAGACCTGACAAATTAAGGAAGAATGGCATTACATTTATCATCAAAAAGAACATTTCAAGATCTATCTTGAAGTACAACGTTGTTAATACTACTATCCTTCAAATTTACGCACTAACCAGTAAAGTCAGTGAGGATGAAATTAAAGAAGTCTACCAAGTTCTTCAGTCTGAAATCAATCAGACTTGCAGTCAAGATGTATTGATAATTACTGGTGATTGGAATATGAGGGTTGAAAACAAAGTGGAAGATCAGTAGTTGGAAAATATGCCCTTGGCGTTGGAAATGATGCTGGAAATCGCATGACATAATTTTTCAAGACCAACAACTTAGTCATTGTAAATACCTTTTTAAACAACATAAAAGGTAGTCATACACATATACATCACTAGATGGAATACACAGAAATCAAACTGACTATATCTGTGGGAAAAGATGTAGGAAACTTCAATATTAACAGGAATTCAAAATTCATCTAAAAATATCATTAATATTGCATGCAAGTAAAATTTTGGTGAAGATAACTAAAATGGCTGCAACAATTCACGGACAGGGAACTGCCAGAGGTTCAAGCCGACTTCAGAGGAGGATGTGGAATGAGGGATATCTTTGCTGATGCCAGATGGACCTTGGCTGGACAATTTCTTGATGAGTATAATTGTTCTGAAGCACCCATTCTTCACAATGCTATCCACAGGTTGCCATGATCTACACAGTCAAAAGCCTTTGTACAGTTAATAAATCACAAATAAACATATTTCTAGTAGTCACCAGGGCAATTTAGGGCCCATTCAAGTTTCTTAATTCATGTCATAAAATCATTGTTTTGGATAGTTAAATAATAATGATTGTACTGGTAAGACAATTCCATAATGTGATTTTTATATACTTCTTATAAAAAATAATACAGAATTATATATTCTATAGTGTGAAAAAAAAGCCAAGTATGTTTTCTAGTATCGTGTCTGAATTATCTAATGTTAGAAATAACACAAGCTGATGACATTAATAATCTAAAATCTATTTTCTTACAGTTCGTAGGCTAAAAGTCCAAATTTCCTAGGGAAACTTTCTCTTTGTTGACTTTGGAGAAAAGTCCATGTCTCCTTCTAGCATCTGTAGGCCCATGGTGATCTCCATGCATTATTCCTAGATCGAGATGCTTCACAGTGCAAGAACTCAGGTCCAAAGCACACACTCCACTCCCAAAATTCTCTTATGGTGGTAATAGATCCCTCTTTTTCTGTTCAGGTCTTTCTCCTCCTATATCTCAAAAGAGATTGACTCAAGATAGAAACTAGTCCCTT
This sequence comes from Chrysochloris asiatica, assembly GCF_000296735.1. Classification (NCBI taxonomy): domain Eukaryota; kingdom Metazoa; phylum Chordata; class Mammalia; order Afrosoricida; family Chrysochloridae; genus Chrysochloris; species Chrysochloris asiatica. The sequence goes on from NW_006408537.1 coordinate 12,358,555, forward strand.
AGTAGATTGTATCTGGCTTTATTAACATCATTGTTGTTGTTTGTTTAAGTGCCATCGAGCATGGAGTATGTTCCAGTCAGAAGAAAGGATTTGCAGCATAGAATAATCACATCAGATCAGAGTTTACCACATCAAACCACATCTGGGGTGATTGCATTAGATTAGATCTTATCATTGGGGATTGTTATTGTTAAGTGCTGTTGAGTTTGTTCTGACTCACAGCAATCTTGTAGTGGGTTTCTGAGAGTCAGCTTGTGGGTTTGAACTGCCAATTTTATGGTTAGTAGTCCAATGCATATCCTACAGTGCCACACCAGGATTCATGGGGAGATTACAATATCTTATTTGCCAAATCACTGAGAATCAGTCACAGGTAATGCAAAGTAATGCAAAACCTTAACTATCACAATCCATAATACAAGAAAAAAAAAATTCTGAGAAAGAGCTTAAATGCTGATTTGTCCCAGATAAAATTTCTTTCTATCATTAATATGTCTGGCATAATAATTCTGACTAATCAGAGATTTAAGACTAGAAAATATAATTATAAAATACAATTGGAAAAATATTTTTAGGCTACTCATTGATTATTTCTTGTATTAACAGTTTGTCTTAATACTTTATATTAAATATAAAACCTTTAAAATAAACTTTCAATGTAATGTACTCATGTTTGATGATTACCTAAGCAAGTCTTCAGTTAAACCATGCTGCATTCATCATGGCTAGCCTCATAAAAATGGTGTGGGCTCACTTTACTACATGTTTCATAGAAGTTCATTCACTTTGCACAAGTAAATTGTTCTGAAATCTGAAATCTCATCTAATGTAAAGCAAGTATTTTTTGTTAAGTGCCGTTGTGTAGATTCCAACTCATAGCGAACCTGTATTGGGTTTCTGAGGAGTAGCTGGTGAGTTTGAAAGCAAGTAAGTGAATTGATTGCCATGACTACTTTTGACACAAGGTTCTATAAATGCCCATGTTGCCCGGGGCACTGACATGATTGTTGTTACTCTCTCCTCATTCCCAAAACCAGATGATACTCTTAAGATGTCAAGAGATTGCCTTTGTCCAACAGTTTACTTAAATTTTTCTCCTGAAACATAGTTTTTATCTGAATATCTCTGGTAATTAGAAAGTTGTCAACTTTTCTTAAAAAAAAAAAACCCACCAGTTAAGGAAGGGATATTGGGTATATAGTTAGATATCTACACTTCTGTGGAAAAACAGGTTCTGGCTCCTTAATTTAGGACATAGATTATATCCTCTTTACATCAGTGCTTACTATGACCTTAAAGAATATACATACTAAAACAGTTGTGAAAAGAAAAAATAAAATAGAAAACATATTCTATATTGTTAAAGAGCTCTGGTAGTGTAGTGGTTACGAATTGGGCTGCTAACCTCAAGGTCAGCAGTTCAAAATTACCAGCTGTTCCATAGGAGAACGATGAGGCTTTCTGCTCCCTTAAAGATTTACAGCCTCAGAAACCCTTTACAGGGCTACTATGAATCAGAACCAACTCCACGGCATACCACCTTCACCACCTTGTTAGAATAAGTATTGCATGCACTAAGTTGGTGCTTCTGTGAAATATGATATATTTTTATACATAGCATTTTAAAACAAGTATGTACTTTTAAGACTAATTTCAAAAGTCCCTAATGGCCCCCAAAACTGCACAAACTCTTCACAATGACCATGCCATTATACTAAAGTAGCTAATTAAAAGGTATTATTGGGCTAAAAACAAGATGACCATCTCCCAAGTTCATAAGTTGAGCAGAAAATGCAAAAATCTTAATGTATTTTTAAAGCAAGTTGCATGGTAGAGAGACTTCAGTCTGGGAGCAGGGAGTAGAAACAAGAAAATCAGATTCTGTAGAATGGCCAAAACTCAACACACTGCCCATTAGAGTGCCAGATTCACTATGAGATACTGGGTTAATATTGCCACTTGAAATACAGGATTTAAGCCATAGCTACCAAACCATTATTTAAAAAATGCAAGTCATTCCATTTATAGCAGAGGTACAGGGTTTTGATTTGGACAGGAGAGCAACAAAGAAGTTTGATGAATGAAATTATAAAATTGTAAAATTTCTTCAGTCTATAATTACTGGGCAGGAAATATAAAGAGAAAAAATACAAAAATTGAAGATACAATATAACCATAAACACAAACCTGTTCAAATTTCAAAAGCAAAACAAAAATTTAAAGTACAAGGATATATAGTAGGGAAAATGAAAGTCACAAAAGTCCATATGTTAATTTTGAATTAATTGCAAATGGAATTAAGTAGATAAGAATTGTCTGATAATTATTTAATAATAAGTATTTTATGATACTTACAAATATATTTGAAATTATAACTTCATTATCAAGATCAATAGTCTAGGCATTACTGAGCTAAAATGGACTGGCATTGGCCATTTTGAAGATGACAATCACATGATTCTCTATATTGAGAATGACAAATTGGAAAGGAATGGCATCACATTCATCATCAAAAATAACATTTCAAGATCTAGCTTGAAGTATAATGCTGTCTGAGATAGGACAATATCCATATATTTAAAAGGAAAATCAGTTAATACCACTATTACCCAAATTTATTCA